>NC_047072.1:12865892-13201787 GCF_902459465.1 Asterias rubens | reverse complement strand
AGCGCAGAAATTCAGCGCTTGCCGTGCAACCAGCAGAGAATGGTGATTGTAAGTGCAGAATTTGGCGGTAAGCAGAGCCATGAAAATGAGCCCCGATCATTTGTAATGCCCTACCACGCAATTTCGAGTGATACTTGTGTGGATCATTATATTCTACTTTTAAAATATCTTTCTAATCATATGCGTTTTTATAACAAACGGTTACAAAGGCTTTTCAAAGACCAACTCGACCGCTCCAAGGCAACGTGTTCCTTTAGTTCCAATGTTGTTTATTTCAGGAACCATATTACGTCTAAAGGGAAGCACATTACTGATGGAATTCTTGGATTGTAATGGTAGCTTGATTACTCCGCCACATGAACCATGGAAAGATATCAACAGAGAAACAAAAGATGTCCGGGAAAAGAGTAAGTCAATTCCATAGAGCTACATATATTGACTAGAGCGCTAACACCCCGTTATACACGCACTAAGGTTTTGAAGCCGTGTGGGCGCATCCATGTTTATGTACAAACCAATACAAAAGCTTGAATGTTTGTACGGCAATTGTACGGCTATTTGCGTGATAGTGCGTTTGTTCTTTTCTATGTGTCATCGAACAAAAAAATGCAGCAAATGTGAACGCACAATCTGCTGATGAGCGTACAAACTGCGAGCGTCATGTGCGCCATGTTTGAAAGGCGCGTAGACTTTTTTTAGTATGTCAATCAAGTCAAACTTACGGTTTTCGTAGCGCGGACGTACGCAAATGGGCAGTCTGTAAGCGCACACGCCGAATGTAAAAAAATCTGGGCAATGTGTGTTCTCTTAATCGTTCCGTAGTCACGCAACACATCCGTAGTCATGCAACATGTCTGCGCCCAGGGTGGCTTCAAAACGCAGAGTAAGTTAGCGCTCTAGTCAATATATATAGCTCTACGGTCAAATCTCAAAAAGGCAAGGCCATCATCGGCAGGTGTGGAGTCGTGGGCCCAATTTCATAAAGCCTGTAAGCACAACAATTTGCTTAGCATGAAATTTATTCCATGATAAAACAGGATAACCAACAAAATTTCCATTTGTTCCATATTGCTTGATACTGGTGTTCAGCTGTTGTTTGCTTATCCTGATAATCACTTGGAAAATTGGTTGGTATTCCTGTTTTTATTAAGGAAAACATTTCATACTAAGCAAATTTTTGTGCTTACAGGCTTTGTGAAAATGGGCCCTGACCAGAGCATTTATGGACATGATGGAGGTTTTGTGGTTGATGCTTTGTGGGTTATGGGTTGTGGTTTGTGGTTAAAGACAGAGGGTGGCTATAGACCTATAATGGTGGGAAAGAGGATGTTATGTGGATCCCAACCCTTCACCAACTGTGCCCTCTATCTAGTAAGGCCAAAAAAATTAACATTTTAGCGTGTTCCCATGTTTAAAAGTGGAGGACCTTTTTTTTTTTTTTTTTTTTTTTTCAAAGATGGTCACCTGACACATTTTTGGGGGAAAATTCGGCTGGGATATTTTTCAACATTTTTTATATATTTTTTTTGAGATCAGATCGTTACAAAAAAATTCAATTGAAAAAAAAAGATTTCATTAAAAAGAAAAATGTTAAATGGAGGCAGCCTCTCAAAAAAAAAAAGCAGACGGGGGTGCTAAACATATTTTTAACTTGCCTTGTACTGGTTTTTTTTTGTTGCTACCTCTAGGGCCACCATTGTTACAGCGAAGTCGAATGTCTCCTTCCTCATCCACTGAAATTGCAGATCGGCAGTTTGTTATCATCAGCTCTGAGAAAGAAGCAAAGGTTGGCCAAGTCTCAATATATTATAAGTATCAATATAAACCACAAGGGAAACTGACTGGGTAAATTTTGAAATGAGTTTTGGGGTTGAACAAAGAATTGACTAGAGTGGGATTCGAACCAACGACCTCCGGATTAACGTGCCGGCGCTCTACCAACTGAGCTATCTACCCCTTTATTGGTGGTGTCCCTATTTTGTCAATATCTTTGTTCGGGGGGTGCCAGTCAGAAGCCAAACAAAGATATTGACAAAATAGGGACACCACCAATATAGGGCGAGGTAGCTCAGTTGGTAGAGCGCCGGCACGTTAATCCGGAGGTCGTTGGTTCGAATCCCACTCTAGTCAATTCTTTGTTCAACCCCCCCCCCCAAAAAAAAAATATATATATAATAAGTAATCACACAAGCGCAAATGGAATGGCGAAAAGTATAGCACTTCTGGGTCCCATATCCAACGAGGCAGAAGGCCAAGTTGGATATGGGATGCAGATGCGCTATATTTTGTTGAATTGCCTGAGCGCGTGTGATAACGTTTTTATCTTGAAGCAAACTTGGCGCGTGACATAGAACACACAAGACGCAGGGTGTGGTATGGGCCGTGCAATATAGGTTTATATCACACTCTTGTTGCTATGGATCGGCCAATCAGAATCAATGATTCAAGCCTGCTTTGTTCCAAAGATAAATTTCATAAACAAATTAAGATAAAACCATATACATGTAATAACGCTCCTGATGCAGAGTAGGGTTTTTAAAACCAAAGATTAAAGTTCAAATTGGGTTTTATGCTCGCATGCTTTTGTGCTTTGCGCTCAGAGTTTAGGTTTTTTTTCTTATCAGCCTGTCACACCCCTGTCTTTATCATGTGAAGGCTTTCACAGAAAAAATGACGTTATTTTCTTTCTGTTAAATATGCCTTTAATGCATGAGTCATGGTATCTTTGTGGAGTGTCATGGCCGAGTGGTTAAGAGCATCAAATTCATGTTCTGGTGCTGATTCACCGGAGTGTGGGTTTGAATCCCGGTCGTGACACTTGTGTCCATGAGCAAGATACTTTACTATAATTGCTTCTCTTCACCCAGGGGTATTAATAGGTACCTGCGAGGGTAGAGGTTGATATTGTGAATGAAAAAGCCTCTGGAGCGATATTAACTGTTGCTCAGGTTGTATACTGAGAAGCATTAAAAGGAATGTCGTTGGCCCTAGTAAAACACTGAACAGTAAAAACAGATGTTTCAACAAAATTCAACATTTTCTGCAAACTTTCAATTCAATAAAATACCTCTCATTATTAGTTGTTTTGTTTTAAACAAAATCAACAAATTTGGTTACATTGCTACCAAAAATAACAATGTTTTCTTGATTTTTACTTATGGCTTTCCATAGTTTTCAAATCTGGGTTGGCAAAAACTCGGGCTGTGACGTTGCAAAAGAAGGGTCTATCTGTATTATATTAGTAATAATAGTAATAATATAATGAAAAACAATTACATACATGTAGCGCCAAATCCATTACAAATGCTCCCAGGCGCTTTACAACAATAAAAACTTACATTTTAACCACAAAAACTAAATAATTAAAAGGTCAAAAATAAGATCCACAAAATGTGATCATAAAACATGGTAGAGTTGCCATTATTAAACCACAAGAGGGCGCTGCTACCTATCACCGTATCCTATGGATGTGTTTTATTACAGGTAATATCGCTACCATCTCAAACATGTGCTTATAGAGTCAAGGTAGCAGAGTCCTCATATGTAGTAAGAGCAGACGTCATCAGCTTACATAGTAAGTTCAGTCTTTTTATTTATATTTTTTAATCAACTATTTGTTCATTTATTTATTTGTTTGCTTGTCTCACTTCTGGTGTTTGTTTTTGGTTTTCTTAGTTTAAGTTGTGCTTTGTGTATACAGATTATTTATATTTATTTTAAATAAATATTATTATTTATTATAATTATTATATTAGTGGTCTAATTTGATTGAGTAATTGTCGGGTTACAGATAGCGTTTGTCTGGCATGCTATGTTGCCAATGGCCACATCATGGCGTTCAGTCTGCCCAGTTTTAGAGTTCTGCTGGACCACGACTACCTTCCACTTACCGACCTCAGGTGAGTATATGTACCTGTCAGTTTGCTGCATAGAAATAGAACTCGGAGAACCCTGAGCTTTCTTTCATACGATTTAAAAAATCATTGAAATCACCCAACAAATGTCCAAGTTCTTGGTCTTTGTTTCCCAATGTGTTCTGTAAAGTCGAACTTTTTTTTGCACACAACCACATGGTGCTCTTTATGTGCTTGGCATTTCGGATCTTTCCACTCCAATTTAAAGTGGTAGCATAATTAATAACAACCCTAGTTTATTTTGCCGTCATTGGAAAGATCCGAATGTTTTTTTTCCATTGATGGCAAGCTTGGGTAGGGAGGGTAAAACATGGAAAAAGCTACAGCTTTTTTACAAACATCGTTTGAATTTGTTTTCATTTAGGATCGGACGGACATTCCAATTTAGCTCTCATGGTAAAGGAGTCTACCAAGCTAGTCCCACAGAGCTACAAAGGATAACAATATGCAGTGAAGCAAGGTACTTCTTATATGGGATTTGTGGCATTGCATGGTGAGGTATCAATATATATTTGGTTTGCGGTAACACCATGTGTGTGTCTACTTTGCCAGGTAGATTTTGTTCTGTAGAGAACTGTCTTGCTGTATTTTCTACTACCACAGAGTAGATTTTTTTGGATTTTTCAGGAGTTCTGAAAAGAACTGTCCTGCCTTTTAACTACTACCTGAGCGGAAGGTAGAAAATCGGCTGGGACTACTACTTTAGCTCATAGTAGATCGCTATTAACTTCGCAACCACGTAGTGAGTTCTTAATAGGTCTCAACGTTTCGACTAGCTTGCTCTAGTCATCGTCAAGGTACTTCTTGGCTCATTCCTGCAGAGGTGCCCTTAAAACCTTTGAACATATACGAGAAACTAGGGTGTTTTTTTGTGATGCCTCACACAACAATTTGTTATAATAATAATCAAAGTCTTATATAGCAAAGAAATTTGTTAAGCAGCACTTTCTGCTCAACAAGTTTATGAAGTTGTGCCCAGAGCAGTAATAACGTACTAAGCTGTTGTTTTCTTTGCGGTGTAGTTTCAGTGAGAATCTTCATGATATGTTGGGGACTTACTCCCTAAATAAATAGCGTGTCATGGCCAAGCGGTTAAGAGCACCAGATTCAAGCTCTGGTGTTTGATCAGCACTTTCTGCTCAACAAGTTTATGAAGTTGTGCCTAGAGCAGTAATAACATACTAAGCTGTTGTTTTCTTTGTTGTGTGGTTTCAGTGAGAATCTTCATGATATGTTGGGAGACTTATTCCCTAATAAATAGCGTGTCATGGCCAAGCGGCTTAAAAGAGCACCAGATTCAAGCTGTGGTGTTTGATCAGCACTTTCTGCTCAACAAGTTTATGAAGTTGTTCCTAGAGCATTAATAACGTACTAAGCTGTTGTTTTCTTTGTTGTGTGGTTTCAGTGAGAATCTTCATGATATGTTAGGGGACTTGTTCCTTCCAGTCAACACTCCAGAGGCTCCGACCAAAGGCTTCTTCAGAGGCTTGTTTGGTGGTGGAGGCAGCCAGTTAGACAGAGAAAACCTATGTAAGTATTTATCATTTTATGGGGGTGCCGTGGCCGGGCGGATAAAAGCATCGGACACAAGTTCTTGTGGTTTATCAGGATGTGGTTCAACACCCGGTTGTGACACCTTATTGTGTCCTTGAGCAAGACACTTAACCGTTGCTTCTCTCCACCCAGAGGTTAATGGGTACCTTTGAGGGCAGAGATAATTTATGTGAAAGCTTAGCCTGGAGTTACTCGTCCTAACTCGAGATAGGATTAATCCTAGCGTTTCGTGAAATCAGCTGCAGTGCCTTTAAGCAGCTCTAGGAAATTGGTCCACGATTATCAGGATGAGTTGTTTTGGAACAATGCCAGCGTTCTCCCTTAAAGACACTGGACACCTTTGGCAATTGTCTCAACATATGCATAAAATAACAAACCTGTGAAAATTTGAGCTCAATTGTTTGTCGAAGTTCTGAGATAATAACAAAACAAAAAATTACCCTTGTCACACGTAGTTGTGTGCTTTTAGATGGTTGATTTCGAGACCTCAAATTCTGAGGTCTCGAAATCAAATTCGAGGAAAATTACTTCTTTCTCGATAACTATGTCACTTCAGAGGGAGCTGTTTCTCACAATGTTTTATACTGTCAACCTCTCCCCATTACTCGTCACCAAGTAAGGTTTTATGCTAATAATTATTTTGAGTAATTACCAATAGTGTCCACTGCCTTTAACGGTGGTCCGCTGGCCGAATGTCAGTTAAAACACCCAAGAACCACTCGGCATTCTCTCCAAGTAGTTGTCTGGCTTGGTCAGTGTTGGGAAGCATCTCTTTGTAGTATGAAACAGGGACTAGTGAAATGACAAGCTAACCGGTCCCGCTGGCTTGCCACTGAAAAAGTTCATGGCAAACCATGACGATGCTAATTATGATAATGTTTTGCTGTTTGCAGTTGGGGAGTCAAGTGGTCGTCCATCACGTAGTATCGCCAGACACATCCCCGGTACTGGAGGTTTAGAAGGTGTCAAAGCTAATTCCAGCTCAGCGGCTGGGGAACTCTATAAAGCACGCATTGTAAGTGACATTTCTTTTCGTTATCGTACAACATGATGATCATTGTTATTTGGAGTTTTTGTTCAGAATGAAAGAGCGCACCAGACAGCAATTTTGTTCTGCACTACGAAATTGCCACTGTCGAAGTGCTTTTCAATGGGGTGATGTTTCTTCTTAATAAATTTTTGTTTAAGGAATCCTTTAAAAAAAAAGGGGGAAAATTGCCGCCAGGCATGTGCAGGGCCAAATTTCAAGATTACCCATTGGACATTTTTTAATATTTTTTTAAAATCAACAGGGAGAAATTCACATGAACAAAAAAATCAGCGTTTCCAATCAACGGCCGATCCATTTTTTTTTTAAGTGACAATTTTGTAAATGGCCTACATGTTAGTGCCCTGATCAATACAACCATGTTATAAACATATAACAGCCGTTGTTGCATTAATTGCACATCCCGTGATCGTGTACTGATGCTCCTTCACATAAAATGACAGAAAGGGGGGGGGCGTGGGCCCCGCCCCCTTCTTCAACTCTCCACTCTTTAACCAATTCTAGGACTTGTTGCAAGCCACTTTTGTAGTACACCTCAAGAACCTACCATGAAGTAGTTTGTTCTGCCAATCTTGTTGTGTTTTCTCTTACTCTTTTGTACTCCTTTGCCCCCAACTTTGCCCGCTTTCATGATTCTTCTTTTTCTTCTTCTTCTTTTTCTTCTTATGATTCAGGCCCTCCATGAGAGAGGTGAGAAGCTGAGTGAGCTCGAGGAACGCACTGCTCAGATGATGGCCAACGCAGAGAACTTCTCCACTGGGTCTCATCAACTTATGCAGAAGTACAAAGACAAAAAGTGGTATCAGTTCTGATGTAGTCATCGCAATCTCGGAGCTTTCTCAATGAAGATTGAAGAAGACTTGTACATCATGGTCACCTTTCATCCACTCAGTACTACGGGGAATTGTGTACATGTATAAAGCGATTTATCAACCAAAAGTGGAAGGCAAGAAGATTCTCCTCGATCATGCTGAAAACGAATTTGTGTAACAGGGATGAACTTGACATAATAGTGTACAGAGAAGTGAATGGCAAGTTGTTATTGTCAGTATTGACTGACATTGCGACCGGGGATCGTGTAGCGTTGTAAGCAGTCTAGTGACTTGT
Source organism: Asterias rubens (assembly GCF_902459465.1). Lineage (NCBI taxonomy): Eukaryota > Metazoa > Echinodermata > Asteroidea > Forcipulatida > Asteriidae > Asterias > Asterias rubens. The sequence continues at coordinate 13,194,164 of NC_047072.1, read as the reverse complement.
ACTGGTTACCGTATAGCTATCAGGAAATGAATTGGTAAAAGCCGTCTTTTCATATTGGAGTTTGTCAGTTCTGATTAAATTGCATAATGAATCAAAATAACAGCAATGCATTTGATATGGTTAGCTCGTGCGATATGATACGCAGATGTAGCATTTGGCTGGCTCTTGGGTAGCACACAGAAGAGACCCTGTGTTGTAGGACAATGTGCAAACTGGAACGTGTGTTGGTTTTCCTTTGCTGTAAGTGCAAAAAACAAACACACATTTTGTAGTAGTTACGCATCAAAGATTGTGTGTTATGGGACTTGTAGTTTCTGAACCAAGGTAATTGTGAAACGGGAAATGACGAGAGTAACGACCAACTCACACGTGGAGTTCTAATGTATAATGAAAACATCATTTCTTTTGCATGCATTTTTGTAGTTGAGTTGTTGGTTTTCTCAACGTTGATTATAGGGCTGTCATTGTCGGAGATCTAAACATTCCATTTGTTATTTGAATGTCATAATGAGTCAACCATCATGATGTGATGCCAGACACGGACAAATCAGAGTCCAAAGGTCTAGCTGGTTCTTTATACAGTGTTTAAAACCTGGCGCTGTTTTCATATATTTTTGTTGTGTGTATATATAAATGTTGTGAGGGCATATCTACAGTTAGATTTAGATGTGCATAGTGGACAAAGAGACATTTAGGGTACGTGCAATAGGTCTTCAAGTTCCAAAACACTAGTTGTTGGTATATCTCTCCATCTCATTAAACAAAAATGAAGATATATTTATTGTCTTTGATCCGGGCGAAGAAAAAAAAAAACTTTATAGAGGCGACTGTTATATGTCCCTCACTAAACTAAAAAAAAAATATCACGATAATAAATTAATATTTAATGATAATGTTGAGACTCATTCCTCTTTTTGTTACACTGCTGTTGCAGGGCATACTTGTAAAGGACTAAATTGATTATTGTGAAATGTGGACATTGTAGACAATGAATACTAATAGCTAACCACTCGGTTTTCTAGCTAGACAATTTTTTGGTACTTCTGACGGAAGGCCTAAACGACAGATAGCAAAGACTGGCCTCTTGTAAATAGACTATGAAGAATTCCAATAATCAACTCTAAACAAACACTATTATATGACTGTATAGAACCATGTGTTTAGACTAGAATTTCAGCTGCGAATAAAATGAATTACAGTACCTATATAAAAATATAAATATATAAATATATATAAGCTTCTGGATCAAGGGGAAGCAAATTGAGGTTTGGTGCATAAATGTAGCTGTTTTGTCTTTATGATTATTAATCCATACTGTGTTATAATAGATTACCACACAATCAACCCAACATTTTAATGAGTTGATGTCGCTGTACTTGTACGAGCAGCCATTATCAGACTCCATATCCAGTAGCATTCCAATTTTTCATTTTTTACAGTAACTGCCGTTGTAGTTTACCCCCCCCCCCCCCCTCCCTCCCCCCTTCAAAATAAAATCGCTTTTTCATAGCTTTGTGAAGTGTTTTGTGTAGCTAAGTTGCATCAGATGTCAAAACAGGTAGATTTTGTGTAAGGGGTTTCCCCATACTTTGTTGTTTATAAGAGGTTATGGTTCTTAGTCTTGACATTAGTGAGTATGACCAACGGTTCAACACAATTCTGGGTTTAGGGGTTTTTGTTTTAGTTATATTATACACATATTTATACATATAATGTGTAGGATAGATGGCCTTAGCTTTCGATCCAATCCGGACCTTCTTCAGAGGCATAAACAAGTACAACCAAATACATATCCATTTATAGAAAAAGGAGAGTGGAGAGGGCTGAAGGGAGGGATCCAGAAAAAAACGGGAATATATATATAAAAGCGTTTTATTATTTCAGTTTAACATAAATGGGGTGTACTTCAGTGGATAGATTTATTTTGTAAGACGGTATTTGCTTTGCATGCATTTCAGGTTACCCGTACGGCTAGCAGTCAGTATGATTAAAGGCAGTGGACACTATTGATAAGCACTCAAAATAAATGATTAGCATAAAACCTTACTTGGTAACGAGTAATGGGGAGCTGTTGATAGTATAAAACATTGTGAGAAACGGCTCCCTCTGAAGTAAAGTAATTTTCGAGAAAGAAGTTATTTGCCACGAATTTGATTTCGAGACCTCAGATTTAGAATTTGAGGTCTCGAAATCAAGCATCTGAACGCACACAACCTCGTTTGGCAATGGTATTTTTTCTTTCAGTATTATCTCGCAACATCGACAGCCAATTGAGCTCAAATTTTCACAGGTTTGTTATTTTATGCATATGTTGAGATACACCAAGTGAGAAGACTGGTCTTTGACAATGACCAATAGTGTCCACTGTCTTTAAATCCTTTAACAGAACCATTGTATAATGCACCATGCAATTGGTTCTGTTGATCAAGGAATCCAATTTATATATAGGTGGTAGGGGGTCAATTGCAAACGCCAAATTTTTAGTTATTCAGCCCCAAAAAATATGTCATTATTCATGTGGTACAATATTTCAGAGAAGATCTCAATGTAGGAACGGAATGGGTTGTAGAATGGAAATCTGTCCGTAATATTGTCATCAGGGCCCAATTTCATAGCGCTGCTCAATGGTAAGCAAACTTTTAGAAGTATTCTATAGCAGCAAAAAAGAGCAAAGACGCATAAAAATAGACATACAGGGGCATACAAGCAAGGTAAAGACATAAAATAAAAATCACCTTACAAATAAAATGACAGCACAACAATATAGATTATATACATGTACAATGGCTAAAAAGATTGGTTTTGTTTAAAGAACACCACGTATATACAGTATTAAGACACCTCACTGGGGAAGTTCCTAGGCACAAATTCTGAACATCAGTAGGAAGTGTATCCCAAAATCTTTGGGAGGGAAAAAAAACAAGAGTACTTTAGAGAGTTCGTACGAGCAAGTCTGTATGAAAAAAGCCAGTTTATCAATTTTACGTGTATTAGGTTCCGGTAAAAGATGAGTAGGTGTGTTGTGTCATTCAACCTGAAAAGACACTTGACAATAAAACATTACATTACATGGTGTTTTGGCTGGTAGCCCGTTTCTGTTATCAGCAGTTTATTAAATTGGGCCCAATAGATAGCTCATACTTCCTCAACTCCTGATTTGCTCCTGATGTTTGCATCCTCTCACTATCACTGAGCGATAAACTCCAAACGGGAAATTAGTTTTATTTATTTCTCATCAAATATGACATTTCAGACAGAAATATTTAAAGGGATGTTTTCATCATCTTTAGACCGTGTAAGTTTTATGTAAATCTGTGATCTTAGAAGAAGAAAAAAATTCTTACCAAATCTGTAAAGGTGTATTTAAACAAACACGGCCCAACTGCATGTTGCTGCTTACTGTGGCATGTCATGTTTCTGGTTACTCTTCTCAGGTTACAGGGTTATCCCTGCTAAGCTGTGTCTAGCTAAGAACGCTTAGTAAGATAAACTAACTCACTCACAATGAACAGTTCCTCGCTAACAAGGTTACATCAGCATCAAGTGGTCCGCCACCATTAGCGTTGTTTTGACGCTGGTGGTTTTTCTTGTACGGGTAAGCAATGTCGTGAAATTGGGCTTAGAATGTATTGACAGGGCCCCATTTCAAGCTGTTTAGCTGAAAATACTGCTTAGCAAATCTCTTTGCTTAACAAAAATTGAATGGGGCACCTGAGTCTGCTTGACAAATTTCTTTGCTAAGCAAAAATTGAGTGGGGCACCAGTCACAACAATGTAAACTTAATGTAATTTTGGCTGGTGGCCTGTTTCTGTTGAGCAATACTTGTCGGTGCTTAGCAAGTTTTTGTGCTAACGGGCTTTATGAAATTGGGCCCAGATCAGATGTTATTTAGTGTTAATAATATACAGTTTAATCAGGTATGTAATTGTAATGTGCCGTAAGATAACATGAACTCAACAACAAACTAGTTGAGCTTATTTTAACATTATCCATTACTCAAGTACAATATAGAGCCTGTATCTTCAACCGGGATGATGTTTCATTGAATGCACTGCATTGGTAACATTCGTGTATTTTGGTTGATCAACATCAGTTTTGTTATTTTTATTCATAAAATAATCTGATCATTTGCATGAGAAATAATTTTGTTTTTTTCTGAAACACTTTTTAAAAAGTTGGTACATTTGTAGTTTCTATAGTTTATTTATGAGAATACCCTATGTGCGATATAATTCTTAAGGGTAGGAAAATTTAATGAAATTGCCATGTGAAAATAATTGAAACTTGTTATAAATTTTATTTATTAGCTGAATCAGATGTCGTTGTATATTTTGCATTATTATTTATGATGATATTGAAATTGATAATTGAGATGCCCATGCGATGAATGGTTGAAAATCTTGTTATTTCCTTTTGATTTTTATTGGTGCAATTGTTATCCTTGATCATGTCTGTTGCCAGGTAGACACTAAAACCCCACAGTATTACAAATACAAAGCCAACTTTTGCCATTAAACAACCCACTCATTTTGAAACATGTGCTCAACTCCTGCAAAACATTTGCTGCGAAATATAGATTTGGTGCATCAAAAGTTCCCTTTGCATTCACATTCGCATGAAGAGAAACCCAGGGGCTAAAAGGGAACCGCAGCTGCAGTCTTGCCAATATCTCGCTCTTTCCTATTTGAGGCCGTGTACGAAACGGCGACTTCGGTTAGAGCGACTGCTAGATCATCGTGTATAGGCAGACGCGCGCAATCTAGCAGGGCCCAATTTCATAAAGCCTGTAAGCTAAAAACAGGATTACCAACCAAATTTCCACGTGATTTTCAGGATTTAGCAAACAACAGCTGAAGTCCAGTATCAAGCAATTTGCAACAGATGGAAATTTGGTTGGTAATCCTGTTTTTATCAAGGAATAAATTTCATGCTAAGCAAATTTTGTTGCATATATGGCCCAATTTAATGGCTCTGCTTACCGTAAGCACAGAATCGGCACTTACGGAAGCAGGGAATTCTGTGCTTACGGCAAGCGTATTTCACGGGTTAGTGGCGAATTTTGGCTTCTCCGCCTGCGTACTCCCTGTTACTAGGCATTCTGCGCTTACAAGGCTAGCGCAGAAATTTGGCGCTTGCACGTAAGCAGGGAATCGTGATCGTAAGCGCATAATTCGGCGGTAAGCAGAGCCATGAAATTGGGCCCAGTAGCCTTAGCCGAAGTCTTCGTACACGGCGCCGGCCAAAGTGACACTATGCTGCCACCATCTTGGCGATGTTCCTTGTATCCAATAACCTTGTATCTAATATTTATTGTACAAATAGGAGCCAGACTATTTCTCCCTTCAGCCTTGGTTTGGTTAGGCTCACAGAGTTATATATAACTCTATGGTTAGGCTGTATCCGAAATTGGCGTCTACAGCTACGGCTGTTACTAAGGGTGTTGATAATGCATGATGACGCGGAAATTATCTGCAGCCGCCAATTCGGATATTGCCTTACACTGATTTGTATGGGAGAAAACCAAGATGGCCGCACTATGATGAAGGTCTGTTGTCTCTTTCTGGTATTGATACGGAAGGATCCAAAAGAAATTATCTGTGTAACCTGAAGTTGTTCTCTTTTATCTCCAGAGTTTGCTCATAATTTATCCTAAACTCCAATGTTTCATTGTTGAAAAGTGATTCTTTAAACACAAAATATTTTTAATGAAACCTAGATTCTTTTCAAAACATGAACGGGAAGTCTGAAAATCAACTGTTTCTCGAGTAAACTATTCTTAACAGAAAAAGAAGAAAAAAAATCTATATGTATTTCATATTGGCTTCAGAAAGTAGTTTGAGGCAAACTGTTAAATGGGCGTGTTCAATGGTGAATTAAATCACACTTACCAACCGGTTCGAGCAGTAATGATGGGGGTTAGGCTCAGTTGTGCTAACCAATTACCTTTTAGCATCTACCAGCTGATAGCTCCTAACTGACTGTCCATATGTTATAACTCTGCAGTAACCATTCATAAAAGGCTCAAGTATAGCCAACCTCAAATCTTAGCATAACTTTGTTGTCTGTCAGTAACTTTTTATCCTCATTCTTTAGACCTTAACACTTTTGTCTTGCCTCTATTTAAGGCAATTTAAAGATACTGGACACTATTGGTAATTGTCAAAGACCAGTCTTCTTACTTGGTGTATCTCAACATATGCATAAAATAACCAACCTGTGAAAATTTGAGCTCAATTGGTCGTCGAAGTTGCGAGATAACTATGAAAGAAAAAACACCCTTGTCACACAAAGTTGTGTGCTTTCAGATGCTTGATTTCGAGACCTCAAATTCTAAATCTGAGGTCTCAAAATCAAATTTGTGGAAAATTACTTCTTTCTCGAAATTTACGTCACTTTAGAGGGAGCCGTTTCTCACAATGTTAAATACTATCATCCTCTCCCCATTACTCGTTACCAAGTAAGGTTTTATGCTAATAATTATTTTGAGTAATTACCAATAGTGTCCACTGCCTTTAATGAGGGAAAAAACTATTCTATGGTGTGTATATACTAATAAGAAACAAGCCCACTGCATTTTCACTGATGATAAACATGGGTAAAGACATTACATTCCATTTAACCAAAGGCCATTTGCTTTATTACATAGAATGATTGATTGATTAACCGAAGTCTCTTTTTCTCACATCTTACTTTGGGGAAAGCCCTGGTGAATGTTATAGTCATTTATTTTTCTCAATCTACTTGCAACATTAAATATATAGTTTTTTGTCCATGTATAATAACTTGTCTTTGAGGTATGTAATGATTTTTGTATTTAATTGATTCAAAACCAGCCATGGATTCCCTGGTTTTTATTAGCAACAAAGCATTTCAATTTTTTGCAAACATTCCTTCACATGATTCCTGGCAGAGGACCTTCTCACCATCTTTGCTTTGTTCTTGATATACCGTCTCGTTAATGACTACTTATTTTTTTAAAGGCAGTGGACACTATTGGTAATTACTCAAAATAACTATCAACATAAAACCTTACTTGGTGACGAGCAATGGGGAGAGGTTGATAGTGTAAAACATTGTGAGAAACGATTCCTTTTGAAGTGACATAGTTTTCGAGAAAGAAGTAATTTTCCACAAATGTGATTTCGAGACCTCAGATTTAGAATTTGAGGTCTCGAAATCAAGCATCTGAAAGCACACAACTCCGTGTGACAATGGTGTTTTTTCTTTCATTGTTATCTCTTAACTTGGACGACCAATTGAGCTCAAATTTTCACAGGTTTGTTATTTTATGCATATGTTGAGATGAACCAAGTGAGAAGACTGGTCTTTGACAATTACCAATAGTGTCCAGTGCCTTTAATACACGTTGGGTGACCTGACTATTCCCCAAGCCTTGGTCCAATTTCATAAAGCCTGTATAAAGCACAAAAACGTTCTAAGCACAGGAAGATCTGCATAACATGAAGTTTACACTGTTGCAACTGGTGCCCACTTCATATTCTGCTTAGCACAGAAATTTGCTAAGCAGTATTTTTTGTTCAAAGAGTCTGGTGAGTACTTTTTGTATGACACAAAACACAAAATCCACAGATTTACATTAAACTCACACAGTTTGAAGATACTGATGGTAGAAAGCTTCCCTTGGAATATTACTTAATGGGGTGCTGTAGTTTTTGAGAAATGAGTATAAAAAAAAAACGTCTCGTAAATAATTTTCATCTCGGGAGACAAAAAATATTTTAGCATGCAAAATGTATTTTCATGACAATGTTTTACTAATTTCTAAAGACTACAGCACCTCAGCAAGTGATATTTTAAGGTAAGCTTTCTACTATCATTACCTTCAAAAAATCTGTGGACATGGTGTTCTGTTTGTGTTACAAAAAGTACCCAAATCCTTTAACTACTTTATGAAATTGGATTAGTGTTCGCTTGTTTAGCAGAGGATTTATACATATAATTTACTCTAATCTTGACACCATTTCACTTTCAGTTAATAGATTGTGCAAGTTTCATTGTATTTACACATTTTGTGACAATTGGGTTCCTGTTTTCTTGAAATATCGATCATGTATTGGGGTTTGAATACACACCAAAGTTACACAGTCTTTTAAGGTATAGGGATAGGCCTATATCTTGTGTAATTACTCTCAACATTAATGACCATGAACACTTACTTGGTAAAGAGTTTTAGAGAAAGAGGTAATTTTTCAACCCAAAATTTAAAAAGGGCTTCGGGCATGAAGTCGCTCTCCACCACAAGAACGTGGTTTTTACTTCATTATCTCCTTAAAACTTTGTTGACCAAATTGAGCCCAAATTTCCAAGGTTTATTATTTTATGCATGAGATACACCAAGTGAGGATACTGGACTTTGACACTTACCAAAAGCATACCCTGCCTTGAAATGGCTCCATAAATTCATGGTTATTTGACCATAAGTTGTTTATATTTATTTAAATTAAATTAGTATTGATAATACTACACCACTAGTATTTAGAAATAAATATTCATTTGAACCCTTAAGTCCTTGTGTTTTTTTTTCTTAAACTATTGTAAAAAAGAAAAATTCATACAATTTGGTTCTACAGTCAACAATATGTTAATAAGAAAAGGTTTGAAGTATTCTGATTGATTGTAGGTTTAATGAACATTTTCAGGGTTGGATTTTGGTTTAAAGGAGCACTGGACGCTATTGGTAAGTGCTCAAAACAATTGTTAGCATAAAAACTGACTTGGTAAGGAGCACTGGAGAGCTCTTGATAGTATACAACTTTGTGAGAAACGGATCCCTCTGAAGTAACTGTAGTTTTTGACAAAGAAGTAATTTGTCACTAAAATAGTTGAATTGAATTTGAGACCTCGGACAAGGTTATTTTTTCTTCCATTTGTCTCTCGCAACTTCGACGACCAATTGGGTCAAAATTTTCACAGGGTTGTTATTTTTCGATATGTCGGGATACACCAAGTGAGAAGACTTTTCTTTGACAATTACCTAAGGTATCCAGTGTCTCTAAAGCTTTGACTTGTTGGCCCTACTTGAATGTTGGCATAATTGGGGTTGCATTTGTGGGTGTGGGTGGAACGCTTTAAACCAGTTTCATAGGACCCCTGGATGTTATGGCTCTGTTACCCAGAACCCTTGCCCCCCCCCCCCAACAAAATAGATAGAAGGAATGCACAGAGGAATTGTAGATAACCCCCCCCCCCCCTTCCCTCTCCATCTTCCTTCATCCCATTGAAAATGTCTGGTAAAGCATACATTTTTTTTGTAAGAGCGCTTTATAAATGCTTTTGTAGTATAGTATAGTATAGTATAGTATAGTATAGTATAGTATAGTATAGTATAGTATAGTATAGTATAGTATAGTATAGTATAGTATAGCATACCATAGTATAGTATAGTATAGAACATTCCCTCCCCATTCCAGTTCAATGGAGTCCGAGTTGATAATCGGCCAAAAACAATTCTCAACTGGCCAGCTATATTCTGAAGCAGTAAGAAATTGGGTCTAATATTTTATATCACCCTATGTAAAAAATATCATCTACAGTGCTGTGATATATACAAAACTATATTTTAAACCAGTCTTACAAGTACATCACAAGCTTTATACCTGCGTTTTGTCCTGAAAAGCCTTTGCACCGCACCGATAAATTGCTAAAAGTGGGAGATTTTTTTTAAAACAATGATGTACAATCCCTTGATAACTACAACTGCATTTTATATATGACCTATTTTGTATTTGGGTATTGGTTGTTTTAAAAAAATGAGAGGAGGGTTGGATGTAGAGAGGTTTGCAATATGAACTCGGTTTTCTTACTGCAAGTAAACAAGACATCTACACAGAGTTAACAAGACATCTTCACTGAATGGTAGTTGACATTGGGTGCGATTGATTAACTTCCCTGGGTCTACCCCGCGGTGCTCACTCGGCCGGGCGAGCCCCTAACAAGAGCTAAACAAACGATCACCCACCGTTCTCGTAGTGACGTCATTCACCTGGGGTCTGCCCCAAAGTGACCCACTCCACAAGCAGGGCACTGGGGGCTGACCCGGGTGAGCCCCCGGAACGACGTCAAAGCTATTTGAACGCACCGGGGGCAGACCCGGGTCGACCAAGGGAAGCTAAACGAACGCACCCTGTATATGCATACCTTAGAGTGTAATTTGTTTGTACTCTTACACCAACGTGTATCAAGCACTGTTTACTCATTACTTTCCCCAAGTTCTGTGAAATAAAATTCACAGGCAAATCACTCGGGTGGGATTCGAACCAATGACCTTTTCATTGCTAGAGCAGATGTCCTACCACTAGACCTAAAGTCGATTATACTAATATAAATTATACCTTAGAGTGTTATGTTTTACAATGTCTCTTTTTGGTGTCATCAACTAAGGAATTAAACGTTAGACTATCATCCCATCATTATGTGGGGTATATTTGGTTGAGGAAACATTTTGTATAAGGTGCACATCGACATAATAAATGTTAGGAATTGGTGTAGAATTCGAATCGGAATTGTGTCAGTGCAGAGCTAGAGAATGATGCACTCAGGATTAGGTTGACATTCACTCATTGACTGTCTCGCATCTACTACAATTTTTTTTGTCTCGGAATGTCTCGGAAGTGAAGAATTTATTTCAAAAATGACAATCTATAGACCCATTGCAAAACGCGCAGCGCACACACACGTGCGTCTCATGTCCGCCATTTTGAGTGTCAAAATGTGCTCAACAGGAATGGACTCGCCAAAAAGGCAGAAATGGTAGATGCGCATTGTTTGGAGGTGCGTAAATACATGTACCATTCTTTTGTGCATGTTTTGACGTCCAAAATGTTGGACACGAGACGTGCTGTGCGCTGCGTGTTGTGCAATGGGCCTATTTCATGTTTTCAACCATTTAGTACGAGTGTTCAAGTATGTTTAGTGTGGACTGTAGTTGCATGTCATTGATGCCTATTTCAACTAAATTACTTTTCATTCCAATGTGCAATATCTTCTATTTATTAAACTGTGATGGCCTTTTTCAGTTGGTGTTTATGTATAGTAAAGTATTACCACTGCATAACAAGGTGCATCTAGAGTCCTTGTGTTTAGGTTGGCTTTGATTAGGCTTTGAAATTGTACAATCATCTGTAATAATTATAATGATCAATTGACTTTATTGTTAACAAGTTTACATTGCTAATTGTATTACTCCTGATGTAGGACTGGAGGCAAACATGTCTGAATTATTGGTATTAGATCAACAATCATCCATGGTCCGTTTACCTACAACGATTTCTGCACTATGTTGTACAGGGAACACTGTACTCCACAAGCAGGCTTAATCTAATATATACTAAGCTGTGTCATACTAAACATGTTGTCTGTCATTGCTTCTTTGTTGTCACTTTAACTTGTCTGGACTATTGTCATGGATTAAAGGCACTGGACACCTTTGGTATTGTCAAAGACCATGTCTCACTTGGTGTATCACAATATAACTTCATAAGCATCAATTAACGTGTGAAAATTGGGGCTCAATTGGTCATCGAAGTTGCAAGAGGGGAGTAATAAGAGAAAAATCACTATTGCTTTGTGTGCTTTCAGATGCGTAATAAAAGGCTTCAGCTGCAGTCTTTTATTATTAATTGAGTGAGATATTGCCTCATTCTCAAAAAGTACGTTATAACTCGAGAGAGAGCCGTTTATCACAATGTTTTATACTATCAACATATTATCTCCATTTGCTCGTTCCAAGTGAGTTTATGCTAACAATTATTTTGAGTTATTACCAATAGTGTCCAGTGCCTTTAAGGCAGTGAAATTGACGCCGACAGTATAAAGCATTGACAGTGGCAGGCTTAGGGGTGGGCGCTGCTGGCACTTAGTCTTATTTCCCGACAACTGAAACAAAATCAATTGAATGTCAAGTAACTCAAATTCCTTATTTCAAAAGGAGTAACAAATAGTGTGTAAAACGCTTCTGAACTGTCCTAGATTGCACCAGACAGCATGTATATGTTTAAAACAAAAAAGGAGGACCTCAAGTTGGCCCGGGAGGCAATTTATATTTCTGCACATTAGAATATCCACTGTCGTAGGTGTTTTTCAATGATGAATCGTTTTCTTCTAAATTGATTCAAAAAAAGGAATCATTGAAGAAGAAAAAAATTAAATCTCTTTAGGATGGCAATTCTTAAATATGCAGAGAAAAAAAAACACTGCGCCTGGAACATGCATTGTGATCAACTTAAATGTTTAACTTTCCTCGGGGTACATACTCATTTACTTGAGAGCTGGCAATTCTTTTTGCAAAATGGCGAACCCTGTTAGTTCCCAAGTAAAAGTAAACCATACATTTTCGAGGTCGGGATTTATCTGGGTCATTATATTCAATTCACAACAAATGTTTTGATTTCCCAAAGCGCCCAATAATACTAGTTTCTAATATAGCGCTTAAAGGTAGAATCCCTACTATTTAGCTTGTCGAGGAGTCTCATCATGAAAACTGCATGACGGCAATGACTCAGACTATTAAGAAACACCTTTTTCAACAATTTCAAACGGCTGACCTGCCAACAATTGAATATAAATCAGAAGTTAAGGGATCTGAAAACATATCTGATTAGTTTTCAAGAAGCCGAGGGACTTTAAAATAGTTTTTGATTATTTTTGTTAACATTTTTTCATTATATGGGAGTTTATTTTAGTGTATCTGTGGGTGCACCCCATATAGCTTTATGGTGCACCCTCGACTCGAAGTCACGGTACTACAAAAATACCGCCCTCTGTCGAGGACAAGGTCAATGTCCTCTGGGACCAAATATCCGGTAGTCTTTAGTCAAGGCGCACGCGGCTGGGGCGCCGCTCGCGCTGTTCTTTTTTCGTTGCGTGATATAGGGTTGTGCTTGACATCATCTATGGGTGCCGGCGCGTGCGTCTTGATTAAAGGCTAAATCTCCGGCGGCGGACAGAATTCCCTGGGACACCGGCCGACATTTTGTATTGCAAATCATGATGGAGATCCTGTACTGGCCACACAAACAACCCGAATCCGATGGATGGAAATAAATAAGAAGAAGCACAAGATAATTATCTGATAATTCTGCCATGACACCTTGAGACGCTATCTAAAAATGCCAGTCAGACGTCTGCACAACTGTGAAAAGGCCCTCGCGTTTGGCTCCCGGGCCTTTATCGCACTGTCACGACCCTGCCGGTTTTCAACGGCAGTTTAAGATTCCTTTATTAAAAGCAATTCACAAGATCTGCGCAAATTCGTCAGTGAAAATTTTCTAGGAAGCCATTTTGTTTAGCTGCATAGGACACTATAGTTGTGGTAAATCTTTCTGTATCCACCCGTACCGTGCACTCCCATAGTGTCCGCATACCTGGAAAGGCTAATTTCTTGGAATGAACTTGAGACACAATAAACGTGTCTTTCAAGCGAGCTCAATACCGACTCGGGTATTGAACTCCAATTAGTTCAGGGGTGCACCTAGACTTGATTCAAGTCCCGTTCTCGTGTGAGAGGTCCCCAAGCATATCGCGCCATCAAAACGTGGTCCCGAGAATATTGGTTGGAAAATGCAGAGCATGCATCACAAAACAATAGTTTTCTGGCGATGGCACGAGTTTTTGGGACTTGAGTTAAGTCTAGGGTGCACCCAACCTCAAGGAGAAAACAGAGAGTCGGCCTCATTAATATTTTGGTATGCCATCAAAATATTATATTATTATTTTACAGATTTGAGAGCTGAGCCCAAGAAAAGTTACCGTCCCCAGTTCCCAAAATTGTGACCTGTGGGTTATTGACTTCCAACTTGAGAGGTATTTTGGATGACTGCTCTGAAGAAATAAATGGTCCTATGTTTCAAGATCGATGCTCTGATGTTTGGAAAAATTACACCAGTGTGGGGTGTTTTTATTTGGAGGTTGAATAACTTGACGGGCTTTGGGACTCCCCATATCAACTTGAATAATTTCCCCTTTACTTGTGAACAGCTGTGGGACTATGTTCGTGTATTCTTGAATACTTTATGCTAATGGGGGTTCCCAGTAGAAAACATAAAACGCATAAATAGTAATGAAACGCATAATATAGTAGGCCGATATAGAGAACACGATAACATATTGACACGGAAACACTTTTTCATTTTATAGATTGACACATCTTCGTTATCGACAAAGCATCCAAATTACCAAGAGCTAAGATTAAAAGTTCCTTCAGCAAGGCTGACAAAATAATGCATTTCTAGAGGAAGATCGGTAAGCCAATAAAACAACCTCGAAAATCAGAAGAACAAAGTTACGGACAAAATTAATCTCGAAACCTCGTTCAATAAGTATATTCGTTTTTATTTAGTCACGGAGACACGATATTTGATCCTGGACCTGCTGAGTGTTGCGCAGCCGTCCAAGGCGAATGCTTTCTTTTTATAGCAGTCGTGTCTGACCCTCCAGGCTTCATAAAAAAAACATAATCGGGCAATGTTTTCAATGAGGTCAATGCTCGATACAGGCGTGTAATGACCGCGCGGGGACAACAGGCGGTTAAAATTATTGTAACTTCGGGGTCCTATAACTTTAACGAAGTACTATGAACGATTTTTTTTTTACGGGAATTATTTGTGTATAAAGTGTCTCTTTACCAGTCAAATGCAACTTTGATATTACACTTCTGAATTTTTCGTAATTATCGATTACAAAATCAGTCCCCAACTTCAAGGTTTTGAAAAACTAGAAACACTTCTGCCGTTGGCGGTGCGTCAAATGGACAATACTTTGACGTCATGTCGGACACTTCGCCACTTCGTACTATGGACACTTCGTATATACCTTTGGGACACTTCGTACCGTAACCAAACTGGTCACTTCGTACCGTGGGCGGAAGTGATCATCAGCTGCCGAGTCGCTTCGTACCCTCAGCCGAGTCACTCTGTACCTTCATTAAAAATTCATTAATAATTTAATGTTCGTTGAGATACAAAATAATACTTTGTCACTTTGTTTAGTTATGTGAATGTCCCTTCTTTTACTGTGAAATGTTATTATTTTGAATAACTTAATGACTGCCATATATTGCCCATATTGTTTACAAGTATTTGTTTAAGTATCTTTATTTTGTAAACCCGTTTTTTATGTTCATTTTCTCGGCACGTTGTTATATTGAATATACTTTTCATTACTCAAAGATGCTATGTCAGATTTTTGGCCGATTTGACTTGAATGTACTTGAATAAAGAGGTCTGAAGCAGTACTTGCATCTTTTAGACATGAAATCATTAACAACCAGGTCCTAGTGGTTAGTCCACTCTTATGTGACAACTCCCCGAACCTGCTGCGTGGGGGATCGTCGCGAACCGTGCCGGAATGTTCCGAGAGCACACGAAAAGTTCCGAACCGCTGTAGAGGTTAGTTTTTAGTGCCTTCCTATAAAGGAACGTAGTTTTTTTAGGGGATCATTTCTTGCTTTGAAGGGCCACCATACTGTTTTGTTTTTGTTCATCCACGGCAACCCAATACTACAAAAAAACATCGTAGAAGGAACATTACAGAATTGGGTTTTGCTAACAAAACAGTGTAAGCACTTTATTTAATCCACCACATACATATAAACTGACAAACCTGTAGAAGTTTGAGATCGATCAGCCATGTCACAAGAAAATAGTGAAAACCGATTACAGATTTTGCACGACATCGATTCAACTTGAAGACAAATTAATAAACGCCCACTGAGCGATAAACTCCAAACGCCGGGTAACTAGTTTTATTTATTTCTCATAAAAAATGACGTTGCAGATACAAATATTTCGTCAATGGATGTTTTCTACCATTATCATCGTTAGACCGTATAAGTTTTATGTAAATCTGTGATCTTAGACGATTTTTTTTCATCCAACGGCGATACGTTACGGCACTGCATCTTTAACCAAGTACGACTATACTCCTCCGGAGGGATGTGTATACTCATTGGAAGATATATAGAAACCCTCGTCCATTTTGTCTAAATATTTAATCCAAGAGACCGAAGTCCATGGCCCATCTGCCGTTGGTTCTCACCTTCACGCACCGCCCCCATCAATGAGCTTTTGTGAATGGGTTCTACCCTATATAATTATGAAATCTAAATCAATAATTTCACGCCCCCTGATTGGTCCATACATTGGGCACAATGGAATTCTTTGTTAACCGAAGCTCTCTGAATTTAATTATTCGTCTTGAGACAGCATGTATGGAATATTTTCGAAATAAATTTAATAAGGAGAAATTTAAGTGAAATTTACCACAAAAATTATAAGATGTGGAGAGGACACAGGTGGCGTGTGTGTATATCGACGAGTTGTGAGGGATTTCATGAACAGAACGTGTAGTTCGTACTTCATTGCAGTGTGCAGTGTATGAATCTAGCATTGTGCGTACTGAAATGTACGTTCGCTTGTGTACATTGTGTGTGAGGATCGGATTGGCAACGTACGTACGCCGTACACACACACATGATGCTGTTTTTGTTGTGCAGCTAGCAGAAGGAATAATGGCATGGCACGAGAGACATTTGTAGACAAAATGAACCCCAAATCGATCATGTGAACACCCATTTTTTTGACTTGGCATCTTATCCATGTTAGGAAGACCACGTCCCCCAAAAAGATGCCTTTCGTCAACAGAAGAGTGGAGCCTCTTTACGTGAGCAACAAAGTCCTACCGAACGGATGTTCTACGGAGTTGGAAAATGTTTCCAATAACAGCCTGGCAAATTTGGTCAGACAGTTAGCACATATCGCCGACCACGCCACCAGTATTTTCGATGAGATTTGCGCCGAGTCCCGGGACATTTACGACCGTTCAACCCGCCTGACGGTCCGTGCAGCCAACTTGGAGGATATATTAGGAACTCTTGATGCAAGGGCTGTGAAAGTTCGTAAGTATCTAAAAAACACTATTATTTTCATATTAACAACAGATCTTAATTTTTTTTTAGCAATTTCGAAAACTAGAGTTAAATTAAACGGAACCCATCCATCCATGGAGCTATTAACTAAACCGATCAACGCAGGTGGTGGCCGAATTATTCACAATTTAAGTGTGTGTTGGTTTAGTGTTCAACGTGTGGCAAAAATAGTGTGCATTGTTTTGTACACACAATACAAAGGGGGGGGGGGGACGTGTTGTTTTGGGATGCGGTTTTTGTGAAGGTGGGCACGGTGGGGGGTGTCTGCTGGAAGAAAAAGAGGCCATATCGAATTACATGTTGGAGTAAACTTCCAAGGTTTTAAATTTAACTATGTAAATGAGTCATTTTGAGGGCACTAGATTGTGGTTTTGGCTTTATGTGGGGTATCCAACCAAACAAGAGTCTGTGACACTGACAGTGTGACTGCGAGTCCCTTCCTTTGGTCTTGCCAGCCGTGGGTGTTCCCATTTTCATTGATGGTCACCTTAAAAAAAAGTGACAAAATTTAGCGATCGCTTTTCTACACTCTGTTAGTAGATAGGAAGAAACCAGAGGTGTATACATCATTTGTACATTAGGGAATAGGTGCAATAATAAGGAGTCCAATAATAATCATCTAGCCTCCTGCAGTCATGGACCAAAAGTTAACAATCCTTGGCCAGCAGCCGATTTCACGAAAGCTAGGATTAATTCTATCTCAAGTAACCCGTCCTAACTGAGGATGGGTTAAATGTGTCCTAACGTCTTCGGATACGGAACTAAATTCATCCCAAGTCCTAAGATTTATCCTAAAAAGTTAGGAAGGGTTTGGTCCTACCTCCATGGTGAAACCGACGGCTGGGCTACTACTGAAATTTCCTACTCGACTAGTCGCGCCTCAAATAGTCACGACTTTGACACTAGTCGCAACTATTTTTTAATTCCCAAGATGCTTTGTGGCTTAATGTTTGCCGCAGGTGTAATAGTAGAAATTCACGCTGAAAGGATTGCTAAGGATTGTGTCACTGATGTCTGATTGTGATATTTTCGTAAAGTAAATTATGTTGTCATGAATAGTTGAGAGCGACACAATTGGTTCACCAAACAGTTAGTCACGACTATCGTGTAGGTAGTCGAGACTATTTTTGTAGTAGTCGCGGCGGCACGGTTATTCAGGTATTTGAAAAACGGTAGGGAGGTTGTGACTCGACTGAGCAATCAACAAATGTCACGGATACGACACTAGTTGCACTAGTTGCACTAGTTGCACCAGTCGCCCAGGCCTAGTTGTAACCATGAACTTTTGTTGTTTCCCTTGCTGTGAGAGTTAACAATCATTAACAAGGGAGGAAAAATCACCAAGTGGCACATTTGTACTCGTTATTTTACCAGAAATATTTACCTTTTAAATGGTTCTGTATATTAATTTTGTTACAAAATTTGGCAAGTCTTTATGTAGACTAGACGGGCTACAACAAACGTAAATATTATTAGTTTTTACCAAAAAAAACCATTTATTCCGATCTTGACAATAATGTTAAAGCTCAGGCCTGCAATTGCTTGGAATTACACTGCCGCCACAAGAAACCTTTTTTATTGAACACATTTTTCAATTCAAGTAAAAAAGGTAGCAGGCTTGAGTTATTTTACCAAGTGAAGTTGCCCATTTGGCTGCAAAGGTGGATGTAACTGGATGGATCACATGCGTGTTGATAATGTAAAATTAATCAAGCTAACAGTGACATCTACATGTATGGGTTAACAACAGTGACTTTATTAATTGACTTACAACCCAATAATTATATTGAAGGAATATAATCAATAACTTGAGTGGCTTTGGGCTAATTCTAAATTCAAAAATGTACAATGAAATGTGCCATATGGTATCCTTGTGATTCCATACAAATTTGTAATTGAAATTTGGTTTACAATGAAATGATACATGTGGTTATCATTATGTACATTAATTGACACACATTTTAGTAAGCAAAATTGTTTTTTCCCCTTTATAGGCTATTAATGCAAAAGATAGATGATGGTCTGGCCCCTGCACTTTAGCCTTCAAGAGAGACTCTAAAATAGGGTCAAAATGTCAGAACATTAAAGGGTTCGGGTACTATCTATTTGTGGGACACATGTCCACAGATTTACATTAAACTTGCACAGTTTGAAGATAATATGGTAAAAAGCTTCCCTTAAAATGCTACCTGCTATCAAGAGGTGATGTAGTTTTTGAGAAATGGTAAAATATTGCACGAAGTAATACCAAAACTGGTAAATAAAATTAATACGTTTTACATTCTAGGGAACAATTTCATCCAGCAATTTTGCATGGCAAAATATTTTGACTGAACAGATTTTGTGCACAGTGAATGCTAATAATTGAGTAGCCAAGTCTGATGATTTTTGAGTAGCAACTGATACATTATGCTACAAGGGAGATCGTTCACTGCATTCTAAAACTGAGATGAAAATTATTTCCCAGCTCTGGCTAATTCAATCATGATTTATTCTCATGCCGCCGAATAAAAATAAAAACGTGTTTAAAGTATTTCCGCCTGCTTGCTTCTTAGAGGCCCCTTTTTTCCCCTTTTTGTTTCTTAAAAAATAAAATAAAAAAAAATTGAAAATTTGTTTGTATTTAAAAAAAAATGTTTCGGGCGGCCATTTTAAAGGAAAATAACTTCCCTCTTTTGTTATTTTGACTAGTTTCCAGCCTCGGTTTGACTACCATTGTACACATTGATCTGAGTAATAGACGAATTAAATGTACACAACAAATGTTTCTTGGTAAAATCAACTTGTATAAGTTAGAATTTTGAGTTGAATGAAGATGTTTTCATGCAATGCGATGCAGTTTTGAGTGTACATTACATTATTTGTGTTATGGGTCGATTCCAGATTAGCAGAATCTTAAATATCAACACACACATTCTTTTGACATGTAATCTACCTACATTACATTTAACCATATTGGCACAGGGGATAAAAAATATTATTTGGTTTTTGCTCTCTCACTGGTTGTGAAGAGCACTGTGTATGTATTAAAGCCATTGGACCCTTTCGGTAAACAGTATTGTCTTGAGGCCCACACTTCGTGTATCACAACTTATATATAAAATAACAAACCTGTGAAAATTTGGGCTTAATCGGTCATCGGAGTCGGGAGAAAAAAACAGGAAAACCCACCCTTGTATCCGCGCGTTTCGCCGTGTCATGACATGTGTTTCAAATAAATCTGTAATTCTCGTTAACGAGAATTGATATTGTTTGACTGTTTTCTCAAAAAGTAAAGCATTTCATGGAATAATATTTCAAGGGAAGTCTTTCACCACTACCTTCTGTAAACCCTGTAAGTTATTTGTAAATCTGTGAACTTTTTTTTTTTTTTCTGTACCGAAAGGGTCCAATGGCTTTAAGCTCAGTACGTTCCCTACATTGTACATGTAGGGCCTACATGTAGTTCTGTGAAAAAGAATTGTCCATTGAAATGTACAGTGTAGCAGTTATTTCCAATACCCTAACAAAGGCTTGTGCTCATGGCATAATCAGATTGGCTAGACGTGTGAATTGACCCTCTGATTAAAGTTTCAAAATCCATGCTGTGGGGGTATTGTCACCTTCTTAGGAATAAAGCCTGTTGAGAGGATTGCGTTGTAAGATGATAAGTCTTCAACTGAGGTGATGTAATGGGCTGTGTTGAGACAGATGATGATGATGATTAGGGATTTAGGACAAAAATAATAATAATTGTTTAGCGTCCTGGGCGCCTCTTTTTTTTTATATATATATATTTTTTTAAGAATAAAAAAAAGATACATTTTTAATTTTTCCTCAGACAACAAAAAAAGAATCTTGATAAAAAAAAGCCCAGCCAGTTGGTTTTAGAAAAGATATGTGTTGGCTGGCCATTTTGAAAAAAGAAAAAAAAAAAAGGGCCCTCCTTCCTTTTTCCAAAAAGGCAGGACGTTAAACATGTTTTTAAAATTTATTTTAAGCTTGGGTGATATCGATTTATTTTATTCACGATATATCGCCGACAATATATCGCGATATTCGATATAATCGCGATTAATTAAATTTGACATCATCAGTCTTCAAACTCCCAGTGAAAGTTGTAGAAGAGACAGTCATAGCATAAGAGAGGTGTTCTAATGACCTATTCTTCTGGTTTTACTCCAAACCTATGGGGTGCAAGATGTCTCAGCTAGCAAATACATCGCGATATTTAATCGGTATCGCGATTATCGCGATATATAGGTATTTCGATTAAAACCAAATCCATTCGATATCGAAATCGTTTCCAAATAAATATCCCGATATTCGATAATATCGTGATATCGCCCAAGCTTAATTTATTTGGCCTAATAGTTCTTCCACAATCGCCATCGAGTTGAAAACACTGGTTTTTATGAGTGGTTAGAATGTCACGGGACAATTTACCTAGTGGATTAATCTCATAATGGCGGTATTCCTTTGAATACACAGCGAAAAAAAGGCTGAGCCAACGTTTGGATATATCTGTGGAGGATCATTGATACTCAACACAATTTACACTGTCTTTATGTTATACATCACATGAGGCAATTTACAGGCAACCAGTTTCAGGCAATCTCCAAGAAGAAGAAAAGCCACTGCGAATGCTTCGTGCGCAGCTGCTATCATTGCGTCACAATCAAAAAAGGGGTGCGTGCCGATTATTGCGTCACATAAATTCGCTTCGCATTTGCATTCGCAGGAAGTCTGCAACAGGCTTTACTCATGTGCTACCACATTGGTCCCGTAACAAGCACCATAGTTGGTCGTCTCCAAGTCGCCTTTGCCTCGTGTGACAACAAGGCTCTAAGTAAAAGCCCCAGATTTGCCACCCAACCCTTAGGCTTCATGTTGAGTCTACAATCATAGAGTCAGAGGTCAGGCAGGTGTGTGGGAAACCCTCACAGTATGTAACATCCACTACTTCAGAACATGAACTTTGATTTATGACCCAAAATGACGTTTTTTTTCTTCTTCTGTTGGGCGAGTTAAAAACTGTCTTTGTTCATTGTGGAGCTCCATTACACATTATTAATCGGCTGGGGTGTCGATAGTGTAAGTGTACACTGGTAGATTGTTTCATATCTTATTATGTTCACTCCGGGAAAATAAACCTGCTGGTCTGTCTGCTGGTACATTTTCAAGCCTTTTTGAAACTAAAGAAAAGATTAATCTCAGCTCTTTTTTTTACGGGTGATACTGAGCAAGGTTAAAAGATCTTTGCGAGACTAAAACCCAACATTTGAACATCATTCTTTTGAGACAAAGATATTGAAAAAGAGACCACTGGACTTGTTCTTTCTTGAGTTTACGGGACCGACACTGAAATGACTGGCCTAAAGGCCCCAGTCACACTGCAGCGATAACAAGAACGATAACCACGCAAAGAGAACGCATTCCATTGGTTGAATGAGCGTGTGCGTATTCTGCGTGGAGCAATTTAACCAATACAATGCGCTCTCTTTGCGTCGTGATCGTTATCGTTTTTGTTATCGCTGCAGTGTGACTCGGCCTTTAGGCCTGTGGTCCAGTGTAAAGTCCGAGCCCTGCATCATTTTGTCACAGAAAAATGTAATTTGACTCCCTTTTTTTGTACACTTGTACTGAGTTAGACTCGGCTATTCATCAGAGCAAGCTTAACACCCGTCCGGTGGAGATGTTTCCCTACTTGTACCAGAGTCACTCAATTACTTGATTGGGTCTAATACAAGGTCAAGTTCATACGAACCTCATTTAATTATCTCTGAATTATGACAGTGTCCAATCGATGGGCTGCCATCTGCTAATCAAATCGCCAGGGGGGGGGGGGGTAGGGGGTGGGGAAGAGGACAGGTCTTTTTGCAGCCTAGTAGATCAGGCTTGGAAATGTGATACTAAAATCGTTGCTGCATGTGGAAAAATGCTTACCCGGGTTCATGTGTTAAGTTCCAGAGAAATAGTGAGGGGGGTTTCCCCACTGTGTTGGAATTCTCCCTCCATGCAGACCTGATACTTCATGGAGGCAATGGAGGTGATTGCCTCCATGCTGCCCCCTGGTCATTGCCCTGGTGCCCTTGAAATACTCTGCAGTAGAAATTTACAATTTCAGCAGACATTTGTAATTTTACTCATGGGGTGCACTTACATGTAACCAAGGAGAATGTGCCCTTTCAAACATGAAGCATGATCGAGCCATTTTCTCTCACCCCTTAGTGTCTGCTTTCAGGCATTAAATGCTTGTAGTGGTGCTGGTCACCTGTTCCTCCTTGCCACTCACTGGCTTGGAATTTTACTTTAGAATCTATTTTGTTTCTTTGTACGTACATTGTATACGTGTATCTTAATTTACATTTTTATGCCAGTGTGAAGTATAATAAAACTAAACTAAACAATATGTACATGAACTGGTTTTCGGCCATTTTGTAAACCTTTGTTTACAATAAGATTGACCTTGACGTACATAATTACTGTACATATGTACATCCCAGGGCATTTCTAGCAGATGAAATACTATGCTGGGATACATACATGTACCTTACACACAGCATGTCAAGTGTAATCAACAATCCATGCTGTTATTTATTCTCTCCTGGGTCAAATTATATGTGAAGAGGTGTCATGTTGTAATGATAGGATTGGAGACTGTTGGGAGAGGCGAGGCGTTAAAGCATCCAAACCATGTACTCTGTAGGCTAAACCATTCAGCAAGGATCTTCATCTTCTATTAAGGCCAACATAAAAATAAAACTTGTTTAGCGTCCCTGCCTGCTTCCTTTATAGAGGCTGCCTGCTTTTATGGAAAAAAAAAATTATTATATTTTTGCTCTGTCTGTAATCTTGCATACTTGTACAGCACAGACAGTGACAAGCAGAGAGGAGCCAGTTATTTAAAGGCAGTGGACACTATTGGTAATTGTCAAAGACTAGCCTTCACAGTTGTATATCTCAACAATATGCATAAAATAATAAACCTGTGAAAATTTGAGCTCTATCGGTCATCGAATTTGCGAGATAATAATGAAAGACAAAAACACCCTTGTCACATGTAGTTGTGTGCGTTTAGATGGTTGATTTCGAGACCTCAAGTTCTAAATCTGAGGTCTCTAAATCAAATTCGTGGAAAATTACTTCTTTCTCAAAAACTGTGGCACTTCAGAGGGAGCCGTTTCTCACAATGTTTTATACCAACACCCCCTCCCTATTACTCATCACCAAGAAAGGTTTTATGATGATAATTATTTTGAGTAATTACCAATAGTGTCCACTGCCTTTAAGGCTTACCGGTTATCAGCGCCATTGAGCTCCTATGATAATTAATGAAGATTGATGGCCCTGACCGATAAGAGATTTTTGTTCGTGACTTGGAGCAAGCATTTAGAATTTAGAATCCAGTGGACTCCCACTGCACTGTCTGATAAAATACTTCTTGCATCATTGGGGGTTTGATAAAGTTAAAAGTGTTCAGACTTTTTTATCTAAAATAAAAGATAACATACATTTTGTGAAGCATTTCAATGCACAGTTCATTTTTGATTGATTGATTATTTTATAGAGTGCCAGATCACTCTGTGTTCAAAAAGAGTTTAATTACATTTGTATTAGTTTTCTATAAAAAATTTAAAGTACAAAGGTTAGGGCCAACATTTTTTTGAATCAATAATTTTTTTTTACCAGAAACAATCAAGAATGATTAATTTCAGCCTTTTATCTGAAGTCGGAGATTTTTTAGTCTACTCTGTAAATAATGGGTTTTTTTTAAGACAGGAATATAAAGCAAAATTAGTCTTTGATCTAGCTCTGAGTGCTGTCATGTCGATGTTACTTTGTCCCAGAAGCGTCTAGTCAGTGATATTCAGGCGCTGCCAGAAGATCAGGGCTCGAATTTACCAAGAAGAAAATGCCTTGGTGCCCTTGCCCTTTCAAAAGCGAAGCATACAGGCCTGAATGTTACACTGGCCTTGGGGCCAGAGGCCAGTGATTTCACTGTCGGGCCAGTAAACTCATGACAAGACAAGTCTTGTTTTTATTTTTTGAATTCAACATCTTTGTCTCCAAAAAAAAAAATGCTCAAAATGTCGAGTCTGAGTCTCACAAATATCTCTCAGTTCTGCAGATTACATGTATCACCGTTAACAAAAGAGTCTTCTCTTAGTGTTTTGATTCCAAGGTTGATCCTTGATGCGATCTTGCTCTCTGACCATCTCTGACAGACATGATTTGTGTGCTCTTAAGCTTCCTTTAATGTCGCGTACACTTTTGGTAATTACTCAAAATAATTATAAATTGCATAAAGCTTAACTTGGTAATGAGTAATGGGGAGCTGTTGATAGTATACAAATATTGACTGCTTCGAGTGCTACATGTATGGTTAAAACTACGACTCCCGAGGTAATCCCCGGAGCGTTTTATTTTCCCAATTCTGTAATGTTCCTTTAACAGTTTTAGAGTTGAGGAGAATCGATCTTGATGTTGGATTGCCCTGGGAGGGTTTTAAGGTTGCAGTCAGGGGAGGAGGGGGGGGGGAAGTAGTTTACTATCTTGGTTTCCGCTGATTTTTACCATGGTTTTGATCACAGGATATCGTTGGATGATTGGTTGTGGTTTTGGTTGAGATCTACTGGCACCGGGTTGAATGGCTATAAATGAGATAATGCGGGCAATGGAAATGGGTGTATATGATTTGATTTAATTTATTAATTTATGCATTCAGGCGTTAAAAACATCAAAACCTCACAGCAATAAAATACTTGAAATATGTAGAAAACATTATGAAATCATTAGATTACCGTATGCCCCCCTGATCATTGCCTTGATGACCTTGAAATGCTCTCGTCCAATTTCCTCAAAGGGTGCACTTCACCAATGAGAAAATGCCTTGGTGCCCTTGACCTTTCAAGAACTAAGCATGCAGGCCTGCATGATGCTCAGTTACAGTGAACATGCTTCGGTGCCCTTGCCCTTTCAAGAACTAAGCATACAGGCCTGCATGATGCTCAGTTACAGTGAACATGCCTTGGTGCCCTTGCCCTTTCAAGAACTAAGCATACAGGCCTGCATGATGCTCAGTTACAGTGAACATGCCTTGGTGCCCTTGCCCTTTCAAGAACTAAGCATACAGGCCTGCATGATGCTCAGTTACAGTGAACATGCCTTGGTGCCCTTGCCCTTTCAAGAACTAAGCATACAGGCCTGCATGATGCTCAGTTACAGTGAACATGCCTTGGTGCCCTTGCCCTTTCAAGAACTAAGCATACAGGCCTGCATGATGCTCAGTTACAGTGAACATGCCTTGGTGCCCTTGCCCTTTCAAGAACTAAGCATACAGGCCTGCATGATGCTCAGTTACAGTGAACATGTACAATAGTGGATAATGTACACAGTGTGGGAATTTTCATTGACACTGCTTGCTAATTAAATCACAAATTGATTTCAAACGTTAATAATTTATGCACTGTAAAGCGCATCAAAATTTGCCCCAGCCTGGTGTGCTGCATTAATTCACGCTGTACACAACCCTTTATTAAAATAAGCCGTATAGCCCAAATTGGCGTAGCGTGCACTGAGTATCTTCACTCGTCATGTTACGAGCATAAACCCTGTCCAGGTTGTAAACCGCTCTAGGCCCCTCTACTAATCCATAATGGATGAAATAGCACAATCTGCATAATATTGAGTGCCGTAGGTTCCTCACAAATAACCATCATAACATGAATCCCCCTAGTGGGGAGCCTGCTACGTGGTACTTAAGCACCTACTCAGCTCTCAGATTTCAGCGCAACCAAGTTTTTTTTATACAAAGCTGACACTGCAGATGTTTCTTGCCGAGGATACTGCATCCTCCAGGGCCCTCCGCTAAAACTGAGAACGTTGAATTTGTTCTTCTTTTTATGCAAGTCGCCAGACACCCAAAGCATGTTGTAGTGTAGCTTCACTCACTTGGTGCCTTATATCTCTACCTTAGATACTAGAAACTAGGGAGGGTGAATTACTCGGTAAACTGGCAAGCCATTAGCGGACCTGTTAGCGTCTGGAATTAGTTCGTCGATCATAAATCTGTCTCAGCCGATGCCAACTACGAGAGCTGACCCAGCGGGGTCTGCCTGCTTTTTGGTGCGTTGTCAGCTTCAGGTGATTGAACCTTGTGTTTTCAGTAATGTAACTCCCACGATGATGACTTGCTCCTAATAAATGGACACCGCCGGGTTGAGTGACTTTGCAAAGTCAGAGTCTCATAAGTTGTGTAAAATGGCCCCCCCCCCCCCCCAAAAAAAAAGAAAAAAAAACCCAAGTGTAGTGGCCTGCCTTTGAAATCTCAGTGCAGTGACAGGCCTGGAATTTCATCTTTGAGAGGGCAAGGCCATTTTCATTTTGCAAAGGGCATTTCCATTAGAAAATCTTAGTAAATTTTTTGAAGGGGCACTAAGGCCAAGACCAGGGGCAGCGGAGTCCATGGCGTCTGTAGCCTGAATTTACTTCCAGGCTTGCAGTGACTGTTACTTGTGTGCTATTTCAGTCGACTCTCGGCAGTCTTGGCTTTAGGGTTTCTTTGCCCAACAGCCTCTGTAGTGCGTGGTTCATGACAATAGACCGATCCACTAAGCTCCGCCCATTGCGAATTGACCAATCACAGCGCAACGAAGTTTCGACATATAAGGTCCGACATGCGTGCGTGTATCTTGGCGCGCGCTGCAGAGTTGTGCAGAAAGGCATTGGAGAGCCCCACCTGTGCTTGCTCACACGTGCGTTGTGGGCGGAGCCTACTGGATCGGTCTATACCCCTCTAGCTATGAAATGGTAAGGCCCTCGGGTAAACAACTCCTAATAAGGATATTGCTGTGCGCGTCACGGGTATCGCGTGATGTGGCACAACTGTTCCAGCCGTTGCTCTCGACCAATAGGAATGACGAAACTGTCTTATAAGCGCAGCAGGTGCAAGCTCGCGTGTCACGCCCATGTTTCAACACGTTTTACTGGTGTTTAATCATCCGATCAAACAACCCCTCGTGATGCCCTCTCGACCAATCAGAATGGATAAAATGTCTTAGGTATTTATGATATTCTAATCTAACACGCTTATTACCTAGCCCTAATCACAGACTCCTTTCTTTTGAAATTGTCTTTTACAAACGGAAGAAGTACGTGATAATGGTAAAGAATTACCCATTTGTAATTGTACATGTATGCAATTTTGTAACTATTCTCTCACATCCTTGTCAAATATACTCAAATATTCAAAACCACCTTAATCTTGAAGCCCAGTTTTTTTCCCCAACCTCTTTCACACTTTCTATTGACGCAAGCGCAAGCTCAGAATGTTGTAAAACAGGTAACCTTGACGGACTTGTCGCAGCGAGAAGCGGGGGCGAAGTAGAGCTCTGCTCAACAGGGCTTTAGGCCGAGTGAAAAAAGAAACATGTTTAGCTTCCTTCTTCGAAGCCGCCTCCTTTTAAAAAAAAATTTTTGTTAAAAAGATTTTTGTAACAACCGCAGCAAAAAAATCTCAATGTTGTTGTCCGACATGTTGCATTTATGAATGTGTGTTTGAACAGTAAAACAAAACAATGGCTACTTGAAAATTTAAAAAGAATTGTGGCCATCTTGACAATAAAAAATAAAAAGCCCCTCCTCCTTCCTTTTTTGTTGAACCCGAACGCTAAACATGTTTCTTTTTTGACTCGTCCTTACAAATGTCAGTCATTGTACAGGGTCGGCTTAGCCCCATCTTATTGTTGACGGGAGAAAAAAAGGCTGATATTTACAACTTGGGAATCACATTAGAAGACCTTGGTTGTGGAATAAATCAGCACTAGCTGGATTACTTCTTGTTGTCAATACTGTACACTGTACTGTTTACAATGGGTACATTCTAGTGCACTGTGTTCATTGTGCAATATAAACATGGGCCATCAAGGTATGTTATATTTGTGTGCCTGAATCTGAAGGGATCTTCGTTGGTTGCGATTTATAGTTACTCATAGACCTTTTCGCAAATACCATTGCGCAAGCGCAGACTGTTGAATGAGGTGCATTGTGGGATAGATATGGATCAAATTTGGATACCAGCTGGACCATAATGCACCTAATTACAAGGTCCAATTACAAGCTTTACGCGCGCGCCCCAGTATTTGCGAAAAGGTCTATGGAGTTGCAGTGTAGTCCTACATGTACAAACGTTACAAATCTCGTGTAACATTTTATTTTTAGTGTCAACAACTAGGAAGAAAAACCGCTGTTGGGCCTACACATTGGTGTACTGCTTTTTGACATAATAAGCATTGCTGCTAAGCAAGAATGAGCTGGATACCAGTCATAGAGGGCACACATGTACATCATATGTAGGGTGTGGTATTTTGGTTGGCAACCTTACTTGTAAGCATAGTGCTTAGTTGTGCTTACGTTGTGCTAAGCTTCTTTTGTAAAAAGAAAGTTCTGTGTTCGAATTACTTAAAAACACACAGACCAAAATAGTGTCTGTAAAATGTAAATAATCAGTGTGTTTTCTCCGTGGTGTACCCAAGCTCATTGTTGACCTTGCATGGTTCATGGATCAAGTTGTTGCACCTTGTGGCCCCTTGGAAGCACTCCCTTTGGGAGTTGTATTCACAGTCTGATCATTGTCCTAAAAAAAAACCACCCCACCAAGAAATGTGACCTGCTTCTCTGTTGTGAAACAGACTGGTCACAGAGATACTAAGAGAGTACAGGCCTACTTCATGGAGGCAACAAATGCTAGTTTACTTGCTACTTGGCATCTTGTACAGGTATAGAATGCCACTTACCCCATGTAGTTCTGATTGACAGCTACCTGCATGATCGTTGCAATTGCCCTGGGGTGAGAACTCAAATCAAAAAGATGCTGAAATCTCTTTTTGTCAAGGGTTGCAGACAACGAGATATATCTGAAAAGTGTCTATGATGATACATGAATGAGCATTTAGGCGATCAGCCGGTGGTTTCACAAAATTCTTCCTAACTTTACACTAATCTTAGGACTTAGGACAAGTCCCAACCCTGCACTGTAGCGTGCAGACCTTAAGACTAATCTCAAGTTAGGACAAGTTACTCGTCCTAACTTGAGATAAGACGAGTCCTAACTCTTTGTGAAATCCACCCCAGGAATCAGAAGCAAGTCGACACCCCAAAAATCATCAAAATGGTGGAACTTCTGAATAAAGGATTCGTAAAAGATGTTCTCAGTGTAACGTCCTCGGGGCAGGTATGAAGAGCAGGTATTTACGGATCTTTGATCACTTAAAAAAGAAAAAAAAAAAAAGAAAAAAAAAAAAAAGGAGATGACCAGGGGGCCGATTTCACAAAGTGCTAAGACCGATGTTAACTGCAAGTTAATCGTAGTTGCTAAGTAAAGTGTGATGTCACAATACAAACCACTATGGTAGAACTGACAATTTATCTTACAATGAATTTGAGTTCTTTCGAATTCGAGCCCAGGCAGCGATATCGGATCGGAATGAATGATCGGTATTTTAATAAGATGATGGGAATGTTCCGTAGTGTGTTTGGGGGGGGGGGGGAGGATCAGGGAAGTGACATGCAGTACAGCTGTGTGGTTGGCTTTGCCAGTGTCAATTCCCTAAATAAATAAAGGAATTTTAAAGTGAAGGTATACATTTGGTAATCACTCTTTTAAAACTATTGGCAACACAAAAGTTTGGTTAGGAGCCTATAGCAGCATGTATGTATAAAGCATTTTGAGAAACATTTCAGTACAAAGTAATGTGGTTTTGCTAACACAGATTTTATGCCCCAAATTTGAATATGAGAAGTGTTACCACAAAACGCTTCTTACATGTAGATTGTGTATTCTGGATTATTCTTCCTTAGTGGAAATATTTGTCTCCGGATTGTTGGCAATATCTCAAAAACGTCACCACTTTTTGACATGAAATTTTCAGATGTTAGTTTTACATTTCTTTAGAAAACAACGATCGTTGCCACAAACCAAATGTTTACTTTGCCTGTAAAGGGTTTATCTAGGGTCATCGTTTGGTGATGCTGATTTATCGTCAAAATTATCAAGAAAAATTAAATGAAAGTCACATGTGAAAGTTTTAGCTGTACCTGACTCTTGTTGAGAAAACAGCAAAAAAAAACCCGATATTTTCATCAAGAATGCTGATCCATCCACAATGGACCCTTCCCATGAAATATGCTAATCACATTCACGCATGCGTACAGACCCTGTTGGTTGGCAAATGCCATAGAGTTGTGCACTAAGCAGACGCGCAATCGCGTCTGCGTCACGCACTCATTAGCGGTGTACAAAACAGCGCGATGTTCCCTCATTTTGCCAACCAAAACGTTAGTGCGCACGCGCTATGTTCAATTTACATATTTCATAGGAAGGGTCTTTTAGCGAGGTGACAGAGGGTACCAAACGCATCTCTGGCCGAAGCATTCACAAACGGACAACACAGAAATATTCTCCTAACCTCAAACTGGAGATTCAAATTTTTAAGGTTCTTTATTTTTCCCCCGAATTCAACGGACAGTGCATTTCGATTGAAAATAATTCTGCGGGATGTACATGTACTTACTACCAAAACTATCTTTATAACAAGAATGCTTTCAGAAAAATGAATTACACAAACGTTTTGTCGGGGTCATCACCAAAGCCTGGACTTTCACCGTGGCCATGGCCTCCGTTGCCCATGTCTTGGCCTTGGTGCCCCTTCAAAAGTTTCCTATTGACTTTAATGGAAGTGCCTTTTGCAAAATGAAAATTGCCTTGCCATCTCAAAGATGAAATTCCAGGCTTGCTTGAAAGGATTCAAAAAGGAAACAGGTGGAGAACTTTGGAAATATTGGAAAAGGTGCAGCGGACAAATGATCTGTTGACTGTTAGTGTGTGGTGTATATAGATGTATTTATGTATTTGGTGTCTTTTGAAAATGTTTTTTTTCTCAGTTTTTTTAATATATTCTGTTCAACTGTAAAAAGCAAAACACGTCACGCATCACAAATATTTTATTTTTGTGGTAATCCTGTGCAGCAACCTTTCACTAGAACTCTCACAATGGTGACTTTCTCACCAATTTATGGTCCACGAACTCTGTACATCAACAAATAATTTCCTACACAGGCCATGATGGTACACTCAACAAAGGACTTTGTTGAGAGCAGGGCTCATTGATCATTAGGTGGAACAGTTTTGTGCTGGCATCTGACAAAGAAGTCACAGAAAAAGAAAAAAAAAAACGCTTTTACAGTCGGTAGCTTTTTTACAAATTTGCCTTCATGGGATTGTACAACTCGTAGGAATCCAAGTGTAGTCTCCTGTGGGTGCAATGTACAACAATGTTTATACACGCTATTGGTGTTGAATTTGTCATGTATTTTTTATGTACCGTAATTTCCTGCGGAACAGACCCTCGTTGGACATGACGCAGTACCAAAAAATGCATAGTTGCCACCATATATAATGCAGGACATGATAGTTTGCCTAGAACCTTATTCTGGTGCTTATGTTGCGCTTTATCATTTTTTGTGCTTTAAGCAGCTCCAAAATGTTGTCCTGATCAGTGCCTTGGTGCCCCTTTAAATGTTCCTAATAGAGATGTACATGTACAAGAAAAAACAGCCCTGCCCCAACCCAACAAGAATGAAGTGTCACTGGATTGAGACTTTGAGACCTTTTTATCTGAATTCATACTTTTTTTATAATTACGTGTGCGCCTTGGACTAAATCCCCCCTGATTGCAAGATGCAAATGTTGGCAGCTCTTGCTTGGAAAAACCTATGGCTATGAATTTGGACGCCAGCCTGTGTACTCAACACAATTCCCCTCTTATTTCCATCAGCCAATGGCTGATATATACACATTGTAAAGCACAAAGACGTCTAATGGTGGATGATTTCTTTGTTGTATAAGTGCCGAACTAACATGAACCGTACGTTGATAAAGAAGAAACACTCACAATTGCACGTGCACATTCCCTGCAAAGGACACGTCCAATACTAGAGTGTACACAAAGACCGCGTTAACATGCGTGCAGTATTGATCTATTTTGCCATCAGAGAGTTGATTACTAAACACTTCATGTGATTAAAATAAAAAGTAATAGGGGAAAAGGGCTAAGAGAGTGTGTGTGTGTGAATCACTCGCTGTATCAATCATTACCCAATGACAAAAAAATGTAATAAACTAGCTGCTGTTGTTTTTTTTGTATTTTAAAGACAGTGGACACTATTGGTAATTATCCAAAATAATTATTAGCATAAAACCATACTTGTTTACAAGCAATGGAGAGCTGTTGATAGTATAAAACCTTGTCAGAAATGGCTCCCTCTGAAGTAATATAGTTTTCGAGAAAGAAGTAATTTTCCACGAATTTGAGTTCAAGACCTCAGAATTAGATTTTGAGGTCTTGAAATCAAGCATCTGAAAGCACACAACTTCGTGTGACAAGGGTGTTTTTTCTTTCATTATTATCTTGCAACTTTGACCACCAATTTGGAAATTTATTCATTGTTCACTTTCAGACGGCTGGTGTATAATGAAGTGTAAAAATTCAAATGTCTGATGGCAGAAAATAAATGAAAATTTTGAAAAGGTCCTGTATTTGAACAGAAATTCTTGTTTTACTCCACCAGATCTTTGGGAAAATGGGTTGTCCACTTTTGGTCTTCCTTATACCCACCACCCACCTCCCATCCGTCCGTCCTCCTCTTCCAATCCTCCTCCCAGGGGTGGATTTCACAAAGAGTTAGGCAGGTTTCTTGTCCTAACTTATGACTAGCCTTACTCTTTTAATGTAAACGAGTGAAACTTTCATTCTGTTGTCTGAGTGGTGTAAGTTTTGCTCTTTTGAGAGTGAAAGTCAATCTGTGTCACTCTTTTTAAGTGAAATTGGAACGAATTTCACTCTAAATAGAGTTGAAAGTACCCGTCTTTCACTCTAAAAAGAGTTGCTCGCCATATGGCTCTTTGCAAGAGTGGTAT
This sequence comes from Asterias rubens, assembly GCF_902459465.1. Lineage (NCBI taxonomy): Eukaryota > Metazoa > Echinodermata > Asteroidea > Forcipulatida > Asteriidae > Asterias > Asterias rubens. The sequence goes on along the minus strand of NC_047072.1, from coordinate 13,160,264 downwards.
GGCGAACAAAACAAGTGGTTTTTCACTCTTTTACATTAAGAGAGCAAGTTTTTACTAACTCCTGAAGAGTCCTAGGACTAGTCCTAAGTTGGGACTATATCTTTGTGAAGTCGATACCTAGTTCATCTGTGAACTAATATACTGCAGATTAATAGTATTAATCCATTCAAAATTAAAATGCCTTGCAATAAAGTATTGCATTCCTCAGTTTTAAACTGTGTAATGAAATGGTTTAACGATCCTTTATACACATAACATGATTCATATTTATTTTATGTGAACGTCCTGGTACAGATCCTGGTTAATTATTAATTTGTATGTGGCATAATGCTAATTGTAGATTACACCTCATCACACAATGAGTGATTGTGTCATCACACAATGAGTGATTGTGTACCCATAATAATAATAATAATAATAATAATAATAATACTAATAATAAGTTCTTATCTTGACCCTTCACCTGGGCCCAATTTCATAGCGCTGCTGAACGGTAAGCAAATTTTTGTGCTTACTGTAGCAGAAAACATGTCCACCATTCCTTTTAAACTTTTTGCAAACATGAAGAAATGTTGTGTACTAGTGTGTAAAAAAAAAAAAAATTCGCTACGCAAATTTTGTTTCACACGCAAGTTTTTATGTCAACCTCTACTAATTGTGCAGGCAAAGTCTCGCCATAACTTCATTGTGATTAAGTTATAATAAAAAGTCAATGGTTCATTTGGATTCATTGTGAGGAAGGCTCGTCAATAGTTTGGATCTGGATGATTCGTCAGTTGGAACCAAAACCTTGAATAACCCATGGTTCCAGTTCCAGATCATCACATTTTAGAGATAATTGGAAAGATCCGTTGACTGTCATATGATTGGGTTTTTTTAAATCCAGATGTCAGTGTTAACTTTCCTTTGTTGGATGGACTGAATGAAAGTTATAAAATGGATTTATGATATCAAAATTTACAATATTAAATTTGGGTACTGCCTATAATAAAAAAATAAAATAAAAAAAAAGGATTTGGGGCAATCATATCTGGTTTTTATTGTATCAAAAACATTAAAGGCAAGTGTGAATTGTTTGATTCAGAAATGATATTCTTACTAATCCAGTCTGATTTATGACAAAATGTATGTACTGTCCAAGTTGGACATACATGTATGTCTTTCATAATTAACTATGGTTTATTATTTCTTTTTTAAATGTCATCGCAGCTTCCTGCTGAATTGCGACATAATTCACAATCGTTAAAAATATGACAGAAGTTATTAATATTAAAAGATATTGATAAAATAGGGACACCGCCAATATAGGGCTAGATAGCTCAGTTGGTAGAGCGCCGGCACGTTAATCCGGAGGTCATTGGTTCGAATCCCACTCTAGTCAATTCTTTGTTCAACCCCAAAAATCATTTACAAATTTACCCAGTCAGTTTCCCTTGTGGTTTATATTGATATCTGAAACAATAAGTCGCATCCCCTTAAGGTGATCCCCTAGCTGCCGCTTCCCAGGTTGTATCGTAATTTGGGTGTGATCCCTGGCTACACGGCAGTTAACGGTTGTATGGCTTCTGACTGGCACCCCCGAACAAAGATATTGACAAAATAGGGACACCGCCAATATAGGGCTAGATAGCTCAGTTGGTAGAGCGCCGGCACGTTAATCCGGAGGTCGTTGGTTCGAATCCCACTCTAGTCAATTCTTTGTTCAACCCCAAAAATAATATTAAAAGCATTACAATAGAAAAAAGGAAAAATATGATGAAAACCCCTGATTGTTCATTGTACACATTCTTACATCTTCACTTCATTACCAATTCTGTACGTGCATGTAATACATAAACCCATCCTCCTAAATATGGTTTATTTGATGTATTCCTCTTCATAGGAGGTCTGAATCTGATTGGATACGATAACGAAATGCCAGTACATAAAGATCATGATCTATAAGTACTATACAAAGCGCAACACGATTCATCTCACTACATGTCTGAATTGCTCTAAAACCGCATCAATCCATAGAAATTAGACTACAGATCCTCCCCCTGATCCAGTCATTTCCAGCTGCCTGGTTATCAGTGTTCCTCAAGCCGCCGTCACAGTTCCCCCCCCCCCCAAGACTTCTCCCTTGGATTCCACGGGTCTAAGGGGAGAGCAGGAGAACAGATCCAGCATCTGACCCCCGCGGCATAGCTTTTAATGAAATCCTACAGACACACTCGTGTTTTTTTTTCCCCATCATCTCTTCCTTTTTAATCAAAGGCACGCCGGTTGATTGAGGGCCGACGAAATGGCTGCCGATCCTCAGTAATGATTGCCTATTTCTGTGTAATGTGTGCGTGAGGCGGGGTTGGGCTATTTGTTCTGTGATACCGACTCTCGGATAGGAGAGCCTGTTTGGTCTCAACTGTAGGAGGGCAGCGCTGTAGGAATTAGGATGGCTTGGTTTGGCAAGAGGTCAGTGCACTTTACCTGGCTAATGAGATCTCACAGTTGGGGCTTATTGTCTTGTATGTGTGTAGGGATTACCCTGAACTATACTTCAGTGATTTGCCAGCGGTACTACAAATAGAGTTAGCTTGTCATTTTATTAGGCTGCCGGCTTTTTCGCGATGCCGATTTCACATTATCAAATAAGGATGCTTTTTAAAGGCACTGGACACTAATGGTAATAACTCAAAATAATTGTTATCTTAAAACCTTACTTGGTAACGAGCAATGGAGAGCTGTTGATAGTATAAAACATTGTAAAAAACAGCTCCATGCTCTGAAGTAACTTAGTTTTTCGAGAAAGAAGTGATTTCTGACTGAAATATTTGAATTAAGTCACGAATTCAAGGCATCTGAAAGCACAGAACTTGTTTGACAAAGTTACTTTTTCTTCCATTATTCTCTCGCAACTTCGACCACCAATTGAGTCATAATTTTCACAGGTTTGTTATTTGATGCATATGTTGAGATACACAAAGATTTGACAATGGGAGACTTTCCAACACTAGGTGGCAGCAGACATACCGGGTAAATTTCCATTGTTTACGTAGTTCTGAACATGCGCATAATTCTGAGAACAATGGATTTACCCGGTAAGTCTGCTGCCCTCTATCGTCCCAGAAAGTCTCCCATTGACACAAAGATTTGACAATTACCACATTCCTTGTGTCCAGTGCCTTTAAAACTGAACTACTACACACTGTAGACAAGTGATATTTGAAGATGCACACGGTTTTGATTCATGTATAAAAGAAGTTCAATGGCAGGTACATGTACAACCGTAGTGTAAATTTAAATCTCTTAACACTGACTTCAGGTAACTTTGTCACAGCATCTTGATTTTAAATCAGTGGTCTACGAATACTTTTGACTCTATGAATGTCATTTGTAATTGGAAAATACTTCATTGACTAGTTTTCAATCTGCCTGAACCATCATCTCAAGCGATGTTAATTAGAATACCTTAGATGCCCTTTTCCTACATGTAGGACTACTTTAGCCCTTTTTAAACTATAGTTATTACCCGGGAGATTCCTGGAAACTTTTGGTCGATCTTTTCACACTAAAAAAATACTCCCAGGAATTTCCCAGGAAATAACTTATTCCCAGGAAATAGTTAACCCCGCTCAGGCGTAGGTTTAAGGGAGTTAGCCCCGGGTAAAACGTTTTTCTGTGAGACGTTTTTCTGTGCATATTTCTTGGAAGTAGTACTCCCGGGAATTACTAAATTGGGATGGTGAGAACGATTGCTGGGGTGGCGGTGGGGTTAAAAAAAAAACAGGATTTTCCCGGGAGTTCATTTCCCAGGAAATGGCTCTGTAGTATGAAGAGGGGTCACATGTTTTGATTACTTTGCAATATTATTTGTAGTATATACATATTTTGGGGAATACCCACTAGAGTGTCATGGCTAAGAGCATCAAATTCAAATTCTGGTGCTGATTCACAGGAGTGTGGGTTCGAATCCCGGTCGTGACACTTGTGTCCTTGAGCAAGATACTTTACTATGTATAATTGCTTCTCTTCACCCAGGGGTATAAATGGGTACCTGCGAGGGTAGAGGTTGATATTGTGTATGAAAAAGCCACAAGCGCATTACAGGCAGCTCAGGGCTGTATACTCCCCAGGGAGCTGAGAAACATTACAGCGATGTTATTGGCCCTATGACCAGGGCACTATGTAAAGCGCATTGATACAGTTATTGTGAAATGCGCTATATAAGAATTTGTTATTATTATTATTAGATCACAGGGCTTGGATTCATTTTGTGAGCCTTAAAGGCAGTGGACACTATTGGTAATTACTCAAAATAATTATAGCATAAAACCTTACTTGGTAATGAGTAATGGGGAGCTGTTGATAGTATAAAACATTGTGAGAAACGGATCCCTCTGAAGTAACATAGTTTTCAAGAAAGAAGTAATTTTCCACAAATTTGATTTCGAGACCTCAGAATGAGATTTTGAGGTTAAGAAATCAAGCATCTGAAGACACACAACTTCGTGGTGTGTCCATCATGGTGTGACAAGGGTGTTTTTTTCTTTCATAGTTATCTTGCAACTTCGACGTCCAATTGAGCTCAAATTTTCACAGGTTTGTTATTTTATGCACATGTTGAGATACACCAAGTGAGAAGACTGGTCTTTGACAATTAACAATAGTGTCCAGAATCTCTAAGGAAAATTAGAATTGGTACGGAAAAAAAACTTGTCTAAGATCACAGATTTACATAAAAAAACATGGTTTTAAGATGATGATGATGATAAATGTATACATGTAGAAAACATCCCTTGAAATATTTCTCTCTAAAATGTCTTATTTTATGAGGAATAAATGAGACTAATTTCCTGTTTGGAGTTTATCATCCAGTGAGCTTACAAAAAAAATGGATGTAACATGTTTAGGCCTAATCGTCTTCCCCCCCACTATTTTCTCGTGACCCAGATGGCTGATCAATCTCAAACTCCTACAGGTTTGCCAGTTTTTGTTTGTACATGGTTGATTCATAATGGTGGATTACATCAAGTGCTTACACTGCCAGCAACTGTTTTGTTTGTAAAAACCAATTCTGTAATTTTCCTTTATATGAAGGTCTATTTCCTCCACCATGAGGCGCACAGTTTAAGCACACAAGCCCAACAGTGAACTGGGTTTTAATTTATTTTTTCTCGCACATATATTCCGTTCCCCTAAACCTTTACAGTGTTACTGTATAAACCCGTCCAATATTTGCACTCTATACATGTACATGTACTCCCTCACCACACCATGATACAATATTCCATCACCAACCAACCCCTAAGGCCAAACAAAAATTAAAACAAGATTAGCGCCCCTGCCTGCTTCCTTTTTAAAGGGTCTGGGAACTTTTTGTTGGAGACAAAACACAATTTTTTGGTCCACAGATTTACATTAAACTTACACAGTTTGAAAATAATGACGGTAAAAAGCTTCCCTGAAAATGTTTCTTGTTTTTGAGAAATGAGTAAAACAAGTCACAAAAATAATGTTTGTCTCATTGTTTGTGTCATTGAGACGAAAATTATTTCAGCATTTAAAACATGTTTAACATTTAAACTATATTTACTCATTTCTCATATACTACAGCACCTCAGCAACTGCTATTTTAAGGGAAGCTTTCTACTATCATTATCTTCAAACTGTGTGAGTTTAATGTAAATCTGTGGACATTGTGTTTTATTTTACAAAAAGTACCTTGAATTTTGTTTATATCAAGTTTTTTTTCTCCATGTTTGGACAATCTCAGCAGAAATGTTTTATTGTTTTAACTTGTCTAAAAAAAAAAGTGTTTGGAAGCCATTTTGAAAAATAAATAAAAAAAATCAAACCCTCAGTGCTTCCTCTTTTCAAAAAGGGAGAATGCTAAACATGTTTTTCGTTTGTTTTGGCCTTACCCCAAGACCCCTGAAATAGCTCTGACTTCCCACTAAGCAAACACCCAGGGGATGGGTCCCCTGCTGCAGGGGCCATTCTCCTGTCTTATTGACAGCAATTTAAATATCAACTCTTTCCCCTGTTCCCATTGTTGAGTTCAGTGTGCTCTACCTATGAGACCATTTCAAGAGTCTCACTCAATGTTTGTGGGAAAAATCCGAAACCCATTCTTTCTTTCTTTCTTCAAAGCCTGTTTTTTTTTTTTTGTTTTTTTTTGTTGTTGACATTTCTATTTTTTTTTGTCCCAGATTCTTTGGCTCGACGTGATTTGGTTGAGGGCATTTGTAGAATAAAATACGAAGTGCTTTTTGCTGAGCTGCGGCGTTATGAGATGTGTATATTACGTTTGTGGCGGGGTTGACCTTTAACGGGTTTAGCTGTTTGGCGTTTAACCAGAGCGCCCACATTCTGTAGGCGCTTAATATTATTATTGACATGACATTCTTGTTTAAATCATGACGCGTTTATTTGGATGCACACATCACATGTGTATTGCATCATGTGAAAAATAATTTAATGCTCAAAAGCCAGCCAGGCTCTCCTTATAAAATCCTTGACTATAGATAGACACATGTAGAACAAATTTAGTGAAATTTTTGACTCAATTTTCATCAAAGTTGCATGAGAAAAATGAACGAAAAACACTAAAATTCCTGTGCTGTCAGATGCCTAAAAAAAGCTTCAAGGGTAGAGTAATTTTTGTTTTTACATAAAATTTAAATAAACAAATAAAAAGCGTGATTAATGTTAGGCCCTAGATACATTTTTGTTGCTAGAATTATCCCTAGAGATATTTGTGTATACTACAAAATATATTACTTCACGTACTTTGGTTACCTTGTTAGAGTTCACACATGTAGGCTACTGTTTTACCATGTTTAATAAACTGCCAGCCAAACTTGAACTCTGCAGCACCTTCCTGTGTATTGATCGGCCAGTGCAATGTATGAAGGTTAAACGCATCACAACTATCGCATCTGGTGATCAACCTCTCCAATGTCCAATAACTTGTGTCAGTTCCGTATCCCCTGTGGCTTTTGTTTACAGGCGCCAGTAGTCTTAGTTTCAGGACCTTCATCAAACTATTTTAATAATAATAAAGATTTAAAATAGTTATTATAATAATTATAAAGCACGTTCCACAGGAGGTGTCATTGTTCGTTTTGCTTCACCCAGCGGTGTTTTGCTTCACCCAGCGGTGTTTTGCTTCAAGGTTTTCTAAGAATAAATCCATACATCCAGAGGGAAGGGCGGCAACAGTGCCTGGGAAATGGGTACCATAGTTCCAATGATGATCATAGTGTGTGTGTGAAATAATCGTAGTACCTAGAAAATAGGTACCATAGCACTTGCAAAATGGGTACCATAGTTTAGTACCCGGGAAATGGGTATTATAGTGCCTGGGAAATAGGTATTACAATACCTGGGAAATGGGTACCATAGTTCCAATGAAGATCATAGTGTGTGTGTGTGTGTGTGAAATAATCGTAGTACCTAGAAAATAGGTACCATAGCACTTGCAAAATGGGTACCATAGTACCCGGGAAATGGGTATTATAGTGCCTGGGAAATGCGTATTATAATAACTAGGAAATAGGTTCTGTAGTGCCCAGGAAAAGGGGAACATTATCACAGTAGTCCCCCATGAAGTGGTGACCATAGTACCCGGGAAATGGGTTCATGTTCCACAGTAACCAGGTAATGGCTCAAATTACTTTGAGGTAAATGCTTTATCGAAAGCTCATGTGAGTGAGGCTTCTGTTGGCACATATTTTAAGAGAGTGATTACCAGTGCCTTCCCTTCAAGTGTGATTTAAAGCTCAACCAAATGTTTCTAGGAAATTCCCTGAATATTCCTCAAGTGTGATATTTTAAAAAGTTTTTTTGATCTCCGCTGGTTTATTTCTGTCATGTCAATCACGTCAGTCATGGATCAATAGTATTAAATTCAATGGCCAGTTTGTAGCTGTCGTACAAACATTCATTTATTGAAGTTACCTTGCAGAATTTTATGGCTTCGAGAATACATATTGATGGTCAGTCATGGATTGTGCTTGAGAGTCAGTATGATATGTCCTTCCTTATATCCACAACCTACAGCAAGGTCTTACACACAGTGCTACAAATTCACAACAATTTCATTCTGATTCTTAAAGGCAGTGGACACTATTGGTAGTTCCTCAAAATAATTGCTATCATAAAACTTTTCTTGATTACGAGTAATGGGTAGAGGTTGATAGTATAAAACATTGTGGGAAACAGCTTCCTCTGAAGTGGCGTAGTTTTTGAGAAAAAAGTAATTTTCCACGAATTTGATTTCCAGACCTCAGATTTAGAATTTGAGGTCTCGAAACCAAGCATCTGAAAGCACACAACACCGTCTGACAAGGGTGTTGTTTCTTTCATAGTTATCTCGCAACTTCGACAACCAATTGAGCTAAAATTTTCAAAGTTTTGTTATTTTATACATATGTTGAGATACACCAAGTGTGAAGACTACAGTCTTTGACAATTTCCAATAGCGCCAGTGTCTTTAAAGGGATACGTTATAAAATGCATTGGTAAAAAAGTTATGTTTAAAAAGTTTAAAATGATCCACACAAATGTGCCTCAAATTGCACGGTTTTTCTTATGCGTCATGACCTGGCATACCCATTTGTGTAGTCAAATTTTTGACTCCACAAAATGGCAGACCGTGTTGGTGTTAGTTCGCAAAGTAAAAGGAAAACCACGAATATTTGTGTGGATCGTTATATTCTACTTTTAAAACACCTTTCTAACAATATGCATTTCGTAACAAACAGTTGCAAATGCTTTTCAAAGACCAAGTCGCCCGATCCAAGGCAATGTGTTCCTTTAATGCAACAGCCCCTATTCTTAATGGATTACTTCAAGGCAGCATTCAAGGGCAATTTATACCTTCGAGTTATATTCAATTGAACAAGCGATTAAAATTATATGGTTTTCTTCTTCTTCTCTGCATTGAAAATGCACACAATGCCACATGTTGATTGAAGGATTCTTGCTGCTTGTATTTTTCACAGCATGTGGGTTTTAAATTTGTACTTTAGGCCCCCAAAAAACAAAAACATGTTAAGCAACCCTGTCCGCTTCTTTTTTAGAGGCCACCTCCTTTTTAAAATAACAGAGAAAAAAAATTAAAATAATATTTAAACGATCTCATAAACATCCCAACCGTTTGTCTTAAAAAATGTGTCTGGCAGCCATTTTGAAGAAGAAAAAAAAACCTCACCTTCCTTTTTTCAAAAAGGCTGGTTACTAAACATGTTTTTATTATTATTTGCCTCAGTGAATTACACTCGCTCAGAGCTCATGCATTCTTCACAAATCCTGGCTTTGCCCAAAAATATCACGGACCAGATGTTTGTGGTCTACATGTATTGTTAATTGTCAAACACACATTGCACAATACTTGTTTATCCACGTTTTGCTGAATTGCTTTGTCATACACCTTTTCCATTTCCATTGAATATTATGTACATCACTTTTGTCCTACTGATAGTTTAAACCATACAAAAACATGCACACAATGTACTTTTCTCTCCGTGTCTTTCACCTCTGTGGAATCATGGATTAATTTCAGAAATATACAATGTTGAATGAATAATAAATAGGGTAGATGGCCTTATAAGCTTTCGATCCAAACCGGACCTTCTTCAGAGGCATAAAACAATATTGAATGAATAGATACAGGTCTGTTCTGTATGCTTCGTTTTTGAAAGGGCAAGGGCACCAGGGCATTTTCTCCTTGCTAAAGGGCACCCTACCCTTTGAGGAAATTGTAAAGTTCTACTTGAGCATTTTAAGGGCACCAAGGCAATGAACAGGGGGCATGGCAGTCTCCTTCGCTCCATTTTGTCCAGGTCCGGACCTTGTAGATAGCTCCATAGCTACCCATCCAGAAATCCTTTAAGGTAAACCTCGCGTTAACACATTAGATCCAGACCCTGATAAGGGATCACACCTGTGCCCAATTTCATAGAGCTGCTAAGCACACAAATTTGCTTAGCATACAGTTTCTGCCTTGATAAAAACAAGTTTACCAACCAAATTTCCATTTGTTATATATTGCTTGTTATTCAGCTGTTTTGCTTATCCTGAAAATCACATGGAAATTTGGTTGGTAATCCAGTTTTTATCAAGGCAAACATTCCATGCTAAGCAATTTTGTGTGCTTAGCAGCTCTATGAAATTGGGCCCTGAAATTGGGTCCCCAATAGCTAATCCTGTGTAATTTAAGATATCCAGTGGTTAAATTGAGTTAAATTGAGACCATAAACTGTTGCTAATGGTTCTATTTATTTATGGTGGTTGACCTTGTAATGGGGATACTGTATTGTGGTTGGTAGGATGTGGCCAACCATGGTCCTTGCTCTATGGGCCAATAGACCATGTGTAATGATGCCCAATGTAAATGTTAAAGTACAGGTAAGAATCAAGCTATGTAGGATCATGGAGGAATAAATTAGAATCCATGGTAGGATGAAGTGCAACAGGGGCCCAATTTGCATGTTATAGTTAAAATTAAAAAAAATCTGTAAACTAGAGTTTTATTGTCTGTGTAGTAGGGTTTGGATTTTCTACCCCTACTACATCCGCATCATAAATATACAGAAAGTTAGTTTTCATTTTCACATGCACATAACAATAAAACGATGATTAGTTAAAGACAAATGATCACAACATGATCATACAGATTAAAAGGACAGAAATATACACAAGGGATTTTTGATTCACGATGCAATATTCCGCAACTGACACTTGCATCATTGTATGTTACCGATTACACCTAATGTGATAGGGACCTTGATGTGGTGTTCATTCATGTAGCTATGATGTGGAGTAAACTATGTACAAAGTGTACATAGTTTAATAATAACAATAGTCGGTTTTTATATACATGACGCTTCATTTTCTAGGGGCGAGAATGCTACTATGGCAAGCTTGTTTTGGGGAGACTTTGTCGGGGTGAGCTTTCCAGTGGGCGAGATGACTGGCTTTCGTACTTGTTCATTGTACATTTGTGTATATTTCTTTGTGTGCTTGTTATTTACTTTTTAAAGGGAGGATGAGGGCCTTTTTTAAAAAAAAATTTATTATTTTTTCTACAAGATGGCCGCTTAGTATTTCAAATCAAACAGGGCAACAATTCTTCAGATTGAACCCACCGCAAACTTATTTTATATCGATTTGTTGCATGAGGACCCAGGTCAACAGGGACAATTATTACACTAAAAAGATTTGCTAAATAGGCGTTCACTAATTTTGTTAAATGAAACAGACGGTTACACGTGTTCGAGAGCATCACGTTAGAATCAGGAAAAAGCCTCTAGGCCAGTCTTTTTGAAAGGATAGAAAAAAAAACAAAAAACAAAAAAAAACCTTTTTATTATTATTATTTTTTTCATTATAAAAACATAAAAAAATAAAATAAAAAAAATGATGCGCCCCAAAAGAAGGATGCGGGCGGGGACGATCAACTGGAATTTGTTTTTATTTGGCCTGAGCCTTGCTGTTTAATTATACCTTACTGTTTGTGTTCAGTTGGAAGTTGTATAATATACAATAACTGGTTTGAAGCTCATTATTTGCCGAACGAGCCACACACATGAAGTGAATGTGCGATTTAAATGAAGGCCAGCAACCTGTATGGATCTACATGTACTTCAATGTCTACATGTAATGTACTTGAATGCAGTTAGCGGCATCTGGTGATGTTAAACACAAAATCAAACTTGCATGAGCACGTTCTTGACGTCATGAGGGCTGGGAAATAGTCCAGGGGCTGCTTCCAAACCTTGACGGAGCCTACATGTACTGTATGTAGGCTCCATGGTTACTGTTTCTGGCTTTTGGACTTCGTTTGATTGTTGTAAACACCGTGCACATATAAAATGCTCCAAACTGACACATTTTTAAAGACAACCGCCTAGGCCTTTTTTCAATATATTTTTTTTGTCCTCAGAGATTGTTAACAAAAATCATTTTTTTGTTGTTGTTGAAAACAAAACAGAAAAATTACAAAAAGAGGTGCCTCTAAAATGGAAGCGGGTGGGGACGCTAAACATGTTTTAATTTTTATTTGGCCTTACCACAAACTACAGCATAGAGTTTAATATAAGAACTTACAAAATGGCTGCACGCCAAGCTGCATAAGTAGGCTTGTGCGCCCTCTATTTCCTCTATGGTCTACGGCAAAACTGTATTTAATTTTTTTTAAATGAATAAGAGATCTAGTAATAAAACTAACCATTGTTTTTCATTTTTGTCTTTCTCTTTTTTTGTCTAGCTGTGTCCACCCTGTGTGATTTTAAGACCCTCAGAGATCATTACCGTTACCGTACACCAGTGCAGAACAATCTCATTACCCCGGCCTCTAGGAGTCAATGCATCCAGGTCCAATACAGCCAAGCAAGCACTGATTTGAAGGTAAGAACTCATTCATTCAGTCGACGTGGAGCATTGGATGATGGTCCTCCAATGCTGTACGCAGCTCTTCCCGTCCCAGGCCAGAGGTCCAGCTCAAAGGTGTTCAAATGGGTGTTTTGTGGTCCGCCATGGGAGCAGTGTCCCTGTCCCTTAAAGGCAGTGGACACTATTGGTAATTACTCAAAATAATTATCAGCAAAAAACCTCACTTGGTAATAAGTAATGGGGAGAGGTTGGTAGTATAAAACATTGTGAGAAACGGCTCCCTCTGAAGTGACGTAGTTTTTGAGAAAGAAGTAATTTTCCACGAATTTGATTTCGAGACCTCAAGTTTAGAATTTGAGGTCTCGAAATCAAGCATCTGAAAGCACACAACTTTGTGTGACAAGGGTGTTTTTTTCTTTCATATTTATCTCGCAACTTTGATGACCAATCAAGCTCAAATTTTTCACAGGTTTGTTATTTTATGTGTATGTTGAGATACACCAAGTAAGCAGACTGGTCTTTTGACATTACCAATAGTGTCCATTGTCTTTAACACAACACACAGCACCAATGGCTTTACATCCCATCCACAGGACGAAGCATCATGGTTAGGTGTCATGACCGGGACTCGAACCCACACTCTGCTGATCTTAATTACCAGAGTTTGAATTCGGTGCTCTTAACCGCTCTATGGACAGTATAGATTAAAGCATTTTTAGTAAAATCTTACAAAAACACAGTCTGTAACTAGAATAAAATGACAAAAATACATCCTTTAATTGGCGCTTGAGCTGTTGGATGTTGAATGAAATAAAATAAAAACAAATAAATAAGGCAAAACATACCTCCAAAACCAAGAGAACAATATTAATAGGTGTTTACCAGTTTGAAGAAAAAAAAACACCTAATAATAATAAATAATAATAATTTAAGACATGGACACTATTGGTAATTGCCAAAGACCAGTCTTCTCACTTGCTGTATCTCCTGTGTTTTAAATAAATCCGTAAATCTCAATATCGAGAATTTATATTGTTTTAATGTTTTCTCAAAAAGTGACGCATTTCATGGAATATGATTTCAAGAGAAGTCTTTTACCATTACCTTCTGTAAACCCTGTAAGTTAATTGTAAATCCGTGAACTTTAAAAAAAAATTCGGTTCGGAAAGTGTCCAATGGCTTTTTACCACTTTTATATAGCGCATATCCCACTAGAGATTAAACATGTCCCTATTCGCTGTAGAGAAAAAACACATCAGAAAACAAATATAAGATTCGAGATGTACTAGGTATCAAACAAAAATGCATGAATTATACGTTAAAGAAGTGTGTCTTTAAAGCAATCTAATTAATCACCTAATTAAGCAGAGAGTCACAAATCTCCTTTTTTTTTTAAGTGTGGGGGGGGGGGGCTGGTTAAAATAATAAACTTTGTTTATGGTTACCAGCAATTGATTGGTTTTGAAATTGTATAAAGGAATCCATAAAAACGCATTAAAAAAATCCATAAAAATGCAATAGTATACCACAGTTTCCCAACTGCCAAACCTGTACACATGGACGCTGATAATATTGGTTTGACCTCGAGTCAACCATAGATTGAGCCTGTCTTTGCAGCAGGAACTTCACCGGACAAACTTTGGCTGGACAAACGATGGATTTTTTTAAAAAGGACTTGTGGGCGGTTTGGGTTTCCCAGGATGTAAACATTTTTAAAAAAGAAATTCTCAATTTCTCAATTAATTAATGCTGAGGGTGTATGTTTTTTTTTTTAACTAAAGGGAAGATGCTGTTCTTTGTTCATTTGTTTTAAAAATGATTTTAACACAATGTTAACCCTAGTTCAACAGTTTAAAAAATAAATTAAAATCTTGAACCTTGCTCAGGACATCTTTGAGAAGTTGAAGGAGTACCATGAAGATGAAGTCACCGTCTCCAATCTCTGCCAGAGCATCAGTCTCTCCAGACTCAACTGTGACACGGACTCCTCCGAGTATGACATTGAGTTTCCGAGAGTGAGTATCGTCTTCTTTGTCTTGTCCGAGTTTCCCCTCAGTTCAGAGCTGCCAACTCTCCTTGATTCTTTGCAAAAAGTTTTCTTGAAACTACACAAAATTTTCAATGTTTTGAGGAGCAAATTTGAAAATCTCCCCGAGTATGGAACCTTTTTTTTTACCTACAGTGTATTCTGTTGAATGTACATCAAGCCTATATGCTTCATTTTTAAAAGGGCAAAGGCACCAAGGCATTTTCTCCTTGGTCAAGGGCACCCTATGAGGAAATAGTAAATTTCTACTGGAGCATTTCAAGGGCACCAAGGCAATGACCAGGGGGCATGGAGGCAATCACCTCCATTGCCTCAGTGAAGTATCAGGGCCCAATTTCATAGAGTTGCTTAGCAAAAAAAATTGCTTAGCTCGAAATTTCCTCCTTGATAAAAACAGGACTACATGTACCAACCAAATTTCCATTTGTTGCGTAATTGCTTGTTACAGGTATTCAGCTGTCGTTTGCTTATCCTGAAAATCACGTGAAAATTTGGTCGGTAATCCTGTTTTTATGAAGGCAAAATTTTCATGCTAAGCAAATTTGTGTGCTTAGCAGCTCTATGAAATTGGGCCCTGGTCTGTGTACATACTTGTGTAATTCTAAATATTTCCCGGATTCAGGGCTTGGGCTTTGCCCTTGAAGGGGCACAGCAATTGCCCTCTGGTACCGGGGCACTTCTACGGGGAAAATGTAAATTGTGTACACAATGCACCACAGCAAAAGCACAGGGCACCGCGGCAATTGCTCCCGGTGCAGTGGGTTATGTCGAGGCCTGTTGATTGTTGTACAAACAGAATCTTCCTAATTGCAAGATGTAAATGTTGGCAGCTCTGTTCATTCCCCATCCCTCCCCACACCCCTGCATACCTTTCCTCTCTCTTTTGGTTGAAGGCTCAATAACTATTCCATTAACTTTTCTGAGATTAATAGATGTTAAATTGGCATCAGGGGTATTAAGCCAATTTACCCAAATACACCGATGTGTGTTAGCATTGTATACTCAGTATTTTCCACGAGTTCTGTGAAAAAAACACCTCACAGGCCTTTTACTTGGGTGGGATTCGAACCCATGACCTTTGCAATTCTAGAGCAGTGTCTCACCAACTAGACCTCCGAGATTGTCTGAATTTGTTGTGAGCAGATCAGCCCAGGAGGCTGCCATGTCTTATTGATCAACGAATAGTAATGATGTAACGACTAGAATTTGATGGTTGTGTCTGATGTGCGTATCATGACGCCAGATTTGATTAAGGCGGGAGTTTTTGATGTGTTTTACTTCAGCAGCTCAGCAAGTAATATTTTAAGGGAAGCTTTCTACCAGTATCATTATCTTCAAACTGTAAGTTTAATGTAAATCTGGGCACATTGTGTTAAATGTGTTACAAAAAATACCCCAATCCTTCAGGGTCTTCTCGGAACTAAAAGTTTCTGTCGTATAAGAAATACTTTTGAATGATGAAACGATTCAAGACAAAATTTCAAGCAAATGTGTGGCAGCTCCGGAGCCGGAAGTAGCAAAAACCGTGGGCGTGAAGCAGATACGCAAACATTTGACGCAATGACTTGTACTAACAGGATACTTAAATAGTTGTTTCAGTTTTTCAGTTTACACACATGTACACATACTCTGTCAAGGTTACACTTTCGATGCAGACCTGAACTGAGTTCAGTGCAATTCACTGTCCACACATCATCACCGTCATGCGTATAAGTCATGCGTATTGCAAATGTAAAGCCCCATGTCATTGATAAAGAGCTTGAACCTTTTAGAAGTCAGTACATCTTGGCCTGACATCATAGAGCTGTATTTTCCTTCAGAGTTGAAGTTAGTTTTACTTTCAGTTGATTAATGTCCAGTCATATCCCAGGCATGCAACTTTTTTAGCTGATCAGCTGATTTCCTCTTTCTTTTGCCATAAGAAAACTGAAAACTTTGGTACAAGAGTTGAGTGTGATTGGCCATTTCCTCTTTTTGTTTTTTAATAAGAAAGTTGTATGTCTATGTATGGCTTGTCAGGGAAAACATTGGTGTGTAGTAATGTATATGTTGCAATACCAAACAGTTTGGACTAAATTGGTCATCAAAGTTGCAAGAGAATAATAAAAGAATCAAAAACACCCTTGTTGGACAATTTGTTGTGCTTTCAGATGCATACTTGAATGCCATGGTCTGAATTGTTTTATTATTCAAGTGAAAATTTACCTCTTTCTCAAAAACTAAACTACTGCAGAGGGAGCCGTTTCTCACAATGTTTGATACCATCAACAGCTCTCCATTGCTCGTTACCAAGTAATTTTGTTATGCTAACAATTTTGTTGAGTATTTACCAACAGCGTCCAGTGCCTTTAAGCAAGAGAGATTTTTTTCAGCATCCTTTTTTTTAGCTGTTGTTGTTAGAGCTTAAACAGATCCGTCATAAATGAAATTAATCTCAACTGGGAATAATTTAAACCAACCTTCATGTGTCAAACACACTCATATCAAATAATGGTTGGCGTATTACACTCTAGGTCTGCAGTAGCGGAGATCAAAAGACACGTTCCCGATAGTTACCGGACAGGCGTTGTTTATAAAAATGTGGGATCATGCGCCAGATAGAAGAGGCTGCGCCTGAGGGCTGTTTATTTGTGATTGAATGCTTAGAATGTTTGGGAATGAGGTCTTAATAAAAACGATGTTTTTATGGATGGAGGGAATAGTTTCTGCGTCTGTTCAGAACGTTTAAAATACACTCCAATCATGGGAGTCCTTTATAGTTCAATTTAAAGGTGTTATACAGATTTGGTAGTTTTGATAAAACAATGTTTTTTTTTAAAGACACTGGACACTATTGGTAATTGTCAAAGACCAGTCTTCTCACTTAAGTGTATCTCATCATATGCATGAAATAACAAACCTGTGAAAATTTAAGCTCAATCGGTCGTCAAAGTTGCGAGATAATAATGAAAGAAAAAAACACCCTTGTCGTTGCAGTGAGGTAGTTTTCGAGATAGAAGTAGTTTTCCACGAGTTTGATTTCGAGACCTCAGATTTAGAATTTGACAATTCACAAGGGTGGTTTTTTTTTTATAGTTATCTTGCAACTTCGACAACCAATTGAGCTCAACTTTTCACAGGTTTGTTATTTTATGCATATTGTTGAGATACACCAAGTGAGAAGACTGGTCTTTGACAATTACCAATAGTGTTCGCTGTCTCTAAAGGGTTTGATACCTTTTGTAGATCAAGTTTATGGCCATCACACAATCCCTACTCACTGTGAATGAAGATGTACAATGTATGTAAGTTAATGTATCTGTAAAAGTTTCAGCCTCATTTATCATCAAGTTGGGAGAAAAAAAAGTGAAAATCACAGAGCAATGTTTTCAGGAGAGTTGCGTAAATACCTTGTATGCCAAAATAATTTACGTCTCACTGAGACCACAGCACAAGTACAGCTACAGCACCTCAGTAAGAAATATTTGAAGGGAAGCTTTCAACCATCGCTATCTTGTAAAATCTGTGGACATTGTGTTTTGTGTCCTACAAAAAGTACATTGTACCCAAAACCTTTATGTTGAAACAAACTGATGACACGATTCAAACAGTGTCGGCAATCAGTGCGATACTTGCCAACTCATTGTCAGTGCACATTACACTTCTTCACATCCTCTTCCAAACAACATGATGTAATTTACAGGCAGCTGATCAGCTGATTTCCTCGTTTCAAAACAGTGCCATAAAAAACTATAAATAAAAAAAAAACGCTGCTGATCAGCTGATTTCCTCGTTTCAAAACAGTGCCATAAAAAAAAAAAAAAAAAAAAAAAAAAAAAAACGCTGTACAAAAGTTATCGGCTATTAATTTCCTCTGATTTTTGTTCGCAATTAGAAAGTTGCTTGTCTGAATTTAGGGTTAGTTTTATTCTTAATGTCTTCATCGAAGATTAAAACAATCAAATGGTTTGACAAACCAATAGGTGTTCGTTCCCGTTAAACGGCAAATTAAGACCGAGTCACTTCTCTCTCTTATTTCCATTCAGTATTCCTTATGTTACAAAGCGTAACAACGTAGAACAATTTGTACTTTGTTTTGTATATTTCTGTTTGAATTCCTTTCACGACTTGATCAACAATTTGAAGATGATATCAGATCTCCTCAAGAAATATTGTTGTTGTTAGATTTGTTATCATTTTGAAGATAAAATAATTAGTTTATATTTCCTCATCAAAGTGAATGAAAGCAAAAGCCATTGCATTTACATGCAGTTTGTTTCCTCATCATTTAGGCATTTCCTCATCATTTAAAGATAGTGGACACTATTGGTAATTGTCAAAGACTAGTCTTCACAGTTGGTGTATCTCAACACATGCATAAAATAACAGACCTGTGAAAATTTGAGCTCAATCGGTCGTCGAAGTTGCGAGATAATAATGAAAGAAAAAACACCCTTGTCACATGAAGTTGTGTGCTTTCAGATGCTTGATTTCAAGACCTCAAATTCTAAATCTGAGGTCTCGAAATCAAATTTGTGGAAAATTACTTCTTTCTCGAAAACTATGGTACTTCAGAGGGAGCTGTTTCTCACAATGTTTTATATTATCAAGCTCTCCCCATTACTCGTTAGCAAGATAGGTTTTATGCCAATAATTATTTTGAGTAATTACCAATAGTGTCCACTGCCTTTAAGTTCAAGAGGGGATTGTTTTTACTGTATATTTGGCAGAACTGCCAACTCTCCCCGAGTATGGAAACTTTTTCTCTGATTGCTGTACAGCATATTGAGTTGACTGTCTTCATTCCTTAGCGTGACTGAGCAACAGAGGGCGCCATCACTTTTGCGCAATTTGACTGTTGTGCAAAAGTGTGCTCAATATGAATCTCCCTGATTGCAAGATGCAAATGTTGGCAGCTCTGAAATAAAAAGGGTAGGGAAGGGGTACGGGGTGAATATGATATATGCCCATGCTTGTGATTTCGGTTTCTACCCAGACCATGTTTTTTCACACAGTTTCTTACTGTATTGTTTTAAGGCCAGCATAGAGCACATTGTATGTGGGTTGAATCAAATGGAGTTCCATAACATGTACTTTTGTTTGGAGGATGGACTAACGATGTTGCATACTGTGTCACTGTCAGCATGCCAGGACCAGATTTCATGGCTCTGCTTACCGTAAGCACAAAATCAACGCTTACAGAAGCAGGGAATTCTGTGCTTACGTCAAGATATTTCACAGGTTAGCGGGGAATTTTGGCTTGTGCGCGTGCGTACTCCACTGTATTAGGTGTTCTATGCTTACATTGCGTAAGCGGAGAATGGTGATCGTAAGCGCAGAATTCGATGGTAAGCAGAGCCATGAAAATGGGCTTTGATACTTACAGGCAACACAGGCAATTGCCTCCATGCCTCATTGCAAATTTCATTCTTTTGTCACAAGCTTGAAGAAAAAAAAATCAACATTTAATTATTGGTTATTTTGAGTTTTCTTGTAACATACGGCACATTTATGTAAAAGTTAGAATCATTTTTTATCCCTATCAGCTGTTGCACTGAGTTTATATTTTTAAAAAAATTGTTTGTGGTTAAATGTTTCAACATTTCTGTTCAGCCCTCCTCGTGATCTGCACACTTTAACTCTCAGCTCTGATTGGATCGTGACTGAGCATCCTAACCTCCTATTGTACGTGCACTTTCATGGGTTGCTGACATTTTATGAACTGTGTAGGTTGCCCTTAACAGAACAGCTGTACAAACTGCAGAAAATATAACTATTTTTTGACCTTTTAAGTAGACTACATATGTATATTGTACGTAAAACGTTTTAGCAGCGGGTACTGCAACAATTTAATAAAATCTGCATCGGGATAAAGAATACCATTTTGGTTTAACCCTTATACACCGATGTGTGTTAGCACTGTATACTCAGTACTTTCCCGAGTTCTGTGAAAAAATATCACAGGCATGTTACTCGGGTTGGATTCGAACCCACGACCCTTGCAATTCTAGAGCAGTGTCTTACCACCACAAAGATTACATGGTAGCTAGAGAAAAAATACCAATCAATTTCATTAATACACAATCTGAGAAATGTATCTGACAGTAATATTTTTTTTTCAGGTTCAAATTCAGATTAAAATTTATAAATTTATAAAAAACGTATCTTTTTTCCATAACCATAGTACTTCAAAGTGAAAACAAATGTCTTTCAAAATGTTTTATCTAATAAAATAATACCAACACTTACATAGCGCCTTTAGTCATGTTGACTTGCTCTAGGGCACTGAAGAACACATGGCACTAGTAAAAACACGAAGCAAGTTCAATTGTATGGACAAATTAAAAAATAAGAAATATAATTATAAATATTCTTAAAAACGTTTCCCCTGTTAGTAAAACATGTTACTTGATAAATTGAATTCCTGAACAATCGAAGGCTGCTGTGTGCTTCTAAACCAATAACTTTGTATTGCCATTACCGGTAGTGTTAAAGGAACACGTTGCCTTGGATCGGATGAGTTGGTCTATAAAAAGCGTTTGAAACCGTTTGTTATGAAATGCATATGGTTAGAAAAATGTTTTAAAAGTAGAATATAATGATCCACACAAGTATCACTCAAAACTGTACGGTTTTCTTTTTACGTCGCGAACTATCACGGTCGGCCATTTATGGGAGTCAAAATTTTGACTCCCATAAATGGCCGACCGTGTTATTGGACGAGATATAAAGAAAACCACGCAATTTCGAGGCATATTTGTGTAGATCATTGTATTCTACTTTTACAACATCTTTCCAACCATATGCACTTAATAACAAACGGTTACAAAACGCTTTTCAAAGACCAACTCGACCGATCCAAGGCAACGTGTTCCTTTAAGAGTGATTACCAAGCCATACCTTCCCTTTAAATACCCATTTTAACATTTTCCCAGATACAAATGTACGTGTGTTTTACAAAAAAAATATTAGTACTTAAAAAAAAAAAAATTCATCTTGGCAAATCAGGACTGATTATCTGGGTTCTGTCCACAGTGGTCGGTGCCGGAAAACCCTCCTGGCACTCATGATTCCCCAACCACCACTGCAAGAATTTCCTCTGAATTCTACCACCGCACATTTTCTAAATTTTTAATATTATACTTGCAATTTCCTTTCAAGGTTTCAACGAAATGTAAAATTGGGTATTTAATACTATTTACCAATAAAACGGTATCCAAAAGCCATTAATTTTGAGCACTTCTTTGGTTTTAGTTTTGTTTATATGATCTACCATGTAACTCATCTATATCACAACGGTTTCCAGGGAAACATTTTCTAAAGAAGTCCTTGGCAGAACCGTGATTTTTGAGGAGAACATGGACTACAAAGAATTCAACCATTCGTGGGTTAACTCTGCCTTTCTATGAAGGTAAACCAGCCACTCTCTTCCCCTACCAGCAAATCTATTAAATTTTGCCTTTTTGAATGCTTCATAACCCATATACACTGAGATACTGCAATGACATGGGTGAAGCCTTGACGATCATAAAAAGTCTGTTTGCAGAGAGGCCATTTGTAATGCCATGTTTACGTTCTGTTAATATTTAACAAGTGGTCTTTATAAAAATGTGGGCTATGCAAAGCTACAAAAGAGACAGAAAACAGAAATGGGCTCTGGCTGTTTTCTTTTCCTTGACTGTGCTTGAAAACCATTGTCCGTTGTGACGAAATGAGAACTGACTTGTCGACTGAAGCTTGTGTCAATACTAAGGTGTGCCTGTACTTATTGAGTGGGTCAAATTTATAGGGCAATTTGCCGGCACGCAAAAACACCCCAAATTGTTTTGTTTGTTTGGGTGTACCAGTGGGCTTGGATAGAAGTCTCCTGATCAAGGGCTGTGGAATGAGTACACGCAGCGGGTGAATTTGTGCACAGCATATATAATATGTTTTAAAGGCAGTGGACACTATTGTTAATTGTCAAAGACAAGCCTTCACAGTTGGTGTATCTCAACATATGCATTAAATAACAAACCTGTGAAAATTTGAGCTCAATCGGTCATCAAAGTTGAGAGATAATAATGAAAGAAGAAAACACCCTTGTCACACGAAGTTGTGTGCTATAAGATGGTTGATTTCGAGACCTCAAGTTCTAAACTTGAGGTCTCGAAATCAAATGCTTGAAAATTACTTCTTTCTCGAAAACTATGGCACTTCAGAGGGAGCTGTTTCTCACAATGTTTTATACCATCAACCTCTCCCCATTAGTCATCACCAAGAACGGTTTTATGCTAATAATTATTTTGAGTAATCACCAATAGTGTCCACTGCCTTTAATAATAATAGTAATATTAATGAACGGCACTTATATAGCGCTTCACACAACAGTCCTGAAGCGCTTAACAAAAATGAATGATTAAACAGGTAAGTTTTCAGTAGATGCTCGAAAATGTTCTCGTTTGGAGCAGTTCTGATGTTGTGCGGCAAGTTGAACTAGGGTTGATCAGTGAAATCGTACTCATGTTAGAAAAGTTTCCGTAGGCTATAAAAGTGATGCTTCAATTTTCCATCAAGGCACCCCTTTCAGTTTTACTTTTTTGTGACACAAGTACAGGGTTTATAACTTTCAAATTGCAAATGGTTACTTTGAATCTGAACGTTTGCTGATAATATTGTAAAGTCCACATGCCAAATCTTTTCATCAGAGCCCTCCGCCAAATCCCTCAGAATCCTCTACAGGAAGTTGTCTTTAAGCAAAAAAAAATATTGCTTAATGATATCTTGCTTAGCAAAAAATAGGCAGAATACCAGTCACAAATGGTACATGTGACTGTGTTTTGGCTGGTAACCTTATTCTGGTAAAGATAATTGTCTGTACATGTATACATAGGTTATTTTTGTGCTTAAAGGAACTTACGTTACAGAATTGGTAAGAAATAAAAATCGTGGAGATCACAGATTTACATCAAACTTACACGGTCTAATAATGGTAGAAAACACCCCCTGAAATATTTCTGCCTGAAATGTCATATTTGATGAGAAATAAATAATTTAACTTTGCGTTTGGAATTTATCGCTCAGTGAGCGTTTTATTCATTTTTTCCCATCAATGTCACGCAAAATGTGCTATCAGCTTTTCACTATTTTCTTGTGACCAAGGCGGCCGATTGATCTCAAACTTCTTCTACAAGTTTGTCAGTTTATGTATATGGTGGATTACATAAAGTGCTTACACTGCCAGGAACTGTTTTGTTAGCAAAACCAATTCTGTAATATTCCTTTAAACAGCAGTGCCACATTTTTATCGTCGTCGACTCTTGAGCTGAATTACAGCCCTGGTGCACAGATGTAGGAAGTATTGGATCATGAAGGAAACACCCCACGCAGCTTGCACAGCAGCCTTACACATTAAAGAATTACTCTCACACCAGGAGATCAGGTTTTAAGAAAAATTACCAATTAAGTTTCCCACTCCATGTATCGTTGGAGTACTGTACATGTCCAGTGTGCACTGGCAAAGCGTTCATGTGCAGTATACTCGTAGTTGTGAAAGGTTGAGTCGCCAATTTGCTGAAACAATTACGTATTCGTGAAAAGTAGAGGGGTAATTTGCTGAAACCGTTATGTATAATGTGAAAGGCAGAGTTATAATTAACTAAAACAACTAGGTATCTGTGAAAAAGATAGAGTAGTAATTTACTGAAAGAACTGCGTATCATGAAAAGTAGAGTCGGCACTTCTTCGATGTTTCGCGTCCCCGCCCGCTTCCTTTTTACAGGCCGCCTCCTTTTTTATTTTATTTTTTATTTTATTTTTTTATGCACATTTTTTTTTTTTTTTTTTAAATCTTAAATAGGGTTATTTTAAATGATCTCAGCAAAAACATTCTGAATGTCTTGTCTGAATGCCTCGACTAAATTGTTTCATTTATGTTTTGTGGATTTCAGCAGTAGAAAAAACAATGGATATTTGACATTTTAACAAAGAATGGCGGCCATCTTGAAATAAAAAATAAAAAATAAAAAGCCCCTCTTCCTCCTTTTTTTGAAAAACCCGGACGTGAAACATCTTCTTTTTTTTTACTCGGCCTTATCTTCTACAACATTCATACTTGCTGAAACTACTACTTATTCGTGAAAGTCTTCACTTACTTTTAAACAACTACATGAAAAATTGAGTTTCACTAAAACCTTTTTGTGAAAGGTATGGTCGTAATCATTGCCTTGGTGCCTTTGAAATGCTAGAGTGACATTTTCTTTTTCGTCTGGAGGGTACCCTTTACCAAGGAGAAACTGCCTTGATGCCCTTTCAAAAACAAAGCAAAAACAGGCCAGATAAACTGTAATTCAACCAACCACCAATAGAAACATTATATTAAAGGCACTGGACACCTTTGCTAATTGTCAAAGACCAGTATCCTCACATGGTGTATTCCAACATATGCCTAAAATCAAACCTGTGAAAATTCGGACTCAATTTGTCACTGAATGTGCAAGGGAATATTGTAGAGAAAAACACCCTTGTTGCACAACTTTGTGTGCTTTCAGATGCATAATAAATGGCTTCAGCTGCAAAGTCTTTTATTATTTGAGGGAGAAATTACCTCTTTCTAAAAAACTACCTTACTTCAGAGGGAGCTGTTTCTCACAATGTTTTATACTATCAACAACAGCTCTTCATTGCTCATTACCAAGTAAGTTAGTGAGTAATTACCACTAGTGTCTAATGCCTTGATGTGTGGAAAATAAAGACGGACTGTGGAGGAAGGCATGCAATATATATATAGACTGAATGGCAATCGAAACTACACAGGAATTGTTAGGTTTTGTTGGGTGTGAGCATGGAGGTCTTTGTGAGGGTCAACTCCTATAAACTATTCAATCTTCCGCTACATTGTTTTGTTACTGGTATTAGTAGTTAAAGGGTCTGGGTACTTTTTGTAACACAAAACACAATATCCACAGATTTACCATCAGTATTCAGCTGTTGTTTGCTTATCCTGAAAATCATGTGGTAGTTTGGTTGGTAATCCTGTTTTTATCAAGGAAGAAATTTCATGCTAAGCAAATTTGTGTCTTACAGGCTTTATGAAATTGGGACTAGGACAGGAGTTTTGGAGGGAAAAAAACCCAACAAATATTTGAGAAAACCCCTAAGGTTGAACCAACAAGTGAGTTATTTTAGTTGTCCTGCAGGAAGTTTCCTTATAGTTTTGTTTGATAATTAATCGGCTGGTTTCGATTCTGAGGGGCCCTTGAACCCTGGCAACTCACCAGGCTAAAACCATCGTAAATCTAAACCTTCTGCTTTGCACCATTTAAGTGTTAGCTGTAAATCATTAGAGTCAGTGTGGAGATCCTTTATGGAAATCTGTGTCATGGTCGTCTACCCCCCCCCCCCCCCCCCCCCCACTCCTCTCAGCTTGGCCATGTTAGAATTTGAGCTGAAAAATTCTCAAGAGAAATAAGAAGCCAGTAAAGGTAGTATTATGTTTAATTTTTAGTCTGAAATCTTACTGGTTATAAAGTTCTCTCTTACTGGTTATAAAGAACCATTTTTTTATGTGAAAAATTTCCCTCTGAAACGGAGTCATATTTGAGAAAACTGTTTTGGAAACATGTTAATTAAAGACCTAAGAACAAGTTTTAACAGATGTACGTGTAAGCCTAGCAGCTGATGTCAGTTGTAACAACAAATTTCTGTGCTTAGCATCTCTATGAAATTGGGCCCAGGTAGCATGAATAACTCAATGGACGATGAACTACTTGGTACTGCATACTAACATGTATAGTACTGGATAAACGGTTTACTGTGGGGTCGACAGGTTTTTCAACCTCGCACAACGAACAAGACCAGGGCAACAGAAGCCACTGCCTCACTACTCCGTGTAATTCCAGGCCTGCTTTAAAGGAACACGTTGCCTTCGATCGGACGAGTTGGTCTTTGAAAAGTGTTCGTAACCGTTTGTTATAAAATGCATACGGTTGGAAAAAAGTTTTTACAGTAGAATACAATGATGCACACAAATATGCCTCAAAAATGGGGGGTTTTCCTTTTACCTCGTCGGCTAACACGGTCGGCCATTTTGTTGAGTCAACTCCCATAAATGGCCGACTGTATAACAAATGTTTACAAACGCTTTTTAAAGACCAACTCGTCCGATCGAAGGCAACGTGTTCCTTTAAGGCAGTTCTAGCCTGTAAATATTTATCAATTTCGATATGTTTATAATTTTAAAAAAATTGTTCGTATTGAAGAAAATCTTATCTTGGCAGAGTTGTGATGTCATGCACATAGTTCTTGCCTTATAGCAGATTAAAGCCTTAGTCTTTTTGACATCCTTGTACGAGAGATACTTAAACCTTTCTGTCAAATTCTTTCTCGGTACATTTAAAATAGGATCAAAGTGTAGTAAAAATGTACTTATACTTATTTGTCACACCCAATGAGCTAGGGACCACTAACTGAATTTACAAATCGGGTTATAACTGATTCTGTAAACCAACCCTCCTCTATATTTACAGGATTTATGTAGCCAATATTAAGTGGATTTTGTGGACTGATGAGTGAGGTCAGATTTGTCAAGTGTTATTTGTCACAGTCAGTTTCTACTCCAGAGAGTCCCAACCCATGGGAGGTGGTTATGTAGAATCTATATTGAAAACCTCTTTAATCACTGTTAATCGGATTGAACAACAAGAACAAAAAGTGTAAGGGGAAAGTGGTTGTTTCTTTGAAATTTACCGCCTGTGGTTAGGTTTTTGACATTAGTGCAGTTGGACCCTTTGCCGGGTTTTGACATTGTAGTTGGTGTATGAATTGACTGCAGAGTTGTCGCAGACTGTGCGCTGGGCGATAATTTTCTTCGAGCACCTCAGAGACTGTGGACTGGGTGATAACTTTCTCTGAGCACATCACAACGTAGTAGCTGTAGGTGTGGCAATGTGGGCAGCATGGCAAGTTTGCTGGGTTTATTAAGGCTTGGTACTTCACGATGCCAATGGAAGCAATTGCCTCTGCTGCCCCTGCGGTGCCCCTGGGGTGGCCCTGGGGTTCCCCTGGGGTGCCCCTGTTTATTGTGTTGGCAGAGCTGCATACTCTCTCTGATTCTGCAGAAAGTTCACTGAAAATAGACCAATCCTTCGATTTTCTGATGAATAATTTTGAACCCCCCCCCCCCCCCCAAATATTGAGACCTTTTTTTTTTTTTTACTTTTAATTTTAAATATTATTCCAAGTATCTCCCTGATTGTTATACAATGTGTTTCCTCCGTTGGGGGGACTGTTCCATGTTGAGAGCTTTCTCTGTTGGGTGTTTTCTCTGTCAGGAGTTTTCTCTTTTATGAGTTTTCCATTGTAGCAGACTCATATTTCCATATTTTTATGCGCAATTGATTGATTGTATACGCGAAGTACCTTCCTCAAGCTTCGTCCAACTTGAAGTTTCCGGGAAAAGTCTTGGTAGCACACTTGAGTTTTGCATCCGTGAAGGTATGCATCCTGCAAATGGTGAATGTGGCATTGCCAAAGATCTGTAGAGCATCAAACTCAAGTTCTACTGACTGAGTCCTCAGAGGGAGGGCTTGAATCCCGGGCTCCAATCCCAGGGTTCGAATCCCGGGCTCGAATCCCGGGCTCCAATCCCAGGGTTCGAATCCCGGGTGAATCCCAGGGTTCGAATCCTGGGCTCCAATCCCGGGCTCCAATCCCAGGGTTCGAATCCCGGGCTCCAATCCCGGGCTCCAATCCCGGGCTCCAATCCCGGGCTCCAATCCCGGGCTCCAATCCCGGGGTTCGAATCCCGGTGTTCGAAACCCGGTCTCGAGTCCCGGGCTCGAATCCCGGGCTCGAATCGCGGGCATGACACTTGTGTTCTTGGGCAAGACACTTAACTATAATTGCTTCTCGCCCCAAGGAGTAAATGGGTTTTTATGAGGGTAGAGATTGTCTATGTTAATGACCGGAAACCTGTGCACTCATTTAGCTGCAAGCTGCTTCGGTACTAAGTTTGATAAAGTGTTTAAAAGTGCCTAATCTAGAACTGGTTTTGAATCCCACCCAAGTAATGCCTGTGTTTTTTTTCAGTTTTTAATTTCTTTTTTATAAATACAGAACTCGGGAAAGTACGAATGTTTTAGGCCGTGTACGAAACAGCAACTTTGGCTACAGCTACGGCTAGATTCCGCACGTCTGCCTATTCTTCAACACTGGCAGACGCACTGATCTAGCCATAGCTGTAGCCGAAGTTACCGTTTTGGACACGCCCTTATATTTCTGCACATTTTCACAGTGTATTCGTTACTCAATATTGGTCAATGTTTAATATTATATTTGAAGCTTACTCCTACGCGTTTGTCACACGTGTTTCTTTTGTTGAGATTGTGGCAGTGTTTTTGTCAAATAACCTTGTTCCCTAACAGTATTAATTATGTGGTGTGCTGCTATTTTTTTCCATTGCAGTAAATCCTCTTGACTGAAAGTTTTCTCCATCTTTTTCTTTTATTAAAGACACTGGACACTATTGGTAGTTGTCAAAGACTAGTCTTCACAGTCTTCACTAGTCTTCATAAAATAACAAACCTGTGAAAATTTGAGCTCAATTGGTCGTATCGGATGAAAAAAAACACAAAAAAAAACGCCCTTGTCGCAACCATGGTCACACGAAGTTGTGTGCTTTCAGATGCTTGATTTTGAGACCTCAAATTCTAAATCTGAGGTCTCGAAGGCAAATTCGTGGAAACATAATTCATCTCTTCAGAGAGAACTATTTCTCACAATGTTTTATACTATCAACCTCTCCCCATTACTCGTAATCAAGAAAGGTTTAATGCTAATAATTATTTGGAGTAATTACCAATAATGTCCACTGCCTTTCAAACAAATTAACTGACCCTGCATGTTGCTAACCCAAGTTTGTATTTCATCTTTTTCCTCAAACTCGCATGATTCCATGGCGATGTTTCATCATTCCTGTGTTCATCATGCACTCACAACACTTGTTGGTTTCAATGGTATGTATGGTGTTTGAGAATCTGTATTTAATAAATGATTGTGATTCCTCAATATTTTGGGACGCTAATTTGGACAGAATTGTGTTTTTTTTAAGACGGGAGTAGACTTGCTCAAGCTTTTGGGAAAATAGAATAGTTGAAGATGAAAAGCTGACAATGTCCCCCCCCCAAAAAAAAAAATGGAAAAAAATAACAAATCAAATATTTCTTTAAAGATAGGGAAATAAAAAAAGGGATAAGAAAATGTGAAAAGAACATATGAAAATAGTTAAAGACACTGGACACTATTGGTAATTGTCAAAGACCAGTCTTCTCACTTGGTGTATCTCAACATATGCATAAAATAACAAGCCTGTGGAAAAAACACCCTTGTCACATGAAGTTGTGTGCTTTTTCAGATGCTTGATTCCGAGACCTCAAATTCTAAACTTCAGGTCTCAAAATCAAATTGGTGGAAAATCACTCCTTCAGAAGGAGCCGTTTCTATCAATACATGTAGCTTCTCATTACTCGTCGTTACCAAGTAAGGTTTTATGCTGATAATTGTTTTGAGTAATTACCGATAGTGTCCACTGACTGTAAACAAGAAAGGGGAAGAAGAAAAAAAAAGGAAAAGTAGATTTTAAGAAGGAGAAAAAGGCAAGACGAAGAAGCAAAGAGGCACAAGGTGTTCGGCAATACGAAACGGCTAACAGATTTGTTTTTCTTGTATGATACAGATACAGTATCTGTAACCACACGAAGTGTGATTCACCCATATTTTTTGAGACATTCTGTGGCACAGGGCACAGGGCACAGGGCACATTCAACTTTACTTCTCTATAACCCGTGGCATAGTGTTGAAAACACCCTGTGTATCACATGGAAAAAGGGTACAACTCACAAGTTTCTCATCAAAAGCCACAACCTTAGCAAAGAGCTGTTTTGAAAATGAAAATGTTGCATCTTTCGGGAAGCATAGTCATTGCAAAATGTTTATTATCTTTGGGGGCTTATGCAAGTTACAGAAAGGTTACAACTGACAAGTACATATATCTCTTCAAAAGCCACAACCTTAGCCAAGAGCTAGTTTTGGAAATGAAAATGTTGCGTCTTTCCGAAAGCAGCGTCCATGCGGGATGGTCGGGGGGGGGGGGGGGGCTGCTTGATTCGGAGCACGAAGACAAGAGTGGTTTTATATGTGGAAGATGCCTGAGAACATGTCAGTGTAGTATAAGGTTATCAAGTGAGATGTTGACATCTTGGGCCTCTCCTTGTCGACTAGAATGCTGACGGCGCTACGTCTTTACATCTTATGGTGTCAGTTTGTCAGGAGAAAGAAAAACAATGTTTCATGTAACACATTCCTTTGAAGAAAAAAACACAGAGGGGAAAAAATAAAATAAAAATCTTAACAAATCCAGATGTTGAGTTTATTTTGTGATGGAATATTCAAAATAAAAAATGGTCAGCCAAAGACTTTTTTTTCCGGATGTTCTGTGTCAACAATTTATGCACTGTGATCCACTGTACAACACAACAATTATGCCTACTTCAACAAGAAAGTGGAAAAGGGAGACGAACAATCTTTAGAGCAATTTTCAAGAAGTCCTCTTGTCCAATTTGCCTTACCGATCAATGTTACGCTGTAGAACATTTTGCAAAAGGGCTCCCCCCGTAAATGTACATGTACATATATATGTACTTCGGGGAACAAAATTGCAAAACTGCAATTGCAGCCATGTGAATGTTGGAACTAAACAAAAAATGTTGACTGAAAAAAAAAAAAAAAAAAAAAAAAAAAAAAAAAAAAAAATGAATAAATGAACTGAGCGATAAACACCAAACGCGAAATAAGATAATTTATTTCTCATCAAATCTGACATATTTCTAGAGATGTATTCTACTATCATCATCATTAGACCGTGTAAAGGCTGATGTAAATCTGTGATCTTCACTAATTTTTTTCTTACCAATTCGGTAATATCCATTTGAGTACCACATTTTTTACCCTTCGTGGCCGTACGATGTTGGTTAAAGAACTAGTTGCCATGGGTTACTGCCACAGGCTGCTTCTTGACTGAATCAGGCATTTCAGGAGAAAAAGAACTTCAAGTCGAGGACAAAAACAGAATACAAAAATCAACCCCCAAAAAAACAAAGCGAAGTTGTTTTTCCAACTGCATGTTAGTGACTGCAGAACTATAGATCACCGGGGGGGCTTGTTTGTCAGTTCATTAACACAAATTTGTTCGAAAAGCGTCTCATAAATAAACGCTGATCCTGTTTGTGCATTATGTGAGAATTTCCGTTGTGGTTGTGTTAAAATTTATGTGTAATCTTTAACGTTTCACCTGAATTGATTGTTGCACTTTTCTTTTTCAAAATGTTTGACCGACTCATCCCCTCCCCCTTATTAACACATGTTTTTGTGTTTGTTCAATCTTTCCAATAATGACATATGTATAAAACTGTTGCTGTGAACAACTTTAAAACCCTTTCTTTGTGGTTGCAAGAAATGTTTTAATAATGTGATTTTTCTTTTTGTTTGGGTTTTGTATGTTGTAAGAAATTGTTCAATTACATTGTATGTAAATTTTCTTCTAAATGGGGACTAGTATGTTGCAAAAATGTGATAAATTGTGTGAATTTTCTTTTCAATGGGGTCCAGTTTGAGCTTCTGATACCTAACGTTCCTGTTTTTCTCACTGGATTGGGAATAATGGAAATGGATTGGAAACCCAAACTATTTGACTAAACACCTGTTTCCGTCGTTATTTCCGTTATTAGGATTCGCTTGAGAAGAGACGACGCAAACCACTCCTCCCGTACTCTAAGCTACCATCCAGGCCCCGGTCGGAAGGTGACCTCCTCGATGACTACATCCCTCCAAACCGCGGCACCCTCCCGACACCGGAGGAAGTCATGCGTAAGAACATCGCCCAGTCGTCTGTTGTCAGTGTGGACACCTCGGGGACAGGTTTTGAGCGGATGCAGACTTTCCGTCGATCCCTCACGGCGATGGGTCGCAAACTGGAGAAGGCGAAGAAGAAACGCTGGCGGAGAACGGTGTCTGGGATTCCGGACGAGGTTCAAGCGGAGCTCCAGGTCGAGTCCGCCTCAGGGGACGAACGCTCCACCGACCCGGAGAGCAACTTTGAGGAACTGAAGACGCTTAGTCTTGACCGGCGGGCATTCCGGCAGGTCAAGCCTAAAGAGTCGCCGGCGGGCATCGCCGTGATTCAACCTGTCAGGACTCGACGGAGGCCGAAGTCGCTGCGGCTTCCTGGTCCCATCATCTTCCCCGGTCTCCAGCAGTGGAGAGAGAGCCACATGAAGCATCAGGAGAAGAAGGCACAGGAAAAGTTAGCTGGGAGGAATCGACACTCGGTGGCTTTACCTCTGCAGGACTCTGTCCCAACGCCAAGTCCAAGTCAAGGTATGACAAATCCATGAAGTCCCGCCAGGTTTTATCAGAGTCCACATTTTTGTTAAAGGCACTGGACACCTTTGGTAACTGTCAAAGACCAGTATTCTCACTTGGTGTATCCCAACATATGCATAACTAAACAAAACTGTGAAAATTTGGGCTCAATTGGTCACCAAAGTTTGAAAAGCAATAATGAAAGAAAAAACACCCTTGTTGCGCTTTCAGATGCATAATAAAAGACTTCGGTCTTTTTTTATATAGTAATTACCAACAGTGTCCAGTGCCTTTTAGGAGGATTTGGCAAATTGCATGATAGAGATACAATCAGTAAGGTTTGCAGTAACACCATCTACGTATCTGAGTAAATAATCTTTCCACAAGTTGTGAGGGTTCTGAATAGAAAAAAGTTGTTACACCACTGTTATTTACAGAACCCCCCCCCCTCCCCCACCAACTCAAAAAGATTTTATGTTCATGTATTGATGAATGATTCTGATGAATGGATACTGGACGCTTCAAAGCAAAATTTGTGGGTTAAGAAACTTGGGGTACATGTAATTTCCACATGTACTCTCTGGCAGTCACAGCCCTGGAATTGTATCTTTGAATTGACAAGGCCATTTTCATTTTGCAAAGGGCACTTCCATTGGAAAATCTTTAAGTTTTTGGAAACTTTTGTAGGGGCATCATGGCCAAGCGAGGGCAACAGAGGGTTTTGTTTCTATGTAAGTCTAGGCCGTGGTCAGTTTCCTTGGTACAGTTATCGTTCCATGTAAGTGGAGTGTGGTGGACGAGTGTTCTACATGGAGTTCACCCAACCAAAGCTCTGTTGTTGTCAGCAGCAGAGTGTGGGTTCAATAACCTGTCATGACCCTTGTGCCCCTAAGCAAGGCACTTAACCATAATTGCTTTGTAAACAGTTGGGAAGGTCAAGTAGTGCATTTTGCTCTACCAGCCAGGCTCCTATGATATCCATGTCTACATCCTTACAGACTGTGAAGGGGTAACCCTGTTTCATCCCCAGGAGTAGGTGGCAACGTGCCCCTGGTAGCAGTTGATTTGGGTGGATAGCCCAAATTAGTTAAGCGTAACCCTCACTATGAAGTGGTCGTCAGGCCTTGTGATGTTAAGTGTTCTCTCATAAATTGTTTTTGAAAAAATAGATATGAAAAAAAAACCAGTCTGGTTTGGACCAAACCCAAAACTCCTTAATCCCCTACTTAATTTATTTCATGGTTATACAAATTTAAAGACATCTGTAAATAATGTGTTTTTTTTATGTTTTTTTTGCAGGTTATTCCTCAAGTTCTGATATAATCTGGCCTGGACCACCCCGAAGACGACCACATTCATTAGCCATTCCACCGGGATCCCTTCCCCAATCCCAAATCGCTTCGTTGGTTCCCCTATCCCCAGCCCAAGCCTCCAACAAAACTGTCTACGTCTCCTCAAACAAGCAAGTACCGAATGCTGTCATCTCATCCAGTGCCACTACGGTCACTATAAACACACGGACAGCGAACAATAGTAGCGGGGACGCAGAGACTGGTCTCCCGATAAACACGCTACAGAGAAACTTCCCAACAACGAAGGTCCGGTTACGAAACTCCAAGTCATCGGCAAGAAAGGAAGAACGTCAGTCCAGTTCTGGCAACTGGAGTGGAACAGACAGTGCAAGGACCTCCATGAACTCTGACCTCGGAAACGCCCTTTCGTATGAATTTTTGAGCTCGACGACAACATCACCATCAGATTCGGCAGTTTCTCTGTCGAGTGAGAATTTAAGTTTCCCCAAGTTCAACGGCGGTTTGAGGAGCCTGGATCGGAAGCATAGCCGTGGGAAATCGGATCGCCCCAGCAGTCTGTCCTACGCTTCGACGGGGGATTCCAGCAGCGGTTCCTCGACCCCGACGAACAGTCCAAACAACGTACTGAGCGGTTTCACTCAGATGGACACAGACTCGTGGCTGCAGAGCGTCGGGGCGGCCACCGATCGTCGAATGCCACCAGAGGCCGGGAATGTGTCCCTGGTAAGGAAATCTCCGGAAGGCCACTGCGAAGTGATCTTCACCTCAGATAACTTATCTGATTCGTCATCGTCGTCTGAGAACCCCGCCAGCTCAACAGCATTCTCCGATAACGGTAGCATCGACCTGGAAGTCTACCTCGCAGACATCAACAGTGACTACATCGACTCTGACAGCACATCAGGTCACTCAGTCGACCATGAGGGATACTGGACGTCCATGCACTCTGACTGTGGCCTTCCAAGCCGTCGCCTTAGTAAAAAACGCAGGTCGAGTCTCACAAAAGAGCCGCTGTCTGTTAACTTAAACCAGGGTAAAGATCCACCCGCAGTCCTGTCTAAACACAAAAGGACGTCATTGGCTGTTGCGCCACCTGTTATGCCCAAATCGTCCAATCAAAGGAGGCCGCCTCCTCCACCAATCAGAGTGGAGTCTGTGGTTGCAGACGAATTGAGCAGTACTCCGAACACACCTGTGAATCAGAACAAAGCAGGTAAGTGTACAGTGAAGACATATATGGGCATATTGTGCTTCTTAAGCACAAAAAAAGTATAACAAAATTATGCTTACCAGAACAGGGTTGCCAGCCGAAATACCATGTCACATGTATAATATCAACTGGTATCCTGCTCATTTCTGCTAAGCAGAAAATTGTTCAGAAATGTTTTCTACTTAAGCAGGCCCTGGGCCCAATGTCATAGAGCTTCTTAAGCAGGAGAAACTGCTTCAAAAAATTCTGCTAGGCGAAAAATATGCTGGATACCAGTCACATATGTTTACATGCCAATTTGGCTGGTAACAGTATTCTGATATGCATGTTTATTTTGTTGTGCTTCTTTTTCTTCCGAACAGCTCTCTGAATTTGGGCCTTGTGACAAACTTCAAAGTTCTACTCCCAAAATTGTTTTAACAATTGTATTGTCATATTAAACATTTTATGTTAAATTCTCACAGAGAAAATGTTGATTTGTTTGTGTCTCATCAGGAGGTCATCATCTGCTGCCCTTAATCCTCTCCGAAGACAACCGTAGCATCTCTCCATCCTCCCTCACCGACACTGCCTCCGAAACCAGCACAATCAGCAGTGACACAACAACAACCCCAACCCTCACTCCTGTTCAGACGCCTACAGACCCAGCCATGTATAAACTCTGCTTCAGCGGCAGCTCCAAATCCCTAGAGAGCCTTGACAGTCAGTTGAGCGGCATCCAAGGGGGAAGCCGTCCAGCTTCCAGGGTGGATGCCTGGACCTCGGAGGTCTCGCAGAACTTTTCGACAAAACAGCAGCCGGATATTCTGGAGGCAAACCGAAGGAGTAAGGCGTCTGGAAATCAAAAACAGGTGGTGTCTTCAAATAGTTTGACTTCTTCAGGGAGTACCTCTGTCAGGACTGCCCCTGTCCAGGAATCAGTGCCAACCTTCACCACCCATGTCATCCAACCTTCCAGTTCAGTCCTTCCGGCGGGATCCAAAGCTGAGCCTCTTTTGTTACCATCACCTACTTCCTCACAATCCTCCTCCCCGACCCATGAAGGTAAAGTGAAGATCATGAACGCCCGGGATAGGTTTTTCGGTATATCAAGAGCTGAGAACGAAGATACTGATTCTCTACCTCAAGACGGTGGAGAAACTTTGGAGCAGGACGGCTCAGATAGAGATTGTGTTGTTTCTCCTCTTGGGGTGTACCCTGAGAATTATAACACTTTGAAGCGACGACCGAGGCATGAAACAGAAGCCCTGGTCAAGCAGAACTTAGATCAGGCGTTGGATCACAGCAGCAGCACTCCTTTGTCTGTGTCCGAAGAACAGTTAAATGAGCAGTCTGAGAGATTGACGGTTGCCGCTAAGAAGGGGCTGGACACCCTCCAACGGAAACAGCGCTTTCAGGGTTACGTCAGCAGTGTTCAGAACCAAGCACCTCAGAACTATAATGCTATCAACAGTGTGAAAGATCCGGTGGTTGGAAACGGTTCCCAGGCCATGACCAGAGAGCAGAGAGAGGAGATCTTAAACATGATGCGAAAATCAAAGAACAACAAAGCAGCTTCATGCAGCTCTCCAACACTGACAGAGCCCAGCAGTAAAGGCCCGGAGGATCACCAAAGGCATGAGTTGACTAAGATCAATGAGAATGTTGTCTTTCCTGATCAGACGGGACAGCAGCAGAAACTCATTGAGGACATGGACAAAGAAACCTCTTTCAGGAACTCATACCATTTAGGTATTGAAGCCGATAACCTTGACCCTGATCTGGCCATTATTCGTGCTGCTGAGGAGATGGAGCGGCAGCTCCTACAAAAGAGACAGAAGTACAACATGCCTGCCGTGTCGGCCCCGTCCAAGTCTGAGGATACTAACATATGGTTGCCAAATTCCACCCCCTTCTCTAGGAACAGCATAGCTTATCATTCATTTTATGACACGGAGATGTGTGGGAATTCCTTCAGTCATGTCCCCTCGATGCTCATGGACGACAGCTACGTCTATGACCCAAACAAAAGACCAAAGAGTTCAATCCTAAAAGTGAGGCGGAAGGGAGAGACATCCCTGAACGAGGCCAAGAGCAACGGGACAAGGCATTGGTCTTTAGGCAGGCACACCAGCTTGGCTATGAGTCCAACAGATTCCGTCAGCTCTTTGAACTCTGTTAGGAGTATCACTTTCTCTGATATGGTAGACGTTGAGCATACACCCGTCAAAATATGCCTCGTGTCTGGAAAGCCACAAACCCCAATGGACGACTTTAAGATGCTTCTCCAGCAACACTCGGGGTCGAGGAGAGGGCAGTCAGCCTGCAGTGCCCTCAATGTTCAGCCCAGACCTCACCGTGTTCAGAACAATGCGCAGTTGCTTTACTCAGGGTCCATGAGCACAAGCAACAAACAGGAAGCACCTAAACAAGGAAGTGCACCATCTCGGACAATTGTCACTTTGAAGGACTTGAGGACAGCTATGGCCAATCCTGCTACTAACTCCGTCACGGGGGATCTGGGTCTACCGTACGAGGAGCTGCAAGCTCAGAACCGGAACATGAGAAGCAGTCCAGCAACAAGTCCAAGCGGAAGCCTCAGTAGACAAGATCAAGGAGTCAAATTTAAGCTGGATTTCTCAGATGCAGTTTCTGATGGCGACTCGAGTAAAGCATCATCAGGCCCGACAAGGCTTTCAAATGGGGATTTGTCAGTTGTTCCTTGTGCTGACAAGTTGGCAAATCCAGAAGCAAACAGAGAACAGAAAAGATCAGCGGCTAAAACAGCTCCTGATTCTCCGCATGAAAGACCAAAGAATGAAAGTATGTCAAACAGTTCAGGAACTCTTTGTACCGCAGAAGCATCCAACAATGTAAATAGTAACAATTCGGTTGACTCACAGGCAAGTACATCCAAGAAAGTCACCAAACCCAGTGAGCTTAAGAGCAAAACACCACCACCTAAGAACGGTCCAGGGATTCTAAACACCAAGCCGCGGCATCTGACAGAGTCGGCTTCTGACTCCGTCCTGTCTCGCAATGACCTGATGGAGGACATCAGGAGGAGGGGAGCAAGGAGAGACTCCAGGCAAGAAGCCGTGTCAGAGCTGGAGACTAGCCAGGAACACCGAAAGCTGAGTGCCTCGTCCATGCCTTCGCTGACCACCGCCGGAAAGAGCGGCCTGGGGTCCTTGCTGGACAGCATGAAGATCGCCCTCAAGAGTATGGCAGTGGTTCATTCTGCGGTGGATGGCGAGAATGAGCACGACGGAGCTGCGTGGGAGTAGAATGATCATGGGTGAATAGATTACATTTTTAAGTTGTGTAATACCTGTTTCAGACAGGCGCTCCAGAGTCACGGCGACCCAAATTCTGAATCAAGTTCATGAAAAATTTCACGTCTAAAATAGTTAGCAGTCTGAAAACGACTCTGGAGCGCCGTGGTTTCAGGCGTCGATCTTGTCAGGAGCCGAGCCAATGTAATTGTTTTGTTAAGTTTGCCTGTCTGAAATCAAAACTGATTTGGGTCGACCTGGAGTCGCTCCTAATCTATTTGGTTCGGCGCGACTCTGGCGCACCTGTCTGAAATGGGTGTTACTTTTTATATTATTATTATCACTTTTTGGTGTAGTTTTACTATTTGTCTGGTGTTACTTTTTGTTGTGTGGTTTTCTTTTTTGCAAGAGGGATTCAAAAGAGTTGTTTTAATTCTACGTGATCCCATTCTTGCATATGTTCGTATTTTTTAATGATGTATTACTTTTTTTTTTTTTTTTCATGTAGTACAATTTTAAGTATTCAAATTTTGTATTTTTTCGCCTTTTTGGAGAATGCGGCAATCCCTCTAGGATATATTTTAAGAGTTTTAATGCATCTGTGAATATTTATTTAAATACAGAGACAACATTTGGGAGCCATTAGCAACACTTTCTTTTATATTAATGGATAAAAACAAAATACAAAATTTAAGAGAATGCCTCTATTGAGTAAAGCAAGTTTTTTTCCTATAACTTATGGTACAAGTAGTTGGACAACCTCACTCTTTATGTCATAATTGTCAGTTAAAGATTCAGGTACTTTTTCAAAATGTCCACATATTTACATTAGACTTACGCAGTTTGAAGATAATGATAGTAGAAAGCTTCCCTTCAAATATTACTTACTGAGGTGCTGTAGTTTTTGAGAAATGAAAACAAGTCACAAAATAATTTCCGTCTCAGTGACTCAAAAATTATTTTAGCATGTAACAATGTATTAACCAGTTGGTATTATACCATTACATACCATAACTGGCTAACACGTTTTTACATGCTAAAACTGAGACAAAAAATTTTGTTGTGACATTGTTTTACTCATTTCTCAATGCATCATTTTCTGCATCAATTTCTGCATCCGGCATATTGTTTGCTGCAGGCGCAATATAGTAAAATTCATGACGAAAGGATTGTGTCACTGATGTCTGATTGTGTTTTTAAAGTAAATTATGTTGTTGTGAATAGTCGTGAGCAACACAGTTGGTTCACCAAACAGGTAGTCGCGACTTTTTTGGTAGTAGTCGTGGCGGCATGATTAACGGAGTAGTTGCAAAAAAACATTAGTTTCGACTCGACTAAGCAACCAACAGTCGCCACTGCGACACTAGTCGCACTAGTTGCCCAGGCTTTAAACATACAAACCTGTCTCCCATCGCTGTTTTCTTAGGCTTTCATGCAAATCTTTTAAGAGTGAGATCACTGTAATAATTGTTTGATCAATGACAACAAAAGCAAAACTCAATACATGCATGAAAGATGAGTCAAGTGTGACAAAACAACTGCAGGGATGTAGCCGCCTTTACGAAAAAATAAAATCCAGTAAACTGTGTTGTTGTTCAGAAGATCTTTATTTGATATATATGTCAACCGTGCGTTTGTTTTCACAGCAAATTGCCCTCTCGTCATACCACGAGCCTTTCAGTCAATGTTGAGTAGCTTAAGCACAGAAGAGAAATAACCGTGGCAGAAGGGGGGGGGGGGGGGGGGGGTCCGTACGATGCCCACGCACCCTTAACTGCGAATGCATTAGCAGGCCTAGTATATAAATAACACATTGTGTTGGTGTAATGGGAAAGCAGATGTCTTATATGTACTGTGTGTTTTGGGGCTTGCTACTGTACTGCACTTGACCTGTGCTAAAGGAACAATAACAATACATAAACAAAAGCGGGGGGGCACTAGCCGCAGAAATGTTCATTCTAAATGCTCTATTGCATTTGGACTGGTAACTAATTCTGTTAAGCAAGATTTCCTTCATAATAGGATATTTGTTTACCAACTTAAGAAACTGGGCTCATATCCTAACCCAAGTTTACTGGTTTGCACGACCGCATACTGACTGTTGATGCCTTTATCGTTCGTTTTCTTTCATTCACCCTTATTTAAACCAAATCAAGGAGCCTTAGGCTTTGGCTGGCTTAGGCTCCGCCTAATGTAGTGAAAGCTCAGCACTGAAAGCGCACACTTCCGCAATGATAGACAGAGTTTACAGACACTGGATACATTTGTTAATTGTCAAAGACCAGTGTTTTCTCTTGGTGTATCCCAAGATATGCATAAAATAACAAACCTGTGAAAATTTGAGCTCAATTTATCATGCAAGTTGCAAGTGAATAACGACAGAAAAAAACACCCTTGTTGCATTACATTGTGTACTTTCAGCATGTTCAGATGCACAACAAAAGGCTTCAGCTGAGGTATTTTGTTATGTGAGTGAGAAATTACCTCTTTCTCAAATCTAAGTTACTTCAGAGGGAGCCGTTTCTCACAATCTTTTAAAAATATGTACACTTGTACATGTATATGTATTCAGAACCCACAGGGCTTGAGATTAACACTGAACCGCCCGAGGCCGGTGATTTTAGCATCGAACGAGAAAACATTCCAGCTATCAAGTCTTTTTTTTATTTAAATACTTAAACCTCACTGTCATAAACAACAAATTATTTCCAAGTGTAGACTTTTTATAGATCTTTTGGATTCTAAAGTGCTTGTTTACACATAAACATTTCTTTTATTAAAGGAACATGACAGAATTGGTAAGAAAAGTCCAAGATCACAGATTTACATAAAACTTACACAGTCTAATGATGATGAGAGTAGAAATTATCCCTTGAAAATATTTCTGTCTGAAATGTCATATTTGATGAGAAAGTAATAAAACTATTTTCCTTTTCGTTTTTTTTTTTGCTGTTCTCTCAACAAGTTGACACTGAGATTTCAAATGCGTCTTTTATTGTTTATACTTCCACCAAAAAATCAATGAACCTACCTTTAACTAGAAGTTTAAACTTAAAGGCACTGGTCACTATTGGTAATTACTCAAAATAATTGTTAGCATGAAAACCACTTGGTAACGGTCAATGGAGAGTTGTTGATAGTATAAAACATTGTGAGAAACGGCTCCCTCTAAAGTA
Organism: Asterias rubens; assembly: GCF_902459465.1. NCBI lineage: Eukaryota > Metazoa > Echinodermata > Asteroidea > Forcipulatida > Asteriidae > Asterias > Asterias rubens. The sequence continues at coordinate 13,118,514 of NC_047072.1, read as the reverse complement.
ACGTAGTTTTTGAGAAAGAAGTAATTTCTCACTATAATATTTGAATCAAACTCGAAACCTCAGCTGAGGTCTCGAAATCAAGGCATCTGAAAGCACATAATTTGTGTGAGATTGTGTGACATTATTCTCTCGCAACTTTGACGACCAATTGAGTCCAAATTTTCACAGGTTTGTTATATTGAGATACACCAAGTGAGAAGACTGGTCTTTGACAATTACCAAAGGTGTCCATTGCCTTTAAACTGCAGTTACACATACATTCAATGCAACCCAAGGATTTGATTGATTTTCATCTTTTCAGGCACAAAATGTCAGCCATGACAAATTGCCCAACCTTATCCTGTGTTCTTAAGAATCCACTGAACTACAAGCATGTAAAAAATGACATTTCTGCTGCAGAAAGCTTTTGAGCCAAAGATTTATTACAAATCTATACTCTGCCTCCAGGCTGAATCCGAAACGTTTCAAATTCTTCTTGAATTTTTTAATGGATGAAAACTTTTTTTTACAATAAACAGGTTTCCAGCTCCCCTTGATAACATGAAATACACCCCCCCCCCCAAAAAAAAAAAAAACCACATTTTAAAGTTTGAAGTACACCGTTGCAGATATGAAGTGGAAACACAAAGCCGCCGCCTTTTTCATTTGGAAGTAAATTTATGCAAAAAGAATCTTGTATTATTCATGTGGAGCACTTTCCTCTTTGAGACAATTTGAATAAATTGCAAGGCTCTGTCACTGTTGACGGCTAGGGCTACAGCTACGGCTGCTGCTTCAAATTCTCCTCATTGAGACAACTTTAATAAATTGCAAAGCCCTGTCACTGTTGACGGCTAGGGCTACAGCTATGGCTGCTGCTTCAAATTCACCTCTTTGAGACAACTTGAATAAATTGCAGGGCCCTGTCACTGTTGACGGCTAGGGCTATACAGCTATGGCTGCTGCTTCAAATTCACCTCATTGAGGCAAATTGATTAAATTGCAGGGCCCTGTCACTGTTGACGGCTAGGGCTACAGCTATGGCTGCTGCTTCAAATTCTCCTCATTGAGGCAAATAAACACAAGACCCTACCGATACGGCTTCTGCTGCAGCTTCAAACTTTTCTCTTTGTTACAAATTCAGTGCAAGATCCCTCCAGTATTGGCAGCTACGACTACAGCTGTAGCTACTGTTCAGCTTCACACTATCCTCTTCGATACAAAATTCATAAATGCAAGGCCCTGCTGCCGCAATTGGCGGCTATGGCTACATGTATGGCTATTGCTTTGGCTTCCACATGTGCTCCTAAAAAAAAATACCAATGGTTTCTACCATGGAGGAACGATTCCTCTGATATATGGTTTCTACCTTGATTGCTTGATGCCATTTGGGGGAGGGGCTATGGTTCTGAGTAGGGGGCTCCAGTCCCCCGCCCCCCCTTATAATAATAACTAAATTCACTAAGGATTATACACCCTTATTTAGCTCCGCAATAAAACGTTAATGGTTTCTACACAGACTGCTCAAGTGCTTTTATAGATATTGGCTCACATGTAAGTCTCAAGTATTGCTGCTGCACAGGTGTTTTATTTCCTTTTCTTTCTATCTTTAAATTGAAGCTACTAAACTTCCTTATTTCCCTTGGTGTTTGCTATCGCCAGAGGAGAATTCCAATGCTTGTTGTCTGGCTCCATGTCGTTAGTAACTGTATCCAGTCTGTAGTATAACTTGATAAATCCACAGCTATTATGTGGTGGGATCTGCTGTTCGGAGCTTAAAGGAGCTGCCTGGTTTGTGTTTAAGTCCGTCAGATTTGTTTCTCCAAACCGCTCAGATTAAACAGATTCTGGTTATCAATATAGAGCTTGACATTCGGGGCTTTGGATATGGTGCTTTTATCCCAATGTTTTGACCCTCACTATGTGAAGGTCAAAGGTTAAATTTGATTGGTTGGGGTGAGGTGGGGAGAATGTGCAAAGACAACACCTTTAAAGATATGACCAATATTATGTAGTTACTCTGGGGAGGCATTACGAAGTATGAAATTACAAAGTATTAATGGAGCTAGCAGTGACAATGTCTATCTTTCGAAGGCGAATTTGTCTAGAAGCTTTTTGTTTTTTGTTTTGTTCTGTATTTCCAGCTTGTGAATACAGAATTGTGAATTCAGGATCCTTAACCCCTGACCCTTGACCCTGACTGAAGAAGGTAGAATAGTCCAGATTCATCCAAACCTTTTGTTTTGTGTTATTGGTGATGTTCAGATAAACAGCCTAAATTGTAACATCTAGGAGAGAGGTGAAACCCAGGCCGCCAGAATGTTTTTCAGGAATGTTCACATTTTGTCAAATCTTATCCCAGTTATTTAGTGAATATCAGTTTGTCATGGATAGGTAGTCCACATTCTGTCAAAATCTGTAGTTTTGTCTTTCTGGTGATGCACAGGGTCTGTAAACTTTCTGAATTGTAACAGCTCAAAAGTTCCGGGTCTAGAATAAGGGGAGAAACCAAGCCTGCAACTCAGTTCAGGAGTAACCACATTCGCCAAATCTCTTTTATTGAGTGAATATAGTCCGGTTTGATATGTGGAAAGGGTACCTTTAAGAAAATTCAGATATCAGTATATTAAAAGAGATTGATATGCTTCCATAGTTACACACGGCTTGAAATTTGACAACTTAAAAACAACACATTCTAAGAAGAAACCTATGAAGGCACTGGACACGTATAGTAATTGTCAAAGACCATTATTCTCACATGGTGTATCCCAATATATTGCATAAAAAAACTTTTAAAATTTGGGCACAATTGGTCATTGAAGTTGCAAGATAATAATAAAAGTAAAAACATCCTTGTTGCACTCATCTGTGTGCTTTCAGATGCCTAATTAAAGGTGTCATGCCTGAAGTATTTTATTATTTGAGTGAGAAATTACCTCTTTCTCGAAAAAAATTTACTTGGAAGGAGCCGTTTCTCACAATGTTTTATACTATCAGCTCTCCATTGCTCATTACCAAAGAAAGTTTTTATGCCAACAATTGTTTTGAATAATTACCAATAGTGTCCAGTGCCTTTAACCTTCTCGAGTTGCCTCCCAATGGCTTAAGAATCTCTTTCTCTCCCTTGCATCGTGTCACTATATCTATAATCCATCTGAAGTGACAGCTGCAGACTGTTTTGGGACAGACCCCCTTGATGGTAAGCTAAAACCCCATTAAGTACAGGTGGCTCTTGGCAGCCGTAGCATTGATAGTGGTACACAATAGGGTTTTATGGTCCCCACTGACTAGCATTGATAGGGGTACACCGAAGGGTTTTGTGGTCCCCACTGACTAGCATTGATAGGGGTACACCGAAGGGTTTTGTGGTCTCCACTGACTAGCATTGATAGGGGTACACCGAAGGGTTTTGTGGTCCCCACTGACTAGCATTGATAGGGGTACACCGAAGGGTTTTGTGGTCCCCACTGACTAGCATTGATAGGGGTACACCGAAGGGTTTTGTGGTCCCCACTGACTAGCATTGATAGGGGTACACCGAAGGGTTTTGTGGTCCCCACTGACTAGCATTGATAGGGGTACACCGAAGGGTTTTGTGGTCTCCACTGACTAGCATTGATAGGGGTATACCGAAGGGTTTTGTGGTCCCCACTGACTAGCATCGATAGGGGTACGTACACTGAAGGGTTTTGTGGTCTCCACTGACTAGCATTGATAGGGGTACACCGAAGGGTTTTGTGGTCTCCACTGACTAGCATTGATAGGGGTACACCGAAGGGTTCTGTGGTCCCCACTGACTAGCATTGATAGGGGTACACCTAAGGGTTTTGTGGTCCCCACTGACTAGCATTGATAGGGGTACACCGAAGGGTTTTGTGGTCCCCACTGACTAGCATTGATAGGGGTACACCGAAGGGTTTTGTGGTCCCCACTGACTAGCATTGATAGGGGTACACTGAAGGGTTTTGTGGTCCCCACTGACTAGCATTGATAGGGGTACACTGAAGGGTTTTGTGGTCCCCACTGACTAGCATTGATAGGGGTACACCGAAGGGTTCTGTGGTCTCCACTGACTAGCATTGATAGGGGTACACTGAAGGGTTTTGTGGTCTCCACTGACTAGCATTGATAGGGGTACACTGAAGGGTTTTGTGGTCCCCACTGACTAGCATTGATAGGGGTACACCGAGAGGTTTTGTGGTCCCCACTGACTAGCATTGATAGGGGTACACCGAAGGGTTTTGTGGTCTCCACTGAGTTGTAGTTGTGAGGAGTGATTACTTTTACATATGCAGCGAAGGTTTTTGTGGTATCTAATGACTCTTAAGCTTATAATGAGTTTTACATCTATACTGATGGAGTTGGCTGTCCTGCACATTGTTACAATTGTAAATGCAGGTTATTTTTTACATTCCTATTTTTGTGTCCCCTGATGAGTTTGATATTCTGAAGAGGTGTTCTTTCTATGTACTTGTACGGCGTTTAAAGGGTGACGGTACTTTTCGTTGCACACAAAACACAATGTCCACAGATTTACATTAAACTTACACGGTTTGAAGATAATGATAGTAGAAAGCTTCCCTTGGAATATTACTTGCTGAGGTGCTGTAGTTTTTGAGAAATGAGTAAAACAAGTCACAAAAATCATTTCTGTCTCAGTGAGACGAAGACTATTTTAGCAATGTACAACGTAGTTACCAAACTCCCCCGAAAATATTGCTCTGTTTTCACTTTTTTTTCCTTCTTTTTTTTCTCAAAAACTTGACGACTAATGAAACTTCTACAAGTAAATTATATTACATACATCTTTATTCACAGTGAGTAGGGATTCATGTCATGGCCAAAATCTACAAAAGACATCAGAACCATTTAAAACAACCATCGATCATCATTTTACATTTCCAGTCTTATAACTTCTCAAGTTTGCCAATGGGGTCTTCCTTTATTTAAGTTTTTTTTTTCTTTCTTCCTTTAAAACATTCTCTGCAGCACAATCATTCTGTCCAACTGTAAACAGTGACATTTCATTCCTCATTGACATTCAGCAGCAAAAAGTTCCCGTCCTTGGATTTTTTTTCTCTCTTCCTCTTCTTCTCTCCCCCCCCCCCCCTATTTTCCTCAAACCTTTTCTCCCTCAAGACATATCATCAATTCAGCTGTGACCTGGAGGCTCCCGACGACACACTGGCTAAGAGTTGTTTTTCAAGAGTACCGGCAAATGGCTCCATGCGATGCCTCCATGAATATGTGCATTTTGTTGGTAAATGAACCCAAGGTTTATTTTAAATCATGGCGCTCCGCGGTTCAGTTGCGGGTTAAAATCATGATCGGACTCTTCTCACCATCTTGCACTGTCATCCCAGCTCCCACGCTAAAGTCGGGTTTGCAGGGGAATTGCCTGATATTGGAGGTGGACGAAAGAAGAAAAAATGTATCAAGAGTAATCATTAAAGGCACAGGGATGGATTTCAGAAAGAGTTAAGACTAGTCTAATGCCGAGTTTGGACAGGTTACTCGTCCTAACTTAAGTTTTTAATATCTCTTAGGACTAGTCCTAAGTTAGGACTAGTCCTTAGGACTAGTCCTTACTCTTTGTGAAATCGACCCCTGGACACGTTTGGTAATTGTCAAAGATAAATAATCTCACTTGGTTTATCCAAACATATTTGTAAAATAAAAAATCTGTGAAAAGTTGACTCAATTGGTCAACGAAGTTACAATAAAATTTGTGTGTTTTCAGTCAGATGCATAATTAAAGGCTTCAGGCCTGAAGTCTTTTAATATTTGAGTGAGAAGTTAACCTCTTTCTCAAAATTATGTTACTTCAGGGGGAGCAGTTTCTCACAATGTTTTATACTATCAACAGCTCTCCGTTGCTCATCACCAAGTAAGTTAATTGTATGCTACCAATTATTTAAAGAGTAATTACCAGTAGTGTCAAGTGCCTTTAAGTACATTTGATTGTTAAAGAAACTACGATTAAGTTTCTATTGGGGAGCATGTTTTTGTTGTTGAGATTTTAAGATTTGTAGGAATTTTATGTTGCATTTGCAGATAATTTAAGTTCACCACTTGCCGAACCCCAGTGTTTGTGGAAATACCTCCTTCATAAACAAACCGAAGGAATGCAAGAATTTAATTGAAAAAGACCCCTGTTGAATTTTGTCAGCGCTCGCATTCAAAAACAATCCTGCCTTTTTGAATAAACTCTGCCAAAACACGGCACACCCGACCCGAGGACAAAAATAAAAAGAGTAGAGGGTAAAACGACTCGTACCATGCCCTTTGGATTAGCTTGTTGTAGTCGGCCGGTAACTCAGCACAATAATCCAATCCTAGATATTGATGACTAGGGCCAAAAAGTCAAAAGCCCATGGTGTCGGCCCAGCTCATATTGCATCAATATGTTTGCAGGGGACCCACGGGCAGGCTACCAGAGGAACCAAAACTAAAGTCTGATTTAGGGACATCGGTGAACCTGAGATGAATTTGAAGATTTTGTACACATCTGAACTGATGAGCTAATTTGCATGAAGAAAAAACAATGCACATGAATCATTGGTATAGTATTAGTGACAATTTTTCTGTCAGTTTTCTGGATGAAACTAATGTAGTAGTCTCAGTTCAATAAGCTATTAGTGATAGTATTTGCTGCAAGAGGGCGCTCTAACACATATCACAGTTTCTGTAGGACACTATAATAATCGTTAGGAACACTTGTATACTTTTTTACAAGGTTTTTCCATTAAGTTTGATAAAATTCAATTTAATATGACGTTTATTCTATACTCTTTTTTGGAAAATAATTCAAGAATTTCTCAGTACATAGAAAGGTCAGCAAATCAAAGTATACTAAATTGATAATTATAACTAAATAACTAGACCATGAACAATGTACATTAATAACCCGGAAAATTAAATGGACCAATCACTCCCCCGTGACTCATAAAAAGAAGAAGACAAAACCCACTGACACATTTTGCTGGAATGTAGAGAAAGTAGAGCATGAGATCTGAGGTCATCCATCATGCATCTCTCGTCTCAGCTTAGACTCATTCTTGATGGGTTCTGTTTGCTGGGGAGTTAGCGGACTGGATTCTCACATATCATGCATTGCCAAATGGAAACAAAAACACATTCTTTTCTGAATTGAGATGTCTCCCGAATAATCCGAAAACTCTGTGGTATTAGAATATACCATGCAAACAAATTTGTTATCAGGAACATTTTATGCTTTTACAGCTCCATCAATTTCGATCTAGACTAAGAAAAACAAATTGTCCAATAAATTGACGTCTGCTTGTCTGACAGGACTGTCACAAGTTTACTAGGATCAGTTTTTACTTCTGGTACAACTTCATCAGATAGAGATTCTGCAAAGCAGGTCATGTCGGTCCAAATATAGAGCAACTACTAAAAAATTAGACTACGTAAATTATACGGGTTACTTCACATACGGTTGAAGACACACAGGCATAGTGTTCATCCTACTTCACTCTGATTTCAAATTTTATTTGTTGGCCCTCAGACTTTTTTTTTATTATTAAAGGCACTGGACACTTGGTTATTATTTAAAATAATTGTTTGCAAAAAGATTTGCATGGTAGGAGCAACGGAGAGCTATATTTATGGGGGAATAACCAACTCTGAAGTAACGTTGATAAGAAAGAGGTAATTTCTTACTCAAATAATAAAAGACTTCAGCTGAAGTCGTTTATTATGCGTCTGAAAGCACACACATTCGTGCTACAAGGGTGTTTTTTCTTTCATTGTTCTCTTGCAACTTGGATGACCAATTTCATTATGTTTGATCATCCCCCTAAAACCCGAGAAGATATTTCTGATCACAGCAAGACAAGTTTCTTTTTTGTATAATAGATGTTAAATTTGCATCGGGGATAAAGAATATTAATTTTGGTTTTTTTCCCATACACCGATGTGTGTTAGCACTGTATACTCAGTACTTTCCCGAGTCCTGTGAAAAAATATCACAGGCATGTTACTCGGGTGGGGATATTATGTACTTTTTCCTAACAAAAAACACAATGTCCACAGATTTACATTAAACTTACACAGTTTGAAGGTTATGATAGTAGAAAGCTTCCCTTGAAATGTTACTTACTGTGCTGTAGTTTTTGAGAAATGAGTAAGAAGTAATATTTTTCATCTCAGTTTTAGCATGTAAAAACGTATTAACCAGTTATGCTATGGTTTTGGTATAATATCATCACTGGCTAAAGGGATTTTACATGCTAAAATAATTTTGGTCTCATGAGACCAAAATTATTTTGTGACTTGTTTTACTCATTTCTCAAAAACTACACAACCTTAGTTAGTAATATTTGAAGGGAAGCTTTCCACTATCATTATCTTCAAACCCTGTAAGTTTTGAAAAAGTACCCGAATCCTATAATCAGATTCCTCTGTCCTCATCTTGCCCTGAATTTGTTTTCCCTTTTTACCTCTTCTCTTCTCTTCTTAATTTCATTCATCCTCACCTCATGTATATCCTCAAATCACTCGTCTCATCCACCGCTCAGCATCCCTTCTTAATTCCATCTTATTCCCGGCCGCCAAGATCCTTTATTCAAATTGCCGCGGTCGCCGGCCTGGAAAACTGGCCTATTTTTAGGATTAATTGATTTGATCAGTCGTTGTGATGTGTTCATTTTCCCGCTCTGCCATCTTTTTTGATACGGACACCGTTGGCTTGAAGCCCCCCCCCCCCCCGATCCAATCTTGATCCTTTCTGATGAAGCTTCGAATCATTCATTATATTTCATACATTGGTCGACTGTTCGGCTTCCAGCCGCTACCCCAGGTCCGTGGTCTCCCTAAAGGCCGTCTCCAGATTTTCTCTTCAAACCATCTGAAATTATCATCATGAGAGTTGTTCTTTTGTCAGAAGTAAGTTAGTAGCCATTTGGTTGCTACATATTTAAAGGGAATGTATGCGTTTGGTAATCACTCTAAAAACAATGTCAATATTAACGTTAGAAGTAAATCAGGTCTCAACAGTAGAAGGCATTTTGAGATTCATTGCACTTTGAAGTAATGTGGTTAAGGAAAAATATATCAGTTACACAGTTGCATAAAGTTTTGTGAAATCGGCTGCAGTACTGGTAAATATGCTGTACATGCTGAGATATTTTTCCTCCCCTGAGACGAAAATTATTTTCGAGAAATTGTTGAACATGTACTTGTTTCTCAAAAACCAAAGCACCTTTATAGCAAGTAATATTTTGAGGGAATCTTTCTATAACCTTCATCATCAAACCGTGTAGTTTAATGTATATCCGTGGACATTGTGTTTTGTGTCCTACAAAAAAAATCTGCGAACCCTTTAACAATCAAAGCATCAAGACTAGCCCGGGCATTCGGTAACATTTATCCCCGCAGTGTCCAATATCTTGATCGGTCCAAAGTGTCTAATATCGAATGCGAAACCTGGATATTTCTACATCCACAGGCTCGCCTCATTTCTATATGCCTGTCCCGTTCTTTGCTCGTTCTTGTTCTTTGCATATCCTTGGAAAGTGGAGCTAGTCTTCTTGTTTTTAAACTCCGCAGTCATCTCATCTGGCGGGAACACCGATATGTGTTAGGGATAAGCAGGGCTGGCACCATTATGGATTGATTTGTCTTATAGTGTGTCTTGCGATGTTAGGGGTAGGTTGCATCTTATTTGAATAGTAGCTGTGTTGCCCTGTTGGCCATGTAAACCACCACCACCACCATGAGGGTAGGTGGGTTGTTCGGAGGGGGTGGGGGGTTGTAGGACGTAGGATGCCCTCAGGTTTGAGTGTAGGATGGAGAAGCGGCTAGCAGCTGGAATAAATTGAAGATGATAAGGATACTGATGGGAATGATGATGGGTTGAGTGCAAAACACTAACTTAAAGGGAAGGTAAATGTTTGGTATTTACACTTGAAAAAAATAATGGCAATAAAAACAAGAAACCTACAGCAGTTTTCGATAGTATAAAGCATTATAAAGCATTTTGGAATTACATTTCGAAGTAATGTGATTACGTAATAAGATAACAGTTTTTATGCCAAAATTTGAATCTGAGGGCGTCGTTGAAACGCTTCTCAGATTGTGTATTTTATGAGGGATTATTCTTCCTGCATGGACATATTCGCTTGGGATATTCCACGTTATCTTCAAGTACGCGCTAATCCTCCAATCAGATTTGCAGAATGGAGTGGTGATAAAAACCTATACTGCACAGCTAATATCACTACCTGCGTCTTGTGTGTTTTATAACACCCCTTACAAGTATTCTGCCTGCTCATTGGTTTAGAGCGCGTCACATGACATGTCTTAGTTTTGCTAGACGACGGCCGTGTGATAGTGCGTCGGTTTGCCGTGCGCTAGTCCGAAGACTAGCACACGGCATGCAGTACCCAGACGTCCGTTGCGTGTACGAGGATGATAAATTAATAGTCTGTAACCATTTCGGATTGCACGACACTACTACATGCAGCACAGTAACAGTTTTTGTATTCGCGCCGTCCGTGGATTGTAGCATTCAGGTCTGTAACTTAATAATAGTAGTACAATATTTAGAAATGTTTGGGGTGTTATAAAAAAAATATTGACTGCTTTTACTCGTGCAATGGTTAAAACTATGACTCCCTTGGTTATCCCCGTAGCGTTCTATTTTCCTTCGGCTTAGCCTCGGGAAAATAGAACGCTCCGGGGATCACCTCGGGAGTCATAGTTTTAACCATGGCACTCGAAGCAGTCAATATTTGTATACTATGGTTACGGGCCAAGTTTGCTTGTATTCCGTATTCCACTCGCGCTTGTGTGATAACTTAAAATATCTCAATGTATGTACGTTACATTACTTACATTATAGGCCCTAATATAGCACTAGTGTCAGCAACTCAGCAAGTAATATTCAAAGGGAAGCCTTCTACTACCATCATTATCTTTAAACCGTGTAAGTTAAATGTAAAACTGTGGAACTTGTGTTTTGTGTCGTCGTCGTGTAAAAAGTACCGAAACCCTTTTGGGTCAGAATTATCTTCAATGCTTAGCCTACTTTAGGATACTAAGGACGCACCAAATGCTAGCAATATACAACGCAATTCAAGCTGTTCGTGTATTGCGCAAGTTTGTTTGAGTCTAACCAAAGCAATGTATATCTTGAAGAAGAATGTGTGAAATGCAATTACTTTTTAAATTTTGACAAAGAATATCGCTCCAGAGCTTCCATGTTTTCTCTGAAATTAAAAAGTTTTTAAACGTTTATTTTAACAGTAAATTTCATTTATGGATGCACGGGAACACATTTGCAAAGGCATGGGACAGAATGTATGAAGACTTTACTGTACATGGTTCATGCCGTACATCATACAAAATGTAACTTTTTTCTACTTGGGGGGGGGGGGCGCTTGGCATAAGTGTAAATTAAGGCGCTGTTTAATTTTGTGGTAATAACAGCAGTGATGTAAGGGTTGTTTCTAGCTATGCACAGGAATATCAGGTAACAAACAGAAATTCCTATTTTATCTTGTTGTAGTTCTAAATGGTTCCATGCTATTTTTTGTTTAGAATTTTTGTTGAGCGAAGGTGGGCTCAGGGCATGATGTCATGTGTGTAGTAGGAACCAAAATATATAAGAAATACAAAAATAAACAGAACTAAAATAAATAAAACTAAAATGCAAACCAATACAAAGTGATTATAGAGTTGATACATTTAGTTCCTAATAGCAAATATGATAAAACTTGTTAAAAATAATAAAACGACTACACGTGTTTATTTACTCAATATTTTTGAGCAAATAGAATTAGCTGTTGCAAACAACTAACAAACCAAAAGGACCAAGGGTTGATGTTACGACCGAAGCAGAGTCTCTCACTGATACAATATTTTGTCAGTGCTCATAACGATAATTACTGTGCTGTTCAATGGGCCAATAACATTCCTGTAATCTTTCTCAGGTCCCTGAGGAGTATACAGCCCTAAGCTGGTGTGGCGCTCCAAGCGCTCCATGGCCATATCAACCTCTATCCTCGCTGGTACCCATAACGCAAAAACAAAAAAAAACCAAGAACCCCAAATCAAGGAAGAATAGGCAATTTTTTCTTTTTCAAAATGGCTGCCTGAAATATATTTTTAAAGAAAACTGCCTGGGCTATTTTTCAAACTAACTATTTGTGTCTGCGATTGTAAAATTTATCCTTTTTTTATAGAAAAAAAAGGGAGGGGGGAGGAGGATGCCTCTTAAAAGGAAGCGGGCAGGGACCTTAAACATGTTTTTTTTTTTTTTTTTTTTTTTTTGGGGGGGGCCTCATGTCCAATGAAGCCCTTAACTTCCAGAATAGCAGTTTCTAATAATTTATTTACGTTGGTAGTGTGATTTATTCATCGGTGATTTGTGTGATTTGATGTTATATTTAAAAGTAACTCTTTTGATACTCGCTATCTTTAAGCACATTTGAATCATGGATTCCGAATGGTTGATCCATGTGCTACATTTTGTATATGATCCATATCACACCGGTACGTATTGCGCTGCTCTAACTTCGTGTTTTGCTCTGGCTGCGCGTCAAGTTTACTTTAAGATCAATTTGTTATCATGCATATTTGCGGAATTCAGAAAACAAAGCGCATAATCTGTGTACAATATATGGCTTGGCATTCGGCGTCTTTTGACACTGGATGAAGCAGTGCTCGATTTTTTTTTTTACATATTCCACTCGATCTTTTGGTGAAACTGAATTGTATTAAATGTAGTTGTTTAATATTTGATTATGGCGACTTGTATTCATATTGTACATGCTTGTAAAAAAATAAATAAAAATAAATTAGAATTTAAAAAGTAAGTTATTGATAACAATGTATTTGTGATATTTGCTACATTACTGTGAATAAGGAGAGATATTCTAGAAAAAAACTACATGCCTTAATTGAACATTTCTATTTTGTGTGTGTTTTTTTAGTTGTATTGTAGCTTTATTTTTAGTGCAGGTTCTGTTAATTTCATTGCGATGCTAACAGTATGTGAAAAATTGGCGCTTACAAATGCAGAAACAGTTTAAGCATATTTCACATGTTAGCAAGAAATTTTTGCTTTTACGCATGTTTGTGTTCATGTTAACAAAGAAGTCTTTGCTGACCAGGCATTCTTTGCTAACTGTTTGTTGTTACATGTATTAGTTTTAAGATGTAAAAAATGTTATTCTGAAAAAACATGAAGCTAATTTTGACTTATTAAAGGGGATTTTTTTAGCTAGATTTATGTATGGCTATGTGTGTGACTTATGATGTTTTAGACAAATAATTTAACAGATGTATAAAGTCATTGTTTATCTACACCATTCAATAAGAGCTGGTTGTTGTTTAGACTTGTAATAATTGATTTAATTTTGATTTTTCCTTTTTAATTGCAATACTTTTCTTGACAAAGTCAATGGCAGGAACTTCATGGGCTATAAGGGCTTCATTTCAATTCAAGCCCCAATTTGATGGCTCTGTGCTTATGATCACCATTGTGGGGTGTCGTGGCCTAGCGGTTAAAGGCAGTGGACACTATTGGTAATTACTCAAAATAATTATTGGCATAAAACCTTTTTTGATATCGAGTAATGGGGAGAGGTTGATGGTATAAAACATTGTGAGAAACGGCTCCCTCTGAAGTGCCATAGTTTTCGAGAAAGAAGTAATTTTCGACGAATTTGATTTCGAGACCTCAAGTTTAGAACTTGAGGTCTCGAAATCAACCATCTAAACGCACGCAACTTCGTTGTTGCAAGGGTTGTTTTTCTTGTATTATTATCTCGCAACTTCGATGACCGATTAAGCTCAAATTTTCACAGGTTTGTTATTTTATGCATATGTTGAGATACACCAAATGTGAAGGCTAGTCTTTGACAATTACCAATAGTGTCCACTGCCTTTAAGAGCACCGGAATCAAACTCGGGTGTTTCTGATCAGCAGAGTATGGGTTCGGGTCCCGGTCATAACACCTGTGTCCTTAAGCGAGACACTTAACCACGATGCTTGGTCTTTCGGATGGGTGGTTAAGCCATTGGTCCTGTGTGTTGTGTAAATGCACGTAAAAGAACCCAGTGCACTCATCGTAAAGAGAAGAGGTTCACCCTGTGTTTCCTGGTTTGATTGGCAGCATATTGCTCCAAAGCACCTTGTAAACCATTACACGGTGCTTGTAAAAAGGAGGACATGTATGTCTCACAATTCAAAGATATTTCCACATCCTAGAAGGAAAATACTGAAAGTTGAAGCGCATTGAGCGTTACTGAGTGATGGACATACATGTATAAGTGCTATAAGATGCCACTGTTCTCCGCTTACTGTGCAAGCAGACTGATGGTTGTATAACGCTGCAACTGTAGCTCTATCTTTTGTTTTGAACATGAAGTATGGCCTGGGTGGCATTTTGGTAAGCAACCTTTTTTTATTATATCATTGATAGCAGTGGTTGTCTGCACTCGGGGCTCTGCTTACTGTAAAAAAAAAAAATTGACAAGCAGGAAATTCCGCGCTTACTCAATCAAGTGTATTTTCACAGGTTAAGTGGGAAATTTTTGGAATGATGATCATAAGCAGAGCCATGAAACATGTAGGTCATGTTTTTACAGTATAGTCTTGGTACAAGACGTTTCTCATTTACCTTTCACCCTTAGCATGACCGACTCGCTCATTTAACTCGCCAATAGCGCCCACCACCAGCCTGTGTATTAAAGCTCCATAGTGTAGCGCACAAACCGTCCCTATACACTAACCTGACATTGACAGGGGGCAGTGTGTGGGCTAAGTGAGTTGAATGAGAGGGTCGGTCGCACTGTCCATGAAATGTAAACGTCTTGCACCAAGACTAGTTACAGTAACATAGCTTATAATGCAGTTTACTTGTTGTCTTACCATTGGTTCTACCTGCCTTTTAGTCGTTTAATATTCTTCATCTGTGTGCTAATCATGTTCCAATTACTAAAATCTAGTCGTATGACAACATGCAGTCAATCCCGGTACTCTTAAATTATTCTCTATCATTGTAAATATATTTAATTAAGTTTGTTCATTTGAGTTCAGATATGGTCTCCAAAAGTGTTTTGGTAACAAGCCGTATTCAAATCGACGTCTACAGCTACGGCTATGGCTCAGGGTGTTGCTAAGGGTGTGCTATACCTCAACACGTATTGCCCAGAAATCTAGCCGTAGTTGTAGCCACCAACTCCGAGACGGCCATAGCTGTCAAAAAAAATTGTGTTATTTACCAATGGATAACCTGAATACTATTTAATAGATGTTAAAGTTGCATCGGGGATAAAGAATATTAATTTTGGGTTTTTACCCATACACTGATGTGTGTTAGAACTGTATACTCAGTACTTTCCCGAGTCCTGTGAATAAATATCACAGGCATATTACTCGTGTGGGATTCTATTCACTGAAATTTACAAGTTGATCTTGGAAAACAACAAATATTAGTGCTTTATAACTGCATCACCGAAGGTTAAATCCCAAGCTATTAATATGTAGCTTAGGATTTTACTTCAATGGTTTGTGAACTTGTTTTCTGTAAATAATATGTGTTTCAATCAGACAGTTAATTTAGTTGTTTGCTTTGATTTCTTCATCAGACTTTGGTCGAGCGTGTCAGGTATTAAGCCGAAACAGTGAGTTCGGCTACAGCTACGGCTAGATCAGAGCATGAAGTGCTGAAGAATAGGCAGACATGCACGATATAGGGGGAGCTGTAGCCGAAGTCGTTGTTTCAGACACGGCCGGAGTCTTGCTGGAAAGGTACTCCATTCCAATTTGTTTTATACGCAAGGTATCGTCATCTGCTTTAAAGTAACTAGCTTTTAACTTAAAGCACTACTTTTACTCTTCCGTTTCTGTGCCTTCATCTAAAACAACTGTCAAAAGGGAGAGGTTGATAAAATTCCAGATTTTTTGCTTACTTGTAGGTGGACCACAAAATGTACATTGTATTTATTTTAAAAAGTACGAGTTGATGAAGAGGAACATAGTTTGAAAATAAAGAGGAAGAGTGTTGTCCGAAGCTTAAACCAAATCAGTTTTTGGTGTTTTTGTTTAATGTTGTACGCAAGTGGTACCAAATGCATGCACAGATATCGTGTAGTTCTCACATCAGGGCCCAGTTTCATAGCGCTGCTAAGCACACAAATTTGATTAGCATGAAACTTCTCCCTTGATAAAAACAGGAGTGCCAACCAAATTTCCACTTGATTTTCAGGGCAAGCAAACAACAGCTGTATAATAACAGTGAGAAAGCAACACGCAACAAATGTTTTTTATCAAGAAAGACATTTCATGCTTAGGAAATTGTTGTGCTTAGCAGCTCTATGAAATTGGGCCCAGGTATTAAATAGACTTGGTTCCAAGTCTTTGATCATGGCTTTTTAGTCGTCCTGATAGCCATTACAAACAGTGCCTCTTGTAATCAACCTCTGTCATTCAGGCTACGAGTTAGATTGCGAGTTAGGGCGCGCGTGATAGCTAATAATGTGGGGCGTTTTTCGTGGCTGAGATGCAGAACAATAACTGTGATCCAAGACTTGAAATCAAGTCTAGGTATTAAAGACACTGGACACTATTGGTAATTGTCAAAGACCAGTCTTCTCACTTGTTGTGTCCCAACATATGCATAAATTAACAGACCTGTGGAAATTTGGACTCAATTGGTCATCACAGTTGCAAGAGAATAGTGAAAGAAAGAAACACCCTTGTTGCACAAATATGTGTGCTTTCCGATGTTTAATAAAGGAGTGTGAATTTACCTCAAAAACTACGTTATTTCAGAGGGAGCCGTTTCTCACAATGTTTTATACTATCAACAGCTCTTCATTGCTCATTACCAAGTAAGTTTTTAAGCTAACAATTATTTTGAGTAATTACCAATAGTGTCCAGTGCCTTCAACAACAGGTGCAAAGCACAATAGAATATTTGAAATGGTGCTACAATATAAAGGACAACAAACAAAGTTAAAACCAGTCCGAGTGTCGATGCTTTAGGCTCGATAGGACTTTTTCACCAATCTATTTTAATCAAGTATAATACTGTACAATTAATCACAAAGAAAAATATTTACCTTATGGTCGTACCAAATAAACGACATAATTTAAAACTAACAAATACCAAATATTTATCTCTTGTTACTAAATTGATTTCAAATTTTGCTTGAAAATGTGCACGTGTACAAAAAAAAGTGTATAAGGCTTAGCCTTGTGTACATATCAAATTTTGCACAAAAATGTGTAGCCTTGAGCAAAATATGCCTAAAAATGTGTCCTAAAAATGTTAATGTGTACAAGGCGCCGTGTGAGTTTGTCAAATTTTGCACAAAAATTGTGTACAAGACTATACTTGTGGATTTGTCAAATTTTGCACAAAAATGTGTGAAGGCTATAGCCTTGTGAATTTGTCAAATTTTGCACAAAAAATGTGTACAAGGGTATGTCTCGATGTGAATTTTTCAAATTTTGCACAAAAATGTGTACAATTTTGCCGTGGAATTTGTCAAATTTTGCACAAAAATGTGTACAAGGCATATAGCCTTGTGAATTTGTCAAATTTTGCACAAAAAATTTGTTCAAGGTTTATGCCTTGTGAATTTGTCAAATTTTGCACAAAAATGTGTACAAGACTATAGCCTTGTGAGTTTGTAAAATTTTGCACAAAAATGTGTACAAGGCTATATATAGCCTTGTGAATTTGTAAATTTTTTGCACAAAAATGTGTACAAGGCTTAGCCTTGTGAATTTGTAAAATTTTGCACAAAAAATTTGTTCAAGGTTTATGCCTTGTGAGTTTGTAAAATTTTGCACAAAAATGTGTACAAGGCTACAGCCTTGTGAATTTGTCAAATTTTGCACAAAAATGTGTACATGTGCTTCGTGAATTTGTAAATTGTTTACACAAAAATGCCTTGTAAATTTGTCAAATTTTGCACAACAATTTGTACAAGGCTATATATATAGCCTTGTGAATTTTTCTAATTTTGCACAAAAATGTGTACAAGACTATAGCCTAATGAATTTGTAAATTTTTTGCACAAAAATGCCTTGTCAAATTTGTACAAGGCTATAGCCTTGTGAATTTGTCAAATTTTGCACAAAAAATTTGTACAAAGTTTATGCCTTGTGAATTTGTCAAATTTTGCACAAAAATGTGTACAAGGCTATAGCCTTGTGAGTTTGTAAAATTTTGCACAAAAATATGTACAAGGCTATATATAGCCTTGTGAATTTGTCAAATTTTGCACAAAAATGTGTACAGCCTTGTGAATTTGTCAAATTTTGCACAAAAATGTGTACAGCCTTGTGAATTTGTCAAATTTTGCACAAAAATGTGTACATGTGCCTTGTGAATTTGTAATTTTTGCACAAAAATGTGTACATGTGCCTTGTGAATTTGTAATTTTTTTGCACAAAAATGCCTTGTAAATTTGTCAAATTTGTACAAGGCTATAGCCTTGTGAATTTGTCAAATTTTGCACAAAAAATGTGTACAAAGTTTATGCCTTGTGAATTTGTCAAATTTTGCACAAAAATGTGTACAAGGCTATTATGAAGCCTTGTGAATTTGTAAATTTTTTGCACAAAAATGTGTACAAGGCTATAGCCTTGTGAGTTCGTAAAATTTTGCACAAAAATGTGTACAAGGCTATATATAGCCTTGTGAATTTGTCAAATTTTGCACAAAAATGTGTACAGCCTTGTGAATTTGTCAAATTTTGCACAAAAATGTGTACATGTGCCTTGTGAATTTGTGAATTTTTTGCACAAAAATGCCTTGTAAGTTTGTCAAATTTGTACAAGGTTATAGCCTTGTGAATTTGTCAAATTTTGCACAAAAAATGTATACAAAGTTTATGCCTTGTGAATTTGTCAAATTTTGCACAAAAATGTGTACAAGGCTATTATATAGCCTTGTGAATTTGTCAAATTTTGCACACAAATGTGAATTTGTCAAGTTTTGCACAAAAATTTGTTCAAGGTTTATGCCTTGTGAATTTGTCAAGTTTTGCACAAAAATGTGTACAAGGCTTAGCCTTGTGAATTTTTCAAATTTTGCACAAAAATGTGTACAAGGCTATATATTGTGAATTTTTCAAATTTTGCACAAAAATGTGTGAATTTGTAAATTTTTTGCACAAAAATGCCTTGTAAATTTGTCAAATTTTGCACAAAAATTTGTACAAGGCTATATATAGCCTTGTGAATTTGTCAAATTTTGCATAAAAATGTGTACAAGGCTATAGCCTTGTGAATTTGTCAAATTTTGCACAACAATTTGTGAATTTTTCTAATTTTGCACAAAAATGTGTACAAGACTATAGCCTAATGAATTTGTAAATTTTTTGCACAAAAATGCCTTGTCAAATTTGTACAAGGCTATAGCCTTGTGAATTTGTCAAATTTTGCACAAAAAATTTGTACAAGGTTTATGCCTTGTGAATTTGTCAAGTTTTGCACAAAAATGTGTACAAGACTATAGCCTTGTGAGTTTGTAAAATTTTGCACAAAAATGTGTACAAGGCTATTATAAAGCCTTGTGAATTTGTCAAATTTTTCACAAAAATGTGTACAAGGCATATAGCCTTGTGAATTTGTCAAATTTTGCACAAAAAATTTGTTCAAGGTTTATGCCTTGTGAATTTGTCAAATTTTGCACAAACATGTGTACAAGACTATAGCTTTGTGAGTTTGTAAAATTTTGCACAAAAATGTGTACAAGGCTATAATATATAGCCTTGTGAATTTGTAAATTTTTTGCACAAAAATGTGTACAAGGCTTAGCCTTGTGAATTTGTCAAATTTTGCACAAAAATGTGTACAAGTATAGACTTGTGAATTTGTCAAATTTTGCACAAAAAATTTGTACAAGGTTTATGCCTTGTGAATTTGTCAAGTTTTGCACAAAAATGTGTACAAGACTATAGCCTGGTGAGTTTGTAAAATTTTGCACAAAAAATTTGTTCAAGGTTTATGCCTTGTGAGTTTGTAAAATTTTGCACAAAAATGTGTACAAGGCTACAGCCTTGTGAATTTGTCAAATTTTGCACAAAAATGTGTACATGTGCCTCGTGAATTTGTAAATTGTTTACACAAAAATGCCTTGTAAATTTGTCAAATTTTGCACAAAAAATTTGTACAAAGTTTATGCCTTGTGAATTTGTCAAATTTTGCACAAAAATGTGTACAAGGCTATAGCCTTGTGAGTTTGTAAAATTTTGCACAAAAATGTGTACAAGGCTATATATAGCCTTGTGAATTTGTCAAATTTTGCACAAAAATGTGTACAGCCTTGTGAATTTGTCAAATTTTGCACAAAAATGTGTACAGCCTTGTGAATTTGTCAAATTTTGCACAAAAATGTGTACATGTGCCTTGTGAATTTGTAATTTTTGCACAAAAATGTGTACATGTGCCTTGTGAATTTTTAATTTTTTTGCACAAAAATGCCTTGTAAATTTGTCAAATTTGTACAAGGCTATAGCCTTGTGAATTTGTCAAATTTTGCACAAAAAATGTGTACAAAGTTTATGCCTTGTGAATTTGTCAAATTTTGCACAAAAATGTGTACAAGGCTATTATGAAGCCTTGTGAATTTGTAAATTTTTTGCACAAAAATGTGTACAAGTGTGAGTTCGTAAAATTTTGCACAAAAATGTGTACAAGGCTATATATAGCCTTGTGAATTTGTCAAATTTTGCACAAAAATGTGTACAGCCTTGTGAATTTGTCAAATTTTGCACAAAAATGTGTACATGTGCCTTGTGAATTTGTGAATTTTTTGCACAAAAATGCCTTGTAAGTTTGTCAAATTTGTACAAGGTTATAGCCTTGTGAATTTGTCAAATTTTGCACAAAAAATGTATACAAAGTTTATGCCTTGTGAATTTGTCAAATTTTGCACAAAAATGTGTACAAGGCTATTATATAGCCTTGTGAATTTGTCAAATTTTGCACACAAATGTGAATTTGTCAAGTTTTGCACAAAAATTTGTTCAAGGTTTATGCCTTGTGAATTTGTCAAGTTTTGCACAAAAATGTGTACAAGGCTTAGCCTTGTGAATTTTTCAAATTTTGCACAAAAATGTGTACAAGACTATAGCCTTATGAATTTGTAAATTTTTTGCACAAAAATGCCTTGTAAATTTGTCAAATTTTGCACAAAAATTTGTACAAGGCTATATATTGTGAATTTTTCAAATTTTGCACAAAAATGTGTGAATTTGTAAATTTTTTGCACAAAAATGCCTTGTAAATTTGTCAAATTTTGCACAAAAATTTGTACAAGGCTATATATAGCCTTGTGAATTTGTCAAATTTTGCACAAAAATGTGTACAAGGCTCTATATAGCCTAGTGAATTTGTCAAATTTTGCATAAAAATGTGTACAAGGCTATAGCCTTGTGAATTTGTCAAATTTTGAACAACAATTTGTACAAGGCTATAGCCTTGTGAATTTTTCTAATTTTGCACAAAAATGTGTACAAGACTATAGCCTAATGAATTTGTAAATTTTTTGCACAAAAATGCCTTGTCAAATTTGTACAAGGCTATAGCCTTGTGAATTTGTCAAATTTTGCAGAAAAAATGTGTACAAGGCTATTATATAGCCTTGTGAATTTGTCAAATTTTGCACACAAATGTGTACAAGGCTATAAGCCTTGTGAATTTGTCAAATTTTGCACAAAAAATGTGTACAAAGTTTATGCCTTGTGAATTTGTCAAATTTTGCACAAAAATGTGTACAAGGCTATTATATAGCCTTGTGAATTTGTCAAATTTTGCACACAAATGTGAATTTGTCAAGTTTTGCACAAAAATTTGTTCAAGGTTTATGCCTTGTGAATGTGTCAAGTTTTGCACAAAAATGTGTACAAGGCTTAGCCTTGTGAATTTTTCAAATTTTGCACAAAAATGTGTACAAGACTATAGCCTTGTGAATTTGTAAATTTTTTGCACAAAAATGCCTTGTAAATTTGTCAAATTTTGCACAAAAATTTGTACAAGGCTATTTATTGTGAATTTTTCAAATTTTGCACAAAAATGTGTACAAGACTATAGCCTTGTGAATTTGTAAATTTTTTGCACAAAAATGCCTTGTAAATTTGTCAAATTTTGCACAAACATTTGTACAAGGCTATATATAGCCTTGTGAATTTGTCAAATTTTGCATAAAAATGTGTACAATTGAAATTGTCAAAGTTTGTCAAATTTTGCACAAAAATGTGTACAAGGCTTGTGAATTTGTCAAATTTTGCACAAAATTGTCAAAGTTTGTCAAATTTTGCACAAAAATGTGTACAAGGCTTGTGAATTTGTCAAATTTTGCACAAAAGTGTGTACAAGGCTATAGCCTTGTGAATGTGTAAATTTTGTGCACAAATGTGTAAATATTTGTGAATTTGTCAAAATTTGTCAAATTTTGCACGAAAATGTGAATTTGTCAAATTTTGCACAAAAAGTGTGCAAGGCTTGTGAATTTGTCAAATTTTGCATAAAAATGTGTACAAGGTTTAAGCCTTGTACATTTGTCAAATTGTGCACAAAAATGTGTACAAGCCTTGTGAGTTTGTAATATTTTGCACAAAAATGTGTACAAGGCTATATATAGCCTTGTGAATTTGTCAAATCTTGCACAAACATGTGTACAAGGCTTTAGCCTTGTGAAATTGTCAAATTTTGCACAAAAATGTGTACAAGGCTATAGCACAAAAATTTGTACGAGGCTTGTGATTTTGTCTAAATTTGTCAAATTTTGCACAAAAATGTTAATTTGTCAAATTTTGCACAAATAAGTGTACAAGGCTTGTGAATTTGTCAAACTTTGCATAAAAATGCGTATAAGGCTATATTTGGCACACAAAAATGTGTGCATCCTAATTTGTCAAACTTTGCCAAATATTTGTACAACCTAGGCTTTGTGAACTTGTCAAATTTTGCACAAACATTTGTACAAGGCTTTGTGTACTTGTTATGTTTTGCCTGAAAATGTGTACAAGGCTACAGCCTTTTCCCTTTCAGATTTTGCCTGAAAAAAGGAAAAACACAAGGGTCGAGTCCAGCAGTTTTAACAAATTTAGAAAAAAAATAAAATTAACAAAATCATAAGGGGAAAGTCAAGCAGTTTTATCAAATTTAGGCCGAAAAATGTAAAAAAAAATCACAAGACAATTTTTTCAAGTTTAAACAAAAAATTGAAAAAGCGTAATGGGTAAATCAAGCAGTTTTATCAAATGTTGGCAACTTTTTGAAGAAATCACAAAAGTGGCCTTATTTTGATAAAAACCTAAGACTTATCCCCTGATGTTTTTTTTTCAATTTGTTGCTTCTTTTTCAAATTGAAATATTCCCAAAATATAACTTACATTCTACAAGTATACTAGGTTCAGTTACATAAAAAAGGTATCCGTAGTGCCTTCTGCATCATTTTAGGGTCTAAAATTATTAAGCTACTCTGTCATAGAAAACTAATTTCATAATTTCATAATTGCCACATAATTATTGCTAAAAAACATTTGAACATTACCATTTTGAATTTATCATGTCACATTAGTTTGACTCCACCAAAAGGCCCGGTCACACAGGCCCCGATAACGAGAACGCAAAACAAAAATGCAAGCCCTTGATGGGTTGAATGACGTCTCTTTGCGTCGTTTTGGTTATCGTTATCGCTGCAGTGTGACTTGGACTTTATAGGAACATATCAACGACATGTATGTTGCTAGTTGCTACATAGTATACATTAAAAAACAACCAGGGCTCGATTTCACAAGGCACAACGATTCATCTTAAGATGACATGACAGTATTACCATAGTGATTTCTATTGTGACATCACACCTTGCTTAGCAACTGCAAGTGATTTCCGTTTAAGATCAGTCTGAGCACTTTGTGAAAATGGCGCGCGTAAAATTTGCAGTTCTACTTAACTGTACCCCCTGAAGGCCATCAGCGCATACTGATTAAAACGTCGGTCTGTCAAACCACTGGTCCCTCTTTGATCCACCACTAGGCCTGCTAAAGGAGGTCAATGAAACCTCCGTTTTTAATTCCTACGTATGTATGATCAATGCAAACATCACATTTTCAAATCCTACTCATGCACATGTCAATGCAAACCTTACATGTACTTGATTGTACTCCTACCATGTAAATTTTTTGAAATCCTACCAGTTCAACTTACTCTGAAAGGGTTTTGATACCGTTTGTTGATCAAGCTTTTGGCCATGACATGAATCCCTACTCACTGTGAATGAAGATGTATGTTATATACATGTAATTTCAACTAGAAGTTTCAGCTTGATAAGTCCTCAGAAAAAAAAGTCAAAACCACAGAGCAATGTTTCAGGAGAGTCGCGTTACTATTGTACAAAAATGCATAATTAATTTTTGTCTCACTCAGACAAAAAATTGTGATATTGTTTTCCTCATTTCTCAAAGCATAGAGCACCTCAGCAAGTAATATTTGAAGGGAAGCTTTCTAATATCATTATTTTTAAACAGTTGTCAATATAAACCACAAGGGAAACTGACTCGATAAATTTTGAAAAGATTTTTGGGATTGAACAAAGAATTGACTAGAGTGGGATTCGAACCAACGACCTCCGGCACATTAATCCTGAGGTCGTTGGTTCGAATCCCACTCTCGTCAATTCTTTGTTCAATCCCAAAAATTATTTTTAAACAGTGTAAGTTTAATGTAAATCTATGGACATAAGTGTTTTGTGTCGTACAAAAAGTACCCAGACCCTTTAAATGTACTTTCCAAATACATGTACATATCCTTTAAATCCTTTGACAGGGCCGAGTCTGAACCTAAACAGTATATATTTGTAAAAGCTGCATGTTAAAACCCTAAGCTCAACAGTAGACACCATTTGATGGCGGCTATTATGGAATTTAATCTGATTTCAGTATATTTAAAACCTGCAAATTACATTAGAAAAAAAAATTATATTTGGACCTGATACTTCATTCTTGTATAAGGGCAAGGCATTTTTCCTCTAAAAAATGGGCACCTTGGCTGAAATTGTTTCTTAGAGAGGGCAAGGCCATTATCAAATTACATTGGGCACTTCCATCGGAAAATCTTAATAAAGTCTATGAGAAACTTTTGAAGGGGCGTCAAGGCGAAGAGCATGGGCCACAGAGAATATGCTTCTGTGGCCTCTGTGTATTTAATTTCTACTGGAAATTTTCAAATGGGCGCCAAGGCGATGACCAAGGGGCATGAGGGCAATTGGCTCTATTGCCCCATGAAGTATCAGGCCTGCACCCCGATAGTAAGTAATTTTCTAAACATTGTTTACAAAAAAAGTACAATGGGTGCAATGTAGATCACATGCAAAATATGCCAGCACCTTCTAACATGTCTAATGTGACTGCTATAATGCATTCATTTGCATATCGGACCCTTACAAAAAGGCCAAATATACTGCGAAAAAAGTTCCACCATTTTTGCAATGTACATTGAATTCCAATTACAGACAGAACAAAATCAGGATAAAAAGAGGTTTTTAGAACCTCAAAAGTTATAGCCAAGCACCATCTAAAAACTTGCCCGAAGTGTTTTATGTTTCCCTACTAAGGCACAAATGTGGGCAGCCATCACACAGTCACATGTACAAATTTATTAAACACTAATCTGACACGTTAATCCGGAGGTGGTTTGTTCGAGTCCCACTCTAGTAGTTTTTTCTTTGTTCAACCCCAAATCTATTAATCAATTCATGTTTCCAAAGCGAGCTTACGGTGGATGTTTAAAAAATGACCAGAACAACTTTGAAGCGTCCTTTTTTTTAGGGGTCAGTTGACCGGTGCACATTCCAGTGTGTTGCGTGAACAGCATGCATCTACCACGCTCAGTCCCCCCCATAGCAAAGAGGAACAGAGGGTACTGGAAATTATGCTCAAAATCTCCCTTTCTCTAGGGGTTACTGTGTAATCCCTAATCAATTCACAAGTAATTTCCGCGTTACCAACTATATTACTAAATACATGTATGACGCACAGGATTTCGTCCAGCAGTTTTGTGTAGCAGAACAAAAGACTGAAAAGTTTTGAGCACACTGAATGCCAATATTGAGTTGCAAATGGTGATAATTGAGTAGCAACCGATTAATTTTGTGTAGCATTTTGCTCTGCTACACAAAGGAAATTGTTCGCGGCCGCATATTTTATCACACATAAAATTGACCCCAAAATTTGTAATAATTTAGTGCAACGTTTAACCACTACAAATATTTCTCTATTCCATCCGAGTCCCCTTGGTCAAGACCTACATGTAGGTTAAAATGCACATCAAAATATTTAAAACCAGATCATTCATTTTCACATCCTCATTTTAAAAATAAGAAAAAAATTGCAGCACTTTTTTTATCGGAATGACTGAACTTGTGATGGCTAGTCACAAATATATAAAATATATCTCTATAAAAAAGAAGAACAAGGAAATAAAAAAAAAGGAGAAAATAATTATTTAAAAAAATAAATAGAACTGTGTAAAACCTACTGCTACCTGAATACAAGAGCGAACAACGCCAGCACAAGATTCGCTCCTAGGAGTAACGTTCCGAAGAGGAGAATGAGGCTGTAGATGAGGTTGCGATCAGACGTGCTGGATATCCGAGAGGCCAGTGTGTGTTCCATGAAGGCTTTCAAGATGTACTGACCGTCCAGGGCGTAGCACGGGATGGCGTTCAAGATGGCAAGAGCTCCAGAGAAGGAAATTAAATACCTGAGGAGGGGGGGGGAGCTTGTTAAGGAAGACCTTCAGGAACAAGGGGGGAATTTTAGGTACAGAACTGGGCCCAATTTTGTAACAGCTCCTTTAAAAAAAAAAAATTGTTTGCAAGTCCCCAGACACACCAGGCCTGAAGGCCACTTCAAGGTGTGGGCTACAAATCAACTATTTTTCCCAGAGGCTGTTACTGTACCGTTAAATATGTTGAAGCTAAAATAATTTTTGTCTCCTGAGACTGTGACATTGTTTACTCGTTTCTCAAAAACCACAGCACCTCAGCAAAAAGTACAAAAAGTACCAAAGCCTTCAAGCAAGACACTTCACATAACCATGATTGCTTCATAAAAGTTGGGATGTAGTGCTTTCTCCTCCACCAGCCAGGCTTCTGATTGATGATACCTAAAGCCTACATCCATATGGACTGTACAAGGTGTAACCCTGTTTCAGCCCAAGGAGTAAAGTGGCAATGGCCCCTGGAAAAAAAACCTGATTGTAGCCCACACTTTGAAGTGGCCTTCAAGCCTTGTGTGTCTGGCGACATGCATAAAAAAAAGTTTTAAAAAACCAAAAACTTTATCAGTCCCTCATCGTGTTATTACTAGATGATTATTACATGCTGGAAAAGGATACTTGCAGAATAATTCTATAACATCTGGAAGAGAAAGCGGTAAGAATCTGTAGCGTGGAATGTAGTTTGTCACACTCACTGTAAACAAAGAATGGCAAAACAACAGAGGTGATAAGAAAGGGTACATGTAGGTCTTCAGTTCCACTGTAAGTTAAAGGCACTGGACACTATTGGTAATTCCTCAAATGAATTGTTAACATAAAAACTGACTTGGTAATGAGCTATGGAGAGCTGTTAGTAGTAAAAAACATTGTGAGAAACGGCTTTCTTTGAAGTAATGTAGTTTTTGAGAAAGAGGTAATTTCTCACTCAATTATTAACTGTTTTAAAAGACTAAGCCTTTCAGTCTGCATTTGAAAGCACACAAAGTTGTCCAATAAGGGTGTTTTGTTCTTTCATTATTCTTTTGCAACTACGATGGCCAATTGAGTCTAAATACTCACAGGTTTGTTATTTTATGCAAATGTTTAGATACACTTAGTGAGAACACTGGTCTTTGACAATTACCAAATGTGTCCAGTGTATTTGAGGCAATTGATCAGTGTGAATCCATTAAGTTTTTCAGTCCAGGAATTACAAGAATGCCTCTGCTGCGCTGGGTCCAATTTCACAGAGCTGATTGAGCAGAAAACACTACTTAAAAAGTTCCCGCTAAGCTAAAGTAATACTGATGTTTACAAAACAGCCACAGAGCATGGACTACCTGGGGTGTGTTTTCACAGTAATAACCAAAAACTGTTTCAGTCACTTGCCAGTGATCAACCAATGGCAAGTTGAACCCAATATTGGTTACAACCATGAAAAAACACAATTTGTACACATCTCAAAGGAAGTAAAAAAACACCAAAAAAAACGATAAAAATCAGGTGTGTGTTTTCGCGATTGTCAACAATATCCGTTTCGGTTGAACAAACCATTGGTAAGTCACTGGTCAATGGCAGTGTCCCAGGGAAATCTGTCAGCCGGGGATTATGTCCCCCATATGGGGAATGAACATGGGCTGAAGGAGGATGATTCAAAAGAAGGGGCGCTATCAGAAGAAGTTTGTACACAGTTTGCCATAGAAGGGACACAATCTCCTGCCATAATGAAAACAGTTACAGTGCAAAATTTCATGACTTTGCTTACCGCCGAATTCTGCACTTACGATTACCATTCTCCGCTTACCGGCAAGCGCCGAATTTCAGCGCTAGCTGAGTAAGCGTAGAATGCCTAGTAACAAGGTATTACGCACGCACACAAGTAAAAAATCCCCACTAAAATGTGAAAAACGCTTGACGTAAGCACAGAATTGTTTGCTTCCACAAGCGCCGATTCTTTGTTTACGGTAAGCAGAGCCATGAAATCGGACCATGGTTACTGCCAGGAAAACGCACCACAGCCTTACATGAATATCCAAAGAGGTAAGTGTCTCCGACGTAAAGCACCGGTTTCCCTGTGGTCAGATACACCCTGAGTAGTCTACTGGAGTTATCTAGAGATGGTTGAAGGCACGCCGTCTTACGCGTCTGGACGCAATCACTGCCCTTAAAACATCGAGGTAGATCGGTAAGAGGCCTGGCCTCTAAGCAGGCATAATGCTGGAGAGGAAAACAGGTTGCATGGAGAGAAGGTATTTAAAGGCATTGGACACTATTGGTCATTACACAAAATAATTATTAGCATACAAACCTACTTAGTAATGAGCAATGGAGAGATATTGATAGCATAAAATATTGTGAGAAAACTGTTGACAAATAATCTTTTTAGCTTCAAAACCTTGCCTACATTAAGCAACAGAGGGCCTACCTTTTGTGGTGCCCCGACCTCTGATCCCATCTCATAGAAGAAGCAAAGCTCTGAGACGCTGTCATTACGACAGCATTCTATCTGTCCTCCATAGCCTCTGTATACTGTGAATCAAATAATAAGAAACAGCTGTGTTAGTCTGATAGATAAATCCAGGAAGGTATAACCCATCTTTCTGTTTACTGTATATATTAAAGACACTGGACACTATTGGTAATTGTCAAAGACCACTCTCACTTGGTGTATCTCATCATATGCATACAATAACAAAGCTGTGAAAGTTGCAGATAATAATGGAAGAAAAAAAAACCTTGTGACACGAAGTTGTGTGCGTTAAGATGGTTGATTTTGAGACTTCAAAGTCTCGAAATCAAATTTGTGGAAAATTATTTTCTATCTCGAAAACTACATTACTTCAGAGGGAGCCGTTTCTCACATCGTTTATACTGTCAACCTCTCCCCATTACTCGTTACAAAGTCAGGTTTTATGCAAATAATTATTTTGAGTAATTACCAATAGTGTCCACTGCTTTAAGTGCGTTGGTAAGATACGTGCGCTATATAAGACTTTGATATTATTATTATTATTAAACTATGCGTGAATGTGAATATGTAATGGCTTACACGGTACGTCTTTGCTGTACTGTTGTACTTTACCGAGCTGCATACAGAAGCCAGGTTGAGGGTAGAAGACAGCTGATCCTAGGCATTTACTCCAATCACTGGTGTCATACACAGGACATCCGTTAATACTAGTGACATGGCTACCAGCTGATAATCCTCGATGACCTGATACAGGAGAGTACTGCAAGGGGAATAAAGGCACCAAGAGCAGGGTTTACAATTTACAGGATTGGTAAGAAACAAAAATCGTGAAGATCACAGATTTACATAAAACTTACACGGTCTAAATGAAAACATCCCTTGACATATTTCTGTCTGAAATGTCATTTTTGATGAGAAATATTTATCGAATTTCACATTTGGAGTTTATCGCTCAGTGAGCGTTTCATTCATTTTTGTTTTTGCATCGATGTTATGCAAAATGTGTACTTGAGTTTTTTTACTAATTTTCTCCAGAACCAGAATGCTGATCGATCCCAAACTTCTACAGGTTTGTCAGTTTATGTATTTGGTTGATTACATTGTGTTTTCACTGGCAGCAACTGTTTCGCTAGTGTTATTTGTCTACCTGATCTTCATTGTTCATCTCTCTCTCTTTCCATTTGACTGCTTCTGTTGCAACTGTATACCTGTACCTGTTTATGCGTGTTGTGTTGTGTTGTCATTTAACGACTCTGCTGGGTTTCTGCTTATTTTTTTGCAGGTTGCTAGTTTGCCAGCTTTTGAACTGGTCCACTTTCTAACTTAATTCCTTTGCAATGTGATGGCAGTGGTTCAGTTAGTAAATTGGATTCTCTACATTCGCGTACAACAAAAGGCTACATCCCTGCTAATACATATCTTAAAGGGTCTAGGTACTTTTTGTAGGACTAAAACCACAATATCCACTGATTTACATTAAACTTACACAGTTTGAAGATAATGATGGTAGACAGCTTCCCTGAAAATATGACGTGCTGAGGTGCTGTACATGTAGTTTTTTAGAAATGAGTAAACTAATGTCATGAAAATAATTTTTGTCTCAGTGATCATGAGATGAAAATTATTTTAGCATGTAAAAACATATTTTCATGACATTGTTTTACTAATTTTTCAAAAACTACAGCACCTCAGCAACTAACATTTTCAGGTACGCTTTCTAATATCATTATCTTCAAACGGTGTAAGTTTAATGTAAATCTGTGGACATTGTGTTTTGTGTTACAAAAAGTACCCAAATCCTTTAAAGGCGCTGGACACTATTGGTAATTACATAAAACCTCCCTTGGTAATGAGCAATGGAAGGCTGTTGATAGTATAAAACCTTGTGCGAAACAGCTCCCTCTCAAGTAACGTAGTTTTTGAGAAAGAGGTAATTTCTCACGCAAATATTAGAAGACTTCAAGTCTGAAGCCCTGTTTAGGCCCTGAAAGCACACAAATTCGTGCGACAAGGGTGTTTCTCTCTTTAATTTTTTCTCTTGCAACTTTGTTGACCAATTGAGTCAAAACTTTCACAGATTTGTTATTTTATGCATGTGTTGGGATACACCAAGTGAGAATACTGGTCCATAGTCTTGATTACAATGATCGAGAACAGCGACAAAAACTCACTGTTGTGATGCTGTTTGAATGAACACCCCAATCACACGGGCAGAAAAAACCAAGCACCATAGTTTAGCTAGAGCTAAAACACATGCGCAAAAGATGAAGGATCTGCGACACGGGCAATGGTGTGAAAGGTTGTGTTTAAAGACACTGGACACCTTTGGTAATTGTCAAAGACCAGTCGTCTCACTGGGTGTATCTAAACGCAAAACAAACAAAAACTGTGAAAATTTGAACTCAATTGGTCGTCGAAGTTGCGAGATAATAATGGAAGAAAAAACACCCTTGTGACATTAAGTTGTGTGCTTTCAGATGCCTTGATTTTGGGACCTCAAAATTGATTCTGAGGTCTCAAAATCAAATTCAAATATTTTAGTGGAAAATTACTTCTTTCTCGAAAACTACTGTACTTCAGAGGAAGCCGTTTCTGACAATGTTTTATACTGTAACAAAAGCTCTACATTGCTTGTTACCAAGTAAGTTTTTATGCTAACAATTATTTTACGTAATTACCAATACTGTCCTTGGTCAATAAAACTGGCACTCCAAGGACCCTAGTTTTTCATTGTCGTGTGAACAGGGTAAGTTATACAAACCTTGAGGACGTCTGTGATAATCACTCCAGCCCCCGTTATGTAGAGAGGACTGAGTAGATAAGGTAGTGCATAAAACACAAAGATTCCTAACGCAACGAGGACCAGGTTGTGCCAGATACCGGCACAGTAGATACGCAGTTGTCTGGCTGGTGAGATGGCTTGCAGGTGGTCCGAGTGGAGATCAACAAACGCTCCTGGATAGATGGCCATGATGAACATACCAAAGCCATTGACTCGAACTTGTTCCCTGTGGGGGTGAGAAGACAGCAAAATTAGGACGTTGAAGCCTTTTTTTTTTATTGGATCTCTTAACAGTAATATTAATTAACCATTCATAAATACCTCAGACAGTTTCGCTATTGCTATTGGTGGAGAGCGCGTCCAAGGGTGTGTACAAACCTTTGTTTATGACCAGTAAAAAGTGTTGAAACATGGGCGTGACACGCAAGCTTGCACCTTGCACCTGTTCTTAGAAGACAGTTTCTTCATTCCTATTGGTCGAGAGCAACGGCTGAAACAGTTGTGCCACATCGCGCCGCGCACAGCATTCCCTTAATAGGAGTTGTTTACCCGAGGGCGGCGGAGGGCTTTACCATTTCATAGCTGGAGGGGTGTTGTGTTGAAAGAAATCATTGAACAATTATAATTTTTGGATTTATTTTACTTTTTGACTAAAAAGTGTTAATGTTTTTGACCGAAAAGGTATTTATGAATGGGAATCAAAGTATGTTAAATCGGTTTTCAACTAGTGGTTTAAACCCGCCGAGGCCTGGTTCTTGATAATTTACCCCGACTTCCTCTTGGTAAAATTATCAAGAACCAGACTAGTTGAAAATCTCTTCACCACACATTGATTCCCTTATTCTCATATTAGCATATCACCATGACAGGCCTAATATACTTCATGGAGGCAATGAAGGCGATTGCCTCCATGCCCCCAGGTCATTGCATTGGTGCCCTTGAAATGCTCCAGTAGAAATTTACAATTTCCTCATAGGGTGCCCTTTACCACGAACAAAATGTTTTGTTGCCCTTGCCCGTACAAAAACAAAGCTCACAGGTCTGCAGGAGGTCCCTAAGAGGAGGTCCCCAACTTAGAAAGTTCCACGTGTTGAAGTTTGAGACCGATTCATTTAAATAGCATAATGTAATGGTTTACAAGGTGCTCCTTTAAACACTGTACGTCCCTATTCTATGGTGTTCCGATTGCACGCTTCAAGAATACATGCACCCCAGGGTTGTGTCGCTTCACACCTACTCCAGAGCTATTTCCCAGGGTATGCCCATTTTCCTAATGTGAAAAGGGCAGGAAGCATCAGATCTCCTGCACTGCAGCAATTACAGTTTGAATGGCTTCTGACTGGCACCCTCAACCAAAGATATTAACAAAGTAGAGAGACCGCCAACAATAGATCGATCCATTAGGCTCCGCCCACGACGCACGTGTGAGCAAGAACACATGAGCCTCTCCAATGCCCCTCTGCACAACTCTGCCAGCCTCCAAGCATACGCGCACGCATGTCTGACTTTATTTGTCGGACCTTCGTTGCGTTGTGATTGGTCAATACGTAATGGGACGGAGCTTAATGGATCGGTCTATTAAGTTTGACTGCAGTGATTTAAATCATTGATAGAAACGCACAGTAGGACTTTTAAGAGCGACAACTCAACGCAAAATCGCCCAGGGAAAACGCAGGGAATGTCACAATAATAGACCAATCCATTAGGCTCCGCCCACGGCGCATGTGTGAGCCAGAACACGTGAGCCTCTCACATGCCTTTCTCTCTGGAGATTCTTTCTCCCAATATGACGAACTATGTACAAAACTTCTACAGACTACTGATAGGGCCCTCATTTGAACTTGAAGAGATTTAGAGGAAGCTTTGCCATTAAGTGCTTTGTGGACAATGAGCATTAGCTTGAATAATAATAATAGTAACAAATGCTTATCTAGCGCATTCTACAATAACCGTCTCGATGCGCTTTACATTAGTGCCCTTGTCATTGGGCCAATAACAATCCTTTAATCTTTCTCAGCTCCCTCGGGAGTATACAGCCGGTGCTTGCGAGTTACCGCGAAGATGATTGGTTGAGATTTACACGTAGGGAGCTAGTGAAGTTGTCTAAGAATGGGGGGTGATAGAACAGGATTTTCTAGAGAATGTCAACTTACCTGACAGCCGCTATAGCATGACCAAGCTCATGCCACACTGCACTGATGAGTAACACAGAGAAGAAGTAGGTGATCTGTCTGAGAGGCAGGTTGACACCAGGCATCTACAAAATAAAAATAAAAAAAAATTGAAAAGTACCCATGTTGTATTTCTTGAAGCTTTGCATGGTGTGGATAAATAGGAAGAAACTATAAGTAAATAGTAAACTTGAGGGTAGAACCATGTGTGTAAATTCCTATGTGGGAGTATTGCTTCTGAAAAGAGTGTTTCTTCTGAAATGACGAGCAGAGTATACGGCTTACTGTTCAAAACGTTGATACAACACGTCGATTTCACAAAACGCTAGGATTAATCCTATCTCGAGTTAGGACGAATAACCCGTCCCAACGTCTTCGGACACAGAACTGAACTCGTCCTAAGTCCTAAGATTAATCCTAAGTTAGGAAGAGTTTTGTGAAATAGACGACTGCTCTTTTCAGAGCCAACACACCCACATTTAAAGAGATTTACACATATGGCTGTACCCGCAAGTTTATGTATTTATAGTTTCTTCCTTTTCTCCACGAGTCTTTTGAGCAAAACCTTTTTGGATAATTCCTCAACCAATTGAAACATTTTTTGTAATGTCATTTTGGAGTCCAGGCCTGTGTACTTTGTTTTTGAAAGGGCATGGCCATCAATGGATTTTTCTTCTGAGCAAAGGGGACCCTGTGAGCATTTCAAGGGCACCAAGCCGAGGCAATGATCAGGGGGATGGAGGCAATCCCCTCTATTGCCCCTGTTCCTTGGAAGTCAAGGTGGCCATTTCGTATACAGTGCACAAAGTGTGCATAGGTAACGCTACGTATACACTTACTGACGTGTACTAAAACATTTTGTTTGATTTTAGAAAAAAATTGATCCATCCGGCAACTTACCACTGGAGTCAAAACCTGTTCTGGTGATTCTTTGGACGACGCCTCGACCAGAGTTGATACTAATAATCCCACCGATGCAAACATCATCAAGACGCCCACAAACGCACCCATTCTGAACCACATCTGTATCAATCTTGGCTTCCACTGCCCAAGGCGTAGAAAGAGGCGGTTGAAGCATGTTGTGTACCATCGTACCTGCCCGATAGAGACTTGTATACCATAGCGTTCCTGTGCCTCAACGTACTGCTGACCGCACCTCTTACTCGACTGTGACAAATATTTAGAGAAGAAGAATTTAAAGTGAACAACTAGGATAGGAAGTCCGCAACTTATAACAAGCTACAAATATTGGGTGCGTTCGTTTAGCTTCCCTGTGTCGACCCTGGTCTTTCCCGGTACGCTCGAATAGATGTGACGGGGCTCACCCGGTTCAGCCCCCAGTGCCCTGCTTGTGGTGTGGGTCACTAAGGGGTGACCTGAGGTGCATGTCCACACCACGAGAGAGCGAGTGTGATCATTCAATTAGCTCTCGTCAGGGGCTCACCCGAGTGAGCACTGCGGGGTTGACCCAGGGAAGCTAATCAAACGCACCCATTGTTGGCTTTCTAAAGAAAGGGAGCTTTTGGCATTTGGAACTGTTTGATAATTTTAATTCTATACAAAATGTAGATAATATAATTATAGTATACTAATAAAACTAAACCTGTACAAATTTGATTTCAAAAGGTGGTTGCATTTTTTTTAGATATTGCTGAGTGATATCTGGAGCAGTTATGTCCACCCGGGAAGAATAATAGGTAATAGGAGACTTTCTGGAACGACAGGTGGCAGCAGACTTAAAGGCAGTGGACACTATTGGTAATTACTCAAAATAATTATTGGCATAAAACCATACTTTGTAATGGGGAGAGGTTGATGGTATAAACATTGTGAGAAACAGCTCCCTCTGAAGTGACCTAGTTTTGGAGAAAGGAGTAATTTTCCACGAATTTGATTTTGAGACCTCAAGTTTAGAACTTGAGGTCTCGAAATCAACCATCTAAACGCACACAATTCGTGTGACAAGGGTGTTTTTTTCTTTCATAGTTATCTTGCAACTCCGACGACCGATCGAGCTCAAATTTTCACAGCTTTGTTATTTTATGCATATGTTGAGATACACCAAGTGAGAAGACTGATCTTTGACAATTACCAATAGTGTACACTGTCTTTAACGGGTAAATCCATTGATCTCAGAATTATGCGCATGTTCAGATCTACGTAAACAATGGAAATTTACCTGGTAAGTCTGCTGCCACCTTGCGTTGGAAAGTCTCCCGTTGGAATGACACACTCACTTCTTGGCATGACACCCATCTAAACACTAACAGTAACATTTGTGCCCTTCAAAGCACCACACTTAACTTTACTTAAAACCATTCATCGTCCTTACGTAACGCATTACCCGGTAGGTTCCAAAAAGGATAACTGTCCGTATGGCGCCACCGCTATTTCACTCATTTTAACAAAAAGGGATATCTCATAGAGGTAAATTAGATACTAAACTATATTATTTCATATTGAGTGAAAAAGTGGTGGCGCCATACGGAAACTTTTCCTCCCAAAAATGCCATTTAAAAAAAAAACATCAATGTCAAAAAAAGCCTCTAGGGGTCTGTCTAAGTGTTACTGGCATCCAATGCGCTCATGCTAATTTTAGATTCTGAACAGAGATTAATCATCAAATTAATTAGTAAATAGAATTGTCTATTTTTCTGTTTATTTATAAACTGATGTGGGGCAACAGATCTACGGATCAGAGTATGTATTTGCTTTTGTTGTCCCTAAACCATTTCGGGGTAGGCCTATACCTGTTGTCTTGTATTTTGTTTTGTACTGATTTAAGTGTTGTTATGATTATGAATTATTAATAGTAATTTTTTTTTTATAATATTAATATTATAATGTTGTTGTCATTATTGTGTTAAAAAAAACAGATAAATCAATCAGATAAATCATTAATTGTTTCGATGCATACCTTGATAAATGTGTCCACCAAGTACAGAGATGACCAAAACCCAAGTAGAATTGCAATCCATGTAGTTCTCAACATGGTGTGTTTGCGGCATTTCACGATGGGTGATCCAGTCGCTACGAACCGCACCGCCCACACCGTGCACACTCAACGTATTATTGCTCGGTCGACGAACGGAAGAGGTCTTGTTTTACTTTTTCTCGTTACACCAAAATCCTTAAAATATGACTCAAATTTAACGTTTTCACGACATCAAAACAAATTTTACAGTTCACAAGTATTACACAAAGACTTCATGTGAAACGTATATTTGAAAATTTAGCAATTATGCGTTTGAATTGAAGTAAGCAGAAATGATTTTTAAAGAGCTTTCTTCCCGTACGAAACACATGTGTGATGGTTTACGATGATGTACATTGACAACAAACAGCACTTCCGCGTGTTGGTAAACAAAACACAGTGCGGACTGATAATTGTTTTATTATTTAAACAACATCTAAACCCATCATAAAACCTCAATATAACATTTATTCTATTCTTAGATACCTTGTTTTTGGATTTAGAGGGAGAAAACAAAACTTTCTCCGACAATTAACTTCATAAACGGAATGCGGAGTGATATTATGTTGGTCATAAAAGTGTAAGGATTATTTTCAGAGTTCAAAGTTCATTGACCTGCTTATCAACAGCAGCTGATTCATCTGTTAAAGGGGGATCCCCGAGCGGTCGGGAAGGAAAAGAAACACCCTCTAATAATTGTATGGACACCCATGGAGCAATAATGGGACAACGTATTATTTGGGTGGGCACATTTTGTATTCTAATGAGAAATAAAAGTTTAGTTGACGGGACTACGTAGCAAGAAAGTAGCTTCATGGTTTATAGGACTGAAGGTATACTGATTTATTTTACTTCACCAATCAATTTTGTTTACCTGTATAAAAAATAATAAAAGATGCAAAAGCACATTAATTTAAGTGTCCACTGCTGGAAGCACATCACACCATTCCCTCATTTAGCTGCTCAACAGGCTTCGATGAGAACTCCCATAGATAGATGTAGATGATTGAGCGTTTTCAAAATTTTCAAATTATCAATAGACTGTGCAAGTCTCGCGCAGATTTGAACTTCCGGGACCATTGTGGTCCCAACCTTATGGAGTTTTACGTTGGGGAGATTTTGTTTCGTCCATTACTTTAGTTTAATATATAGTTTATGACCATAAAAATTACATATGTTGTTAAAAATGTAATACTAATTAACAACATATATAAAAGTAAAAATAATGTCAACATAATAACGAAGAAAAACCGATATTTAAACTTGACCTCATCAGGTCAGGTTATTTGTAAAAAATTAAGAATTTGTGCCCATCTCCGATCACGAAACTTACGCAGACGCTTGTTTTGGCCGCGCGGGGTGGAAAGCCTTTTCATTGGTCGCTTATGCGTCGGCTTCCTCTTTAAGATCAAACAAACATCCTTGTCCCAGAGTTTTACTTTTGTCTATATATAGACTTTAACCGATAATTGTGTATTAGTTTAAAAAGCTAAAACTAATTTAAACAAGCTCTAATGGGTATTTTTGTTGTTCAGATTCGGCATTAAGAAAAAAATTAAAGCAAAGATTTGATTCATAAAAAAATTAAGTTCTTCAGTTGTCGTGTTTTCTCGCTCCGGTGCGCGCGAGACTTGCACAGTCTATAATAATTGTCGGAAAGTTTTTTCGCAAAATAAACCCTGATATACTTTAACGATCTCAGCGGGGAAAAAAAATCCCCCCCCCCAAAAAAAAAACCCAATTACCCAGCCAATTTTATTTTAAAATGTGTCCTTATAAAGGGAAGACGCTAAACATGTTTTTCTTTAGGGTTGGCCTTATACAAACAATAACAAATAAAGTGCTTTAGAAAAAGAAACAGCCGAAGAAACATTCTTTCTTTTGTCATAACCTTTATTCATACAATAATCTGGAAAATGTAACCTTGGAAAGACACTTGTGTTGAGTATGTGACAAAAATATACATACAATCTTTTTTACTATTTTTCAGTGTTACAAATATTTCATCCAGTTTCAGCAATTAAGAATTTTTATTTCAAAATATCTCACCTGTTTATTGACTTTTTATTTTGTGTGAGATGTGACTTGCATGCCCTCTCTAAATACACTGGACACTATTGGTAACTGTCAAAGACCAGTCTTCTCACTTGGTGTATCTCAACATATGCACAAACAAACAAACCTGTGAAAATTTGAACTCAATTGGTTGCGAAGTTGCGAGATAATAATGGAGAAAAAAAACACCCTTGTCACACAAAGGTGTGTGCTTTCAGATGTTTGATTTATCAATTCAAATATTTTACTGAGAAAAGACTTCTTTCTCAAAAACTTCTTTCTCATGTTACTTTAGAGGGAGACGTTTCTCTCAATGCTTTATACTATCAACAGCTCTCTATTACTTGTAACCAATTAAGTTTTTATGCTAACAATTGTTTTGAGTAATAACCAATAGTGTCCAGTGCCTTTAAGTCGTCAAGTTTTTGAGAAAACAAAATCACAGAGCAGAGTTTCTGTCTCACTTTGACACTCATTTCTCAACAACTACAGCACCTCAGCAAGTAAGGGAAGCTTTCCAGCTTCATTAGTCGTCAAGAGATTGAGAATAAAGAAAAAAAGGGTGAAAACAGAGCAATATTTTCGGGAGAGTCTGGTAACTACGTTGTACATGCTAAAATAGTCTTCATCTCACTGAGACAGAAATTATTTTTGTGACTTGTTTTACTCATTTCTCAGAAACTACAGCACCTCAGCAAGTAATAATCCAAGGGAAGCTTTCCACCATCATTATCTTCAAACCGTGTAAGTTTAATGTAAATCTGTGGACCTTGTGTTTGGTGTCGTACAAAAAGTACCTAGACCCTTTAAACCATGGTGAAAAACCAGTGAAAAACCAGTGATGCACCATTCTATCCTTTGAACCCATCCTTAAATAATCTCTTAAAATTACACTACAAACTCAACTCAATAAATAATACAATATACACAAACTATCTACAAAACCTCAACCAAGATAACATTTTGTCACATGAACAAAATCTTCAAAGACCCACATTTGAAGCAAAATAACATGCACAAGTTATCACATACAGTGTGCAAAGTTGGAATTTAATAAAGTGAAGTATAACTTAATAATTTAACAAAACCATGAATGTTATATTGTAAATATTTGGCATATTTGTTTCTTGGAAAGGAACGTTTAATCAAAAGTACAAGAGCTGCCCTACATTAACATGGAATGGGCTTAAGTGGTCTATTCAGGCTATTCGAGAGGTTTCGCAAGCATGCGGATACAGTACAGATACGTATATGATAACTGTATCCATTCACGTCAGCCGCGTGCTGGATTTTGTTTCGCAAACTATAGGTTTGTTTCACTTGAGTGCGCTTGCATTCATCATGAGTGTTTTTATTCTGTCAAACATGACCCATAGAGACCCCGTGTGTAAAACACTGCATTTTCTCATCGTTTTGCTTGCAAATCACTAACAATTTTCTATCTATATCAAGCACGATACCAGTGAAAGTAATTCCGTGGGAAATGTTTTTGATCTGGGACAAAAAATCCAACTAAAAGTCTGCAAAACAGTATCCGCTTCAAAATACGATAGTCGCGGATACGCATCACGTGAACACAGAAAGTGTCGATGTATAAGGGTCTGTATCCGTACACTTGCAAAACCTCTCTATTATCAATCTATTTCAGACTTTTTGCATGGCAATCAAAATCGGAAATCAGACTAAAATTAGGAAGAATTTCTACCTAAAATATTGATTGCATATTACACAAACACATTCAGGTCGCTTTTCCTCTCAGTTAAATTTTGTACGCACCACTAAAAATGCTGCACCTCTTAGTTAAGACTGGTACCCTGCAAAAAACCTTGTATGAATCAGCATGAAGGTGGGAACCGCTGACATGATACCTGTCTAGTATTAATAACAAACACAAGGCACTCCTAATGTCTAAATTATACACTTATCATTATAATTTTAATTTCTCTGTTGTTTTATAAATAAATATATACAATACCTCGGTTGAGAAATATATTTTTTTCATGCATGAAAAGTTTTGGAAGACGATTATTTCGTATAATTTAACCAACTGGGTACATGACGTATTTTAACAAGTTAATTCGCGTGTTTGTGTTACAGCTTGGTCACGGTTCCTATTTTACTTTTTTGGCCCGTTAAGTAACCGTGGCTGAGTGGAAGTCTTCCGCAACCTCTTTCGCCCTGTTAGTTTTACATCACAGTTGTGGTAAGTTGACAGGGGGGTCAGTTACCATGCGCCCCCATTGGATTTAATTTTGTTATTCTAAAAAAAAATTGCGACACTTTAGCCAAAAAAAGTCCAGTGGGAACACCTGTTTTGACTTCCAAAATGGCAGACAGGATCAGTGCGTATAATTATAAGTGCGCTGCACGTCGTGCAATGGGACAATACTAGGAATGTATTGTATCCATCATTGTGTAATACACTCATTGCCCATGTCCTCTGCATACTTATTGGAAACCAGGCTTCGTAGACGATCAATCTCTGCCCGCAGATCTTTAACTTGTTTCAGTTTACTGTGTAATGAATCTGTGTCCAGCTCACCCCCTTCTGCTCCTTCTGGATCATGGCTAACACATGGCGCTAAAGGGAAGAAGGTTGACAGAGAAAGTAAAGAGTGTTTAAAAATCACTTACCAGCAAACATTCGTAAACTGCATTCACAAAGCCTTTTTAAATCACAACTCAAAACTTTTCTTTTTAAAGCCATACACTTTCGGTACAGGGAAAAAAAAAAGTTCACAGATTTACAAATAATTTACAGGGTTTACAGAAGGTAATGGTGAAAGACTTCTCTTGAAATATTGTTCCATGAAATGCTTTACTTTTTGAGAAAACATTGAAACAATTATCAATTCTCGATAGCGAGAATTACGGATTTATTATAAACACATTTCATGAAACGGCGAAACGCGCGAAAACAGGAAATAGGTTTTCCCGTTTTTTTCTCCTGACTCCGATGACCGATTGAGCCTAAATTTCCACAGGTTTGTTATTTTATATATAAGTTGTGATACACGATGTGTGGGACTTGGACAGGACTGTTTACCGAAAGTGTATAATGGCTTTAAGAAAGCCTTTGGTAATGTATAGTAAGCTTTGTATCTGCTGTTTTTTTGTGTTATAGTGTATATTTGTGTTTGAACTTTTTAAATGCTTTCTTGTACCAAAGTTGCATTGTTTGTACAGCCATCATTGTTTTATGGTGTTCATGCACTTTTTATGCCTGTAAAATTTTTAAGCTATTTGCATATATTTTTTACTAGTGTACTTTTCTAAAAAACTGTTCACTTAATATTTGTAATTTTCTTAAGCTTTTGCCATTTTTACTGTTATGCGCCCTCGAACGGGCTGGTCATTCATTGCACTATAATTATCGCCATACGCCACGTAAAATGTCAAAGTTGGTCAAATAATATTGTGACTGTTTGCGGCTACTCCGGGCATTTTTGTACAAGCTGCTTACAGCCACTATAGTCTCTAAAGGCCGAATTATGGTCGGTCGTGCGATGGTCCCGCGATGGAAATCTTGACGCGCAATCATAAAAAGACACATTTTTCAGGCCGAAGTCTTAGTATTTTTTTTTTTTTTGGGGGGGGGGGGGGGGTTTCTTACCTCTGAAGCGTAATAACACAGACACATTAGGTTCTTGACCCTCTGCAGTCTGCGTACAGACCTGCACTAGACCATGGAGCTCCGCAACGCATTCCTCTACCTCACGGATGAGGCGATGACTCGCCTGTAAGACGTCCGATGAGGCAATCTTCTCAAGGGCCTGGTTGCGTTCCTGGACGTCTAGATTGTGCTCGTATAATTCCTGACTCTGTTTGGCCAACTGTGGAATGAAACGAAGAAGGGTTTCAAGATTTCAAGGTTTTATTTTATTTGTGTCCACAGTAAGAAAACTAATACAGGCAATAATATGTACATGTCTCAAATAATAATAATAATAATAATAATAATAATTTGGGGGGCTAATCATCCTTACTCGCAGCTAAGAGCTGAATTGCGAAGGACGTGGCTACAACGTGTTTGAAAAGCAGGCCTGCAAGGGCGCCTTCAGCTGCCAGCCACATTAACCCCTTACGACCACGGAGCACAGCCAAGATCCAAAGAGTTCCAAAACCGGAAGGTCTGGAAAACCCTTGTGGCACAGCAGAGAACCAACGCACAACTCAACTCACATATGGCCCCGGCCGGGAATCGAACCGAGGTCACCTTGGTGAGAGGCGAGCGCTTTCACACACGCCAACCATGCCACCTAATACAGTTTAGCCAGGCAGATATAAATACACTTTTGGGATACTGCAGGGGAGCTCACTAAGAAGCAAAGCTTATAAGCGTGAGCCCTAAACAGGTACACTTGTACTGAGATGGTTTAAACAATGATTTAAGGCCAAGCGACCAGCCGTCCAATTTACCAAACTCTTCCTAACTTAGGATTAATCTTAGTTAAATTCCGTATGCAAAGACAAAAGGATGCATTGAACCCATCCTAAGTTAGGACGAGTTACTCGTCCTAACTCGAGATAGCATTAATCCTAGCGTTTCGTGAAATCGGCTGCAGGGGTAATAATGTTGAAGCGCTTTGAGACGCCCTTCGGGTATGAAAAGCACTATATAAAAACTGGTTGTTATTATTATTAATATTATGGAGAGAGTGTGAATACTGTCTCACCGATGTCATGGAATCCTTCATCTTCATGAGGTCCTCATCCTTAGTTTGAGCATTCTCTTTGAGTGCTGTAATGGTATCCTCCTCTTGCTGTAGTCTCTCCTCAAGCTCACTCACAGTCTTCTGATGACGTGACTGCTGCGTCTTCAACTGTCTGTGCTTGCTCTCCACCATCTAATGAATATGCAAGTTAATAATAACAATAACAATAACAGTAACAGTAACAGTAACAGTAACAGTAACAGTAACAGTAACAGTAACAGTAACAGTAACAGTAACAGTAACAGTAACAGTAACAGTAGCAGT
Source organism: Asterias rubens (assembly GCF_902459465.1). Lineage (NCBI taxonomy): Eukaryota > Metazoa > Echinodermata > Asteroidea > Forcipulatida > Asteriidae > Asterias > Asterias rubens. The sequence goes on along the minus strand of NC_047072.1, from coordinate 13,074,352 downwards.
AGCAGTAGCAGTAGCAGTAGCAGTAGCAGTAGCAGTAACAGTAACAGTAACAGTAATAGTAATAGTAATAATAATAATAATAATAATAATAATAATAATAATAATAATAATAATAATAATAATAATAATAATAATAATAATAATAATAATAATAATAATAATAATAATAATAATAATAATAATAATAATAATAATAATAATAATAATAATAATAATAATAATAATATTTATAATAATAAAAGACTGGTAATGCGCACATATCTGGGTGTTCAAGGTGCAGTAAAACCACAAACGAAATGAAAGAAAAGCAGACACAACTAAATTAGTCCTTGAAAACCTGTGACGTATGATAAGTTTTGAAACAAGATTTGAACTCTGTGGTACAAGGACAAGATCTAAGATTAAGTGGTAGAAAGTTCCAGATGCGTGGCGCAGCTTAAGAAAAAAACCTGCACCTCAGGAGTGTCGAGAGGTTCATTGATGATTCCTTGACGGAGTGTAAACTTAAAATGAGTTCTGAGGTATAGTTGGGAGCCTTGCCGTTAAGGGCTTTATGGACAATGAGCATCAGCTTGAAGATGATTCCTTGAGAGATAGGGAGCCAGTGAAGTTGTTTCAGAATGGGGGTGAAAGACGGTGTCAGGACGCAGGCTTTTGAAGGCATTGAAGTTATTATAAATCTCATAAATATTCAATGCAATATTTAGTCAATTATTCCACTGACGTGTCATATTGGAGACTGCCGTGCCCTAACAGAGGACCTAGACCACTCAACTACATTGACGTGATCAGTAGAGATACGGAGTCTGACATTGTGGACCTTCCAAACATGACGATGGATAAACACCTCTGGCGTCTCGGTTGCGACCACTAAATGAGGATGAAGATGAAGGTAATATGTTAAGTTCGCCTGTCTGTAACCAAAAATTTATTCGGGTGGACCTAGAGTAGCTCCTAATCAATTTGGTTTGGCGCGACTCTGGAGCGCCCGTCTGAAACGGTTGCTACATCCTGACTTACCTTTTTAAGTTTCTCCACTTCAGCCTTGGCCTCGTCTCTCTCGTGGACCAGTTCCTCCATAGCAGTACGACTGAACAACTTCAAGGTAGTTGGATCAGCGTCCTTAGGAGCTCCCAAGACGGACTGAAGACGAGCTGCTTCACTCTTCAAGCTATCATTATTAATAATAAGAATAAAAATAATAGTGGCAGCTCATCCTTCTTAAATGTGTTGTTTCTTGCGCATAAATTTGCTTTCTATTGTATTTAATTTCAATTTTTATTGTAAAGCGCATTGGTCTTTTTTGGAAATGCGCCAATAAATCTTTTTAATAATAATAATAATAATAATAATAATAATAATAATAATAACAATAATCCTCAGATACCTGTCTAGCTCAATTCGTAGATCGCTTTCCTGACCCTCTAGCTTAGTGACGACGATGTCACGGTTCCTGACAGCATTCCTGGACTCAGCGAGAGACGTCTCCAGCTGAGAGATTCTCTCCTTGAGCAGCTTCTCCTTCTCACACAGATTCTTAATGTGAGACAGTTCAGTCAAGGAAGATCATAATAGTAATGAAAATAATAACTCCAATTTAGTGTTTGTAGAAACAAACACTAGGTGTTTGGCTATTGTTGGTTTAGTGTTTGAATCAAAGAAAATAGTGTTGTAAATAGCTCTTCATAACGCAAAGAAATCAAAACGAAAATGTATCCTCAAAGTGTAACATTAAAGCATCAAAACTTGGTGTACATTTCAATCTAAAAGCCATTAAATAACGCCTTTTCAAAGCAACTTAAAGGTACTTCCGCTTTAGACAGGTCAAAAGGTCAAAAGGTCAAGAGAAGGTCACAAACATATCAATTTTATGAAGTACATAAAGCTGTTTCATATGATGTATAGAATGTCAAAACAGCTTATGTGGTTGAAGAAATAATATGAACTTATGAAATATTGACGACTGTAGAAGAGACTAACTAACTGAAAGTGAAATGTATTTTGAAAACAAAAAAAATAAATCAGATATAAAACAACAGAGAAATATAGAATACAATGACAATTATACAATGAATAATTTAAATCAAGAGACGTAACAAGCTATTAGTGCATGTGGATTTAATAAATGAGTTTTCAGCAAGTTTTAAACAATGGAAGAGAACTACAACATCTAATGTTATTTGGTTAAGCATTCCAAAGTTTAGGAGCGCAAGCGGAAAAGGAACGATCGCCATATGATGAGGAAGTTCTAGGAATAGTTAAAAGGGACTAAGCTGAAGAACGAAGAGTGTGAGAGGGAGCGTAACAGACAAAATTTGACCCTGATCCCCTACTTCAACTGAGACGAAAATCTCAAAGGATATAACTTCGGTGTTCTTGAGGTGTTGCTCCGCTGTGGGTAGGTCTCCCATGTATCTCTCAAGGCTAGTCACACGTTTCTTGAGTCGCTCGTACTTCTCCTTCATGCGAGTGTACTTCACTTTGGTGTCTTCACCACTCTCGTCCTTCTGCGTCATCTGCAATAAAGATAACAAACAATTGTGGTCACTATTTTCATTTGTGTCGGTAACTCCTCGAGTCGGGCTACGCCCCGTAGCCTTAGATGTCAAGTCTTTCTTAGGATCCTCGCTGTTCCCAACAGCGCTGCCTTCTGCAGCAGATCTATTCTCACATTTGTCCCAATTCCGTCAAGATGTTTCCCTAGTGCTTTCGGAAAGGTGCCAAGCGCTCCAACCACCACAGGAACTACTTTCACTTTCACCTGCCAAATCTTACAAAGTTCCCTGGCCAGGTCTTGGTACTGTTGGATCTTGTCCATCTCCTTCGAAGCTACCCTTAAATCTCCCGGCACAGCTATGTCAATAAGATGACACATCTTCTTTGCCTTATCTAAGATTACAACATCCAAACGCCTATGTTCTATAACATGATCAGTCTGAATGTTAAAGTCCCAGAGGATCTTGACCTTGTCGGTCTCTGTAACTTTCTCCGGAGCATGGTCGTACCATTTTGCAGTCACTTGGACACCCCATTACCTTGGCCAACTTGTCATGTCGACCTTTGTACTCCGTCTGGTCCATTTACTGCACTCGCTGAAAATATGAAAGACAGTCTCCTCCGCCTTGTTACACATCCTGCACAAAGGAGAGACGTTCGCTTTCTCTATCCTTGCCTTTATTACATTTGTCCTCAGAGACTGGTCTGGCGCGACAGTAATCGAGCCCTCTTTATTATTAATATTTTTATTACTATTATTATTATTATTATTATTATTTTTGTTATTATTATTATTATTATATTACATTTAACACAGTATCCCTTTTTAAAGGAGGCTGGCAGGGATTAGTGACATATCAGTTCTTACCTTCTTTTCGATCTCCTTTAATTCTCTGGTTTTTGACTCGCATGCTTCCTTCAACGCCTTCTTCAGCTGTCCATGCTCATACTCGGTCTCTCTGTAAAAAAAATAACAATAACATATAAAATAAAAATGCAATGGGGATAAATGCAACAAAGACCTCGCTAACTTTTAGAGGGTTTTGATACCTTTTGTAGATCATATTTTAACACAACATTTTTTTTATGCAAGTCGCCAGAACCACAAGGCCTGATGAACATGATGAAGGCCACTATTTTATTCCAGAGGCCGTTGCCACCTACTCCAAGGGCTGAAACAGGGTTACCCCTTTTACAGTCAATACGGATGTAGGCTTGGGTATCATCAGTCCGAAGCCTGGCTGGTAGAGCAGAAAGTACTACCTCCCCAACTTTATGTAGCAAGTGTCGCGACCGGGATTCAAAACCACACTCTGCTGATCAAAACACCAGAGCTTGAATCGGGTGCTCTTAACCGCTCGACCATGATACGCCACAGGTGTTTGTCCATGACATGAATCCCTACTCACTGTGATTGAAGGCGTAAAATGTATGAAATATAATTTACAGATAAAAGTTTCAGCTTCAATAGTCGTCAATTTTTTTAAGAAGAAAAAAAAAGTGAAAACCACAGAGCAACGTTTTTAGGAGAGTTCCATAAATACGTTGTACATGCTAAAATAATTACTAAGGTTAAGTAAAACACACGTCTTTGTCTAGTGTGAACAGGAGAATAAGACTCACCCTAGTTTCTTGTGAAGTAATTCTAATTCTGCTGATTTGATGGATGAGTGTTCTGCAAGCTGTGCTTTGAGCGAGGCGTTTTCATACTGGTATTCCTGACAACGAGAGAGATAAATGTTTCTATTAAAGGCAGTGGACACTATTGGTAATTGTCAAAGACTAGCCTTAACAGTTGGTGTATCGCAACATGTGCATAAAATAACAAACCTGTGAAAAAGACGAGCTCAATCGGTCATCGAACTTGCGAGATAATAATGAAAGAAAAAAACACCCTTGTCACACGAAGTTGTGTGCATTAGATGGTTGATTTCGAGACCTCAAGTTCTAAATCTGAGGTCTCAAAATCAAATTCGTGGAAAATTACTTCTTTCTCGAAAACTATGGCACTTCAGAGGGAGCCGTTTCTCACAATGTTTTATAATAATACTATCAAGTTCTCCCCATTACTTGTTACCAAGAAAGGTTTTATGCTAATAATTATTTTGAGTAATTACCAATAGTGTCCACTGCCTTCAAAGGAACATTACAGAATTGGTAAAAAAACAAAATCGTCTAAGATCACAGATTAACATAAAACTTACACGGTCTAATGATGATGATAGTAAAAACATCCCTTGAAATGTTTCCGTTTGGAATGTCATATTTGATGAAAAATAAACAAAACTAATATCCTGTTGGAGTTATAACTCAGTGAGCGTTTTATTAATACAAATTTGCATCGATGTCATGCACAATGTGTAATCAGTTTTTCATTATTTTCTCGTGACCCAGATGGCTGATCGATCTCAAACTTCTACACATTTGTCAGTTTATGTATGGTAGATCACATAAAGTGCTTACACTGCCACCAACTGTTTTGTTAGCAAAAACTAAGCTACTCAAAAACTTACCTGCACTTTCATTAGAAGAAAGTCTCCTTTGTCTTCATGTGCTCTTGAGTACATCATGTGTCTTTCCTGAGACTGTTTTTGTCTCAACTGCTCCTTAGAGTGGGCAAGCTCCAACTTTTGCCTTGAAAAAAAAGAAAGAAAACAGTCTCATAAATATATAACTAAATTTCATTAAAGGCACTGTCTAATTGTCAGCATAAAAACTAACTTGGTAATGAACAATGGAGAGCTGTTTATAATATAAAACATTGTGAGAAACCGCTCCCTCGTAAGTAACGTAGTTTTTGAGAAAGAAGTAATTTCTCATTCAAATAATATTGAAAGCATTAGGCATCTGAAAGCACACATGTGCAACAAGGGTGGTTTTTTCTCTCATTATTCTCGTGCAACTTTGAAAACCAATTGAGGAAAAAAATTCACAGATGTGTTACTTTATGCATTTTAATGTTGACATACACTAAGTAAGAATACTGGTCTTTGACAATGACCAAACCAGTGTGCCTTTAACCAAGTACCGTGAAAAAAAGAAATACACAGGCGTCCATATATTACTCTGGTGAGATTCAAACCCACAACTTTTGACATAAACGGGGGTCGCCAACTTTGACATGGTCAGTAAATTTTACTGGGCTCTCTTCCGTGCATTACACAATGGAGTGACCTACATTGAACATGGATGTGGCTTTATGTCCCATCTGAAGCATTTATATGCCTCTCTTTATACTTATGCATGACGTCATAATTCTTACCCAAAATGAGGCTATGGGCGCACGTTCCCCATCACTTGCAGTGGCTGCGCCCAACGCCTCGTTTTGAGTTCGCATTGTGACGTACCTCATGCATAAATATTAAGAGAGGCGTATCGTACAAGCTACCCATGTGGATATCATTTATAGACAGTTTCTATGGTAACCAGGGCTTAGTAGATCGGTACTCTCCGCAGATCAATTCTTCGCAGAAAAAGAAGAACAAAAAAACGTAACAATTTATTAATTTTATTATGACTGACCTTTCAATGATGAGGTTTTTCTCATCCAACAGACCTTCCTTCGCTCTGATCACACCTTCCAATTTGCCGAGATCTTGGCTGAAATTAGGACCCGATATTGTTCCAATAGAAGGGTACGTCGCTGAGTAAGGATAGCTTGGCTGTACACCCTGAGGGAGCCACAACAAAAAAAACATGTTTAGCGGCTTCACCTGCTGCCTTTGATATTTATTTATATATTTATTTCTTTTCAATTTTTACAACAAAAAAAGGATGCATTTTAATTAGCTCAGACGATTTTTTTTGCTGAAATATAGCCCTGCCGGTTGTCTTTCAAAATGTGCCGGCCAATTTTGAAAAAAGGAAGAGAAAAAAGAAGAAAAAAAACACACAATGTCCACAGATTTACATCAAAATTACATGGTTTGAAGATAATGATGGTTGAAAGCTTCCCTTAAAATAGTACTTGCTGAGATGCACTTGTTTTTGAGAAATGAGTAAAATAATGTCACAAAAATAATGTAAAGCATTTAAAACAAAACAATTACATGTACGCCACTTTCCTGAAAACATTGCTCTGTGATTTTAGCATGTATGTAAAACATATTTTCGTGACATTGATTTACTTATTTCTCAAAAACTACTGCACCTCACAAAGTAATATTTTAAGGTAATCATTATCTTCAAACAGTTAAACGTAAATCTGTAGACATTGTGTTTTGTGTTACAAAAAGTACCCAAATCCTTTGAGCAGAAAACATTGCTTAACAATTGTCTGCTTAGCCAAAATAAGCAGGATACCAGTCACAAATTGTACATGTGACATAGTACCTTGGCTGGTAACTTTATTTTGGTTTACCCTTACACTGATGTGCATAAGCATTGTAATGTACTTTCCCCGAGTCCTGTGAAAAAAATCACAGGCATATTACTCGGGTGGGATTTGAACCCATGACCTTTGCTTGTGCTAAGCTTCTTTTTGTGCTTAAGGAGCTTAATGAAATTGGGCCCTGCTTACATGTACATGTAACGGCTGTAGCTGCAACTGCTCCAGCTGTTGCTGCAACTGCTGCTGCTGCTGCAGTTGCTGCTGCCACTGCGTAAGATCATGTGACTTCATGCTCGCTCCATAACCCGAACTAAACCCCGGCGTGTCCATATAATCTATTGCCGACCTTCCATGAAGTCCCATCCCGACATGAATGTTCCCTGCCGACTGGTACCCTGTGTACGTGCCACCCGGTAGCATGTCAGATTTCACTGGTGACCGATGTTCTGTCCCGTAACTACTTGGAGATAGTGTCTTCTGCATGTGAGATGAACCCAGTTTATCTTTACTATAGGCAAGGCCGGGCTCCGACGACCATTTATTCTCTGACGGCCACTTATTCTTCAGTGGTTCCGTGTCGGCGTCAAAATGAGTTTGATTCAACGTTGCGTCCAGGGAGACGAATTTCTCGCGGGGAGCATCCTTGAAGTCATGGCTTGTTGGGTGCGTGGTGTAGTTGATGGAGGAGGGACGTTCATGGGCGGTTCTTCGGGGGGAACTCTGGTGGGCTTTTGAGGGGGTGACCTGAGCGACGGGAAGGGTACGAGCTTCATAGGAAGCAATGGAGGAACCTGTAGAAAAGAAAATAGAAAAATTGACAAAATTAGTCATGGCCCTGGTCTTGGCCTTGGTGTCCCTTCAAAAGTTTCCCATTGACTTTAAGATCCAATGGAAGTGCCCTTTGCAAAATGAAAATGGCCTTGCCCATTCAAAGATGAAATTCCAGGCCCGAGATGGAAATATGCATCGGGGATAGAGAATATTAATTTTTGGTTTTACCCATATACATTGTACACTCAGTACTTACCCAAGCTCTATTAAGAAAAAAAATTACAGGCATATTACTTGGATGGGATTTGTATTGCAAAGGTTGTGGGTTCGAACCCCACACAAGTATTACGCTTGTGAATTGTTTTCACTGAGCTCGGGTAAGTACAGAGTATACAGTGCATGGCGGACACAATTGCATATGCACATGTGTTCGGGCGGACACAATTGCATTATGCAGCAGCGTCTGGGCGGACACGACTGCATGCAAAACCGTCCGGCGGACATTATTGCACATGCAATAATGTCCGCCGCATAGTATTGAATAGAGGACATAATTGCATGCGACACCGGCCAGTAACTCACGACTAGACAAGTCCAGCAGTCCTACTGTATGTTTGTTTTTCAATTGGAGTACAAATACCTAACTGTGTTTTATCTTCTTAAGTAGAGAAACGATGTTCAAATGTTTACTTTGAGTCTGATAAATTTAAACCTCTCAAGATCCTACATTGTTATCTCACCCATCTAGGAAATTTCGGGCATTTCTATACGCAGCTCCAAATCTTTGGAATAATCTCCCACCTTGCATTAGACAGTCTTCTTCACTTAATGTATTTAAATCTAAGTTAAAAACCCATTTGTTTACTTCACTCATTTAATTCATTCTTGATCTGTTTGTGTATTTGTTTTTTTCATATTTATTTTCTGCATTTTGTTCTATTCCATGTAATGCGCAGTAGAGTATATTTATATAGGTTTCTGCGCAATATAAATGTCTGTATTATTATTATTATTATTTCAATTCTGTTGACTAACCAAGGATACTAAAGGCAAAAGACAAAATTCTCTATAATGCTTTTTCTCTATAATGCTTACATATTAAACTATGGGTTTTAACTTCTTTTTGTATTTCTGGTCAATGTGCGAAACAATTCTGATCCTGTAAAAGTTTTTTTTCTTGTGACAGGCCTGATACTTCACGGAGGCAACGTTGCCTCCTTGCCCCCCAGTCAATGCCTTGGCGCCCTTGAAATGCTTCAGTAGAAATTTACAATTTCCTCATAGGGTGCCCTTTACTTAGGAGAAACTGCCTTTGTGCCCTTGCCCTTACAAAAACAAGGCATACAGGACTGCCTGTGCATTTTCCCGTCAAATTCGAGGCCTGTTTTGGACTGGTTCTTACAAAATATTGATACTTTTTTCGAAATGGTGAATTTTGATCAAACCTTTGGGAAGTGAACTCTTTCACCCCTTTCACACGAGAGCAATTTAGCAAGGGTCCCTTGCTGACAGTTTTAACAAATCTTTCACTACGTACAGTGTAGGTATGTACAATTTAAAGTTTATGAAACATGAAGCAAAAGTCTACCATGAATTCCATGAATCTGAATAAGGAAATACAAATAAAAAGCGTAAAGTAAACTGAAACACCGCATTTTGCCCAGCCCTCTTTCCTGTTGATAATTCTACACTGTGTAGCGATAAACAGGGAAACATTTTTTTTTTCAGTTTTCATTTTAAAGAATTCTCTCAACCTGTTCTGAACGGCTTTAAGGGAACATAACAGAATTGGTTTTTCTGACAAAACAGTTGCTAGCAGTGGAAGTACTTTATGTAATCCACCAGATCTATAAACTGACAAATCTGTAGAGGTTTGAGATCGATCGGCCATCTGGGTCACGAGAAATAAGTGGAAAACCGATTCACATTTTTGCACGACATCGATGCAAAAAGAAAAACTAATAAAACCCTCCCTGAGCCATAAACTCCAAACACAAAATTAGATTACATATTTCTCATCAAATATGACATTTCAGACAGAAATATTTCAAGGGATGTTTTCTACTATCATCATCACTAAATTTCTTACAAATTCTGTAACATTTCTTTGAAGTTTTATTGCACCGTTTTTTGGGGTAAAATAAACAACTAATAGGGGGATATTGCTTATGGCCAGGGGCCAATTTCATAGAGCTGCTTAAGCAAAAAATTCCCTTAAGCACGAAAATGGCTCGCTTATTTTACACATGTTACTGGCCAAAATTTCATGCCATATACATTGCTTGTGACTGGTATTTAGCTGTTGTTTACTTAGCATAATAATTGAGTGGAGTCTTTGCCGGTAATCTGATTTTACTAGGTAAGGAGTTTTTTAGCTTAAGCATAATTTTGTGCTTAAGCAGCTCTATGAAATTGGGCCCATATATTTTGTTCTTGTCAGGGCAAGGCAGTGAGTCCTTACTCTTTCATGTGCCGACTGGTCGCTAAAAAAATAGTTGTTAAATGAAACATAAAGATTGCATAACCACACAGTTTTCAGAATGGGAAAGAGGACTCTTAAAGGCAGTGGACACTGTTGGTAATTGTCAAAGACCAGTATTTTCACTTGGTGTATATCAACATTATGCATAACCTAACAAACCTGTGAAAATTGGAACTCAATCGGTCATCGGAGTCGCGAGATAACTATGAAAGAAAAAAACACCCTTGTCACGCAAAGTTGTGTGCTTTCAGATGCTTGATTTCGAGACCTCAAATTCTAAACTTAAGGTCTCTAAATCAAATTCGTGGAAAATTACTTCTTTCATGAAAACTACGTCACATCAGAGGGAGCCGTTTCTCACAATGTTTTATACTACCAACCTCTCCCCATTACTCGTTACCAAGTGAGGTTTTATGCTGATAATTATTTTGAGTAATTACCAATAGTGTCCACTGCCTTTAAGGATGCTATTGTGACCTTTTTAAGGGGGGGGGGTCAGCTTTTGCAAAAAAAAAACCAAAAAAAAACAAAAAAAAACGAGTCAACAATTTATGTAACCATCTAAGCAATTATTAGAATCATTAGAATAAATGGGGCATAAATAGATAAAAATGAACCTCTACGAGGTCAAATTAAATTCATACAAGAAGGGGCATCAAGGCAATGACACGGGGCCTGACTGCCTCCACAGAGTATTGATCGGTCCTGTCATAATTCAAATATTACTTACATGTAGTGTTAAAATCAAGACCTGAGTCGAGGTAACTGCAGTTACTCTCATAGTCACTGAGACTGCTATGGCAGCTCAAGGGAGATAAACTACTCTCCAAGGAGCTACCAGATGAGCCAAGATCCTCCAAGGTGAAGGAGGTTGGGCTAAGGTACTTCCCTGGTAGAGACAAACTCTCAGATGATGTGGTGGGAGTCGTCTTGTAGCTGAACAAATCTTCCATGGTGTTTCTTTTGAACACAGGTTTCAGATTAAGAAATAAAGTTTCTAAGCTGGGTATGACAGCAACACCAAAACCGTGTTTCAAAATGGGTTTCAAAACTGAACTAAAGTTCCTTTGCTGGGAACACAAAATCATGGAGGGACTGTTTCTCTGAAAGCAGTTTGCGTTTGGCTGTGGCTACCAAAAAGGTTTAGTGTATGTAAAAGCACCTTTTAGATGTTCAATCACTTTCCCAAAGACGGTGACAAAAATCAAAGATAACTTTCTGGTTGACGCTGAAGACAATGAAAATGAGTCGTCGACAAAGACCGTTGTTAATACCGAAACCCTTGCGAATATAGCTCCATGAGATACACACAGACTGATGGGGATGACGTCACAATGTGATGGGAACCAGTCGCTAGGACAGAGTACCATGTCCAGAGATTTGATGCATCAAGACAAGGTACACTACAAGACGACAGCGAAAGATTATGTCAGAATCAATTATCCCACCTCAGGAAAGAACAATTAAACACTGACAGGTTTGAGCTTAATTGAATTATACCATCCAGAGGAGCATCTTGTCAAACGAGAACAGATAGAATATGTACAAAGACTTCAGCTCCAGAGAAATAAATTTCCAGTTTACTTTGATCCAACAACTTGTGAAGTTGTGATGGCACGCAGTGTAGTTCTAGTGCTCATGCTTCCATTGTTACAATCAGTAGGTGAAAAGAACAGGCGTCGACAAAATCTCTACTTTCTAGCCGGTAGAACATACAGTGTAGGACGTTTGAATAGAACCCATGAAAATCAGACTAGATGTATAAAAAGACAGCTTGACAAAGTAAAAAGGGTGTCTATTTGTACTGGCAAATAAAACAAAGGTTCCACACTGTTGGATTTATAACACTCTATTCCAACCAGGAACAGCGCTTGTGAAAAATAATGTCCGGTCGCTCAGAAAAAAGTCCAGTGCACTCCAGTTGAACGCCAGCCTTGGTTTGATCACTACTCTACGGTTTGTTCATGACACACGTCAAACACACAGGATCTAGCCCAAGTGCGATAGGATTTCCTGCTATTGGCTCTCTGGTGTGGGAAAGAGTGTTGAGTAATGCTCTACCCACACTGCCAGTGGACTAGATGGCCGGATTATACGATTAGTATAAAATGTGGCGAAGCTATTAGCACTGCTTGAGCTTGGGGGTTAGAGTCTGGCTTAGCAGGTGGGATTATCTGATGTCCAAATGGATTACAAGATAATCTTCTCCAGGGTGAAAAGTAAAAAGGCTGATGATCTGTGGTCCTTTAATTGGCATCAGCTAACACCTTTTGATTCTTGAAATATAAATCACTGGATCCGTGTCATTTATTGCTTGTTACACTGAAACTTCAGAACTTCTTTACAGGCTGTGAGCGTGATGATCGATGGTCCTTCAATTAGCATTAGCTGACACTTTTTTTTTCTTGAAATATAAATCACTGTATATCCTTTGTTACGGTGAAACTTGAGAACCTCTTCCCTTTGTTCAAAAGGTATCTCACTGGTCTGATTACACGGATCTTGCTTTCTGCACAGATAAGTAATTTGAGATGTCATTAAATCGCAGGATTTTAGTGCATGGAAAGTCCTAGTTTAATTTGCAGAGGTGAAGTGCATGGTGTACTGTAGGTCTACTCTGCGGCGGTAGTAGAATATCTAGCAAGACAGTTCTCTTAATCTGGAGAACAAACTTTACCTGGCAAGTAGACACACACTATGTTGTTACCGCAAACCATTGATACCTCACTATACAATGCCTCAAATCCCATGCGTGGTGTAGGTTGACATATTATTTAAGTAAAACTTGGAAATGATCGCCTATACAAAAGCCAATTTTTAAGAGTTGTAAACTTTGATTCCAGTTTATCAAAGAAAGGCATCTCACAATGAATGTTGTACAATAGAAAAATCAACACATTCCGTTGTTACGCTTGTTGAGTTTAATCAAAATCGCTCTCCACTGAAGTCTGAAAATCTTTGTCCTACTCCTCAAAGACTCTCCACTCCTCACAAAGACCAGTTGATTTTTATCAGATCCCGTCTGTTGATTAATGATATGTTTATCTTTCAAACGCCATGCAGCATTAATATTAATGACTGTCTGTTTTCTTCGCCACACATCAATGTGTGATTAATCATACCTCATGTACTTATGAAAACAAACAGACGTAAACAGTGACTTCCCTAACATCCACAGACAAACCAAAAACATCTGGACAAACAGCTATAACATAACCCACAGACTTCTACTGTTTTAAACATTCAGGATGTACAAATCAGTTGTATGTCTATGGTGCATTTTTTCTTCCAACATGAATGCTATGTTTTGTCTTTGAAGCGGCACTCGCATGGAAAAAAATTGATCGTTTGTCCAGCATTTTTCACAGACAACCCCACATTGGTTGCAGGAGAGCATAAACAACTTTGTCAAACTGTTACATACAATGTATGTGCAAACAATAGATTTATTCATCCAACAGGAAAAAATTATGAGGAATGATGTTTTATTCATCAAAGATTAAGAGGTACATGTAGTGCTCAGGCTGCTCCCTCTGAAATACTGCCATAGATTTTCTTGAGTCATATCCTAAAGACAATTTCACATTCACTTTTGAAGGCAAACATAAACCATTTTCTTCCTCCATGCATAAACTGTGAAGTGTTCATGGAAGGTTAAGTTGAACTGCAAACATGAACCAACTTTACAGGCAGCACCAAGTGTAATTTCCATCCCAAAAAATTGTCACTAGCCGTTGTTGAAAACCTAAAAACCTGTAAAAGTAATTTTCCAAAGACTAGCTCACTCTTCAGGCTTGTTAAAAAATTCTGTCACAGCGTTGATAATTCAGGCTGGTGTTAAGTTTATCGTTACGGTTTGAAAAGGTTAGTGTGCAGATCCGAGAAACTCAAAACACACTTTCTTGAATGCAATCTTCTAATAGTAGTCACTTCTTTGAGACGCAAATTTTTCCCCACATGTCCCACTCTGGGAATTGTAACGTTGGTTGACAGATCGCAAGCTTGTACTTTTATATAGGAACACACAAGGCCAATAAAATAAACATGTATAGCGTCCTCCCTTTCTGAAAATAGAAAGGAGGGGGCTTTTTTTTTTTAATGCCCGCCGACACATTTTTTTTGGGAGACAAACGGCTAAAACTTGGCTTTGTCACAAATTTGATGAGATTGTTGAAATATTCTTTTTTTTAATTGTCATAACAAAAAATAAATAAATAAAATAAATAAATAAAAATATGTCATAACCCCCTCCCCCCCCCCCACTAAAAAAAAAGAAGAAGACAAAAAGAAGCGGCCTCTAAAAAAGAAGTAGCCTAGGGACGCTAAACATGTTTTTATTTGGTCTAATCGACGTTATCTCCATGGACATAATGTACATAACACCCCCACCCAGAGAAAGTGAAACATGAAACTTCCTCCACAGTTGATAGAGTTACTGTTTTTTATTACAATCAGTTTTCATGTCACTGTGTGTATACTCATAGAGTAAGGACTCTGTCCTTACTCTATGGTATACTGAATTGCTTGTGTATTTGTTTAGGTATGACTGGCGACGGTGACGACGACGATGGCTCACTTTTTAATGGCACTGGACACTTTTGGTAATTACTCAAAATAATTGTTAGCAGAAACTCACTTGGTAACTTAACGAGCAATTGAGAGCTGTTGACAGTATAAAACATTGTGAGAAACAGCTCCCTCTGAAGTAACATAGTTTTTTGAGAAAGCGTTTTTTTTTTCTCCACTCAAATATTAAAAGACTTCAGGCCTAAAGCCTTTTATAAGGCATTCGAAAACACACAAGTTTGCGCAATAGGGATGTTTTTTTCTTTCATTATTCTCTTGCAACTTCATAGACCACTTGAGCCAACATTTTCATAGAATTGTTATTGTATTCATATGTTGGGATAGCAGGCCTGTATGCTTACGTTTTTGAAAGGGTAAGTGCACCGAGGCTTTTTCTCCTTGGAATAAAGGGCACCCTATAAGGAAATCTTAAATTTCTACTGTAACATTTCAAGGGCACCAAGGCAATGACCGGGGGCATGGAGGCAATCGCCTTTGTTGCCTGCATGGGTGTATCAGGCCTGGGATAGACAGTAGACAATTACAGCACTAAAGGTGTTCATTGCCTTTAAATCCAGAGTTTGTGGAGAAATCAAGACATGTTTATTATTTAAGAGACAAACACAGGAGTAATGTATCCTACTTATATTTTCCTTGAGCATTGTGTGACGGAGAATCGAGACGTATCTTTTACTAATACACTAGACAGGTTTATTTAGTTGGAAGTCACATTCAATCTGCTGTGCTGCGTCCCTTATTAGCTCCACTGATAGAAGGTTGTGAATTGTCCTATATTTTTATTTATTTATTTATTTATTTATTTTGTTTATTTACGTTAACTATAATGAGTAGGATTTGAAACATTGCATGGTGGAAATACGATATGGAAAGGTTTGATGTAACACCATGTAAAGACTATCTCTAAATGAGTTGGGGTGGTTCTGAAAAGAACCATTGGTTTCAACTCGATCAGTACGCTCTGATCGTCTTCTGGAGAAAGCTGGACTCTGATGCTGCATGCTGCTTATTTAAAGTCACCTGGAAGTTGTATTTTGTCAAAATAAAGCTTTTGTCACTAAACTATGTGTTTTGATTAGTGGAATATGAAGTAACAATTAACTCAAGGTTTAACAAAAATTGTTTCCATGTTATTTACAAATTTGAATAAAAGCCCGACCCGAGAGGGCGCTGTTTGTGACGTCAATCGAGGCGCGATGAATCGCATGCAGTGCCAACACAACATAGTGACGCTTGGCGCAAGCTAAAAACATGCCCTCAAAGTTGAAACAATACCTGATTTTTTCACGTTAGGCAAATGCTCCTTTAGGTTCGTTACGTCTTTCAGGTACTTTCGACTTCCCCACTAGCTGGAAAAATTATTGGGATGGCGTCATGTTTTAGAAAAGAACTTTTCTCTTCATGTCAAAATGTGTAGTGTATTCCGGATTCTCGAAGCACGACAGCTCGAAGTGTTTGCTGCACAGCGCTGGAAAAGACGTCGGACCGGACAACTTGGCAAACTGACAACATCTTTAGTTGTTTTGCTGCATCCAGCAGCAATACACCTGGTCGACATTGCCGGAAAAATGCAAGAAAAAAACTTTTTCAAAACGTACAAACTCACGACTAGGACTTGAATGTACTTGCACGTACGTGTGTTCGATGTTCGATCGAGGCAAAGTCTTCCTCGATTGACGTCACAAAAGGGGTAGGCGGAGTCACCCCCCACACAACTTTATTTAATTTGTTAAACATATAAATCGTTAAAAACAATTACTCAAAAACTTATTTTATTGTTCAGGAACATATACTCTAATGTTTGAAGAAACAAAAATTATATTTCCAGGTGCCTTTAAGAATTCCGAATCAAGCATCTGAAAGGACACAACGTTGTGTGACAAGGGTGTTTTTTCTTATTATCTCGCAACTTTGATGACCATTTGAGCCCAAATTTTCACAGGTTTGTTATTTTGTGCATATGTTGAGATACACCAAGACTGGTCTTTGACAATTACCAACAGTGTCCAGTGTCTTAAAGTACTGTGGATGTGGACTAGCTTGGTGATGCACAAAGGCAGGGTATTAACGCTGAGGGTAAACGCTGAGGGTAGGCCTCAGTAAAAACAACATTATTACATACTACACCAACAAAATTGTTAAAAAGGAACAGCACCTGGCTAACCTATAATATGCAGCAATATGGTTTGAGTCCTTACAACAAAACAAAATCAGGCCAAAGGCGACGGCGACAAGGCTATTAAAATACATCCTTTTCAACCTTCAGAATTTATAACTTGCATTATATCAGCACAACTATCGCATTTCATTGGCACCGTAAACCGAAGATGTACTTTTAAAACTACGTTGATGATTAATAGTCATTTGATAGAGTGGATCAGGATATCATATGCCACAACAATGCATCACAGCCATCGTCAAGTACTACAACAACATAACAATCATCATAAAATTAGTAATTGGAAAAACGTTGCAAGACTTTCATACCATTCATGAACCTGGGTAGTAAGAGAAAGTGCCAACAAACTATCTAAAGTAAAGTGTACGATCAACTGTTTTAAGTACAGTCTGATTCCCTTTTTTGTCTGTATTTTATATGGCAACAGTGCTGCTTCCTAAGTTTTTGTATTTTTCAACAAAAACAATGTGTTTATTAAAAGCCATTGGACACTTTCTGAACAGAAAAAAAATTAAAAGGTCACAGATTTACAAATAACTTACAGGGTTTACAGAGGGTAATGGTGAAAGACTTCCCTTGACATATTATTCCATGAAATACTTTACTTTTTGAGAAAACATTAAAACAATTATCAATTCTCAAAAGCGAGAATAACAGATTTATTTTAAACACATGTCATGACACGGCGAAAGGTGCGGAAACAAGGGTGGGTTTTCCCGTTATTTTCTCCAGACTCCGATGACCGATTGAGCCTGAATTTTCACAGGTTTGTTATTTTATATAAGTTGTGATACACAAAGTGTGGGCCTTTCATGCCTTTAGACAATACTGTTTACTGATGTTGTGCGATTGCTTTAAACCATTTTTTTCTGTGCATTAGTAGGCCAGTTAATCTGTAAATTTTCTATTTTTATCTTGATTGTCCTCTATGCATCTCAATTTAGCCTTTGGCTACAAGTGCCATGTGGTTGCGAAAAAAAACACAAACATTAATAACAATTTTTTAATTTTTATTTTTTAAATCTGACCATGCGATATCAAAACAACCGGTTGCACCTCTGGATTTGATTTATTTAAAGGAACACGTTGCCTTGGATCGGTCGAGTTGGTCTTTGAAAAGCGTTTGTAACCATTTGTTATAAAATGCATATGGGTAGAAAGATGTTGTAAAACTAGAATACAATGATCCACACAAACATACCTCGAAATTGCATGATTTTCCTTTTACCTCGTCAACTAACATGGTTGGCCATTTATGAGAGTCAAATTTTTGACTACCATAAATAGTCGACCATGTTAGTTCGCAAAGCAAAAGGAAAACCGTTCAATTTTGAGGCAAATTTACGTGGATCATTGTACTCTACTTTTAAAACATCTTTCCAACCATATGCATTTTTTAACAAACGGTTACAAACGCTTTTTACAGACCAATTCGTCCGATCCAAGGCAACGTGTTCCTTTAAACCCATCGTTAAGAGCCCTGACATACTTGTACGACAAAGTGACAAAGCAAGTCCAAACATGATCTAGAAAGACAATGGATGATTAATTAATCTTTTAATTTAGCAGCAAAAGGAAACGAAGTGGATGTTAGTACGAAGATATTGACTTCCTTTGACCTTGTACAATTGAACCACAATGAACTAGGGCAATAAACATCTGAAAATAAAATCTTCTTGCCCAGCCATTAGGGCGGGGTGGGGGGGCGGGGCTTTCCCCAAGTATATCAGTTGGTTCAATTACCTTCCCGGTTATTCTGATGATGGCGTCAGGTGAATTGGGTCAATATGCTAGTTGAGCATTCTGATCATGTTTATTTTGTGACAATATGCATTAGACGAGGAAGGGTATGGGTGTGGTCAAACACACAGACACACCCTGTCATACAGCCACACCCTGTCATCCGCGCATAATGTAGGGTGGAGCACAACACAGTCAAGTACATATGGACTACAATAGTACAGTACATTGTCCGAAGCCCATGTAGTGCAACAGGCTTAAGTTCTGAAAGCTGAGTCATCAGAGTGTGGATTCAAATTCCGGTCATGACAAATAGATGTCCTTGGGCAAGACACTTGAACTAATTGCTACTCATTACCCAGGAGTATTACATGTAGCACATGTACAGGTCTGCTTGACTGTGATGTAAGCAAACCAACCTGCACTCAGGGGTTCGCCCCCATGCACAAGCTAAATTCAAAGCCATTGGACACTTTCTGAACAGAACAAAAATTAAAAGTACACAGATTTACAAATAACTTACAGGGTTTACAGAAGGTAATGGTGAAAGACCTCCCCGTTGAAATATTATTCCATGAAATGATTTACTTTTTGAGAAAACATTAAAACAATTATCAATTCTCAAAAGCGAGAATAACAGATTTATTTTAAACACATGTCATGACACGGCGAAACGCGTGGAAACAAGGCTGGGTTTTCCCGTTATTTTCTCCCGACTCCGATGACCGATTGAGCCTAAATTTTCACAGGTTTAATATTTTTATATAAAGTTGTGATACACGAAGTGTGGGCATTTGGACAATACTGTTTACCGATGTTGTGCAATTGCTTTAAAGACACTGGCCACTATTGGTAATTGGCAAAGACCAGTCTTCTCACTTGGTGTATCTCAACATATGCATAAAATAACAAACCTGTGAAAATGTGAGCTCAATTGGTCGTCCAAGTTGTGAGATAATAATGAAAGAAAAAAACACCCTTGTCACAAGAAGTTGCGTATGGTTGATTTCAAGACCTCAAATTCTAAATCTGAGGTCTCCATATCAAATTGGTGGAAAATTACTTCTTTCTCGACAATTATGTCACTTTAATATTGTCACTATAATATTTTATACTGTGAATCTCTCCACGTTACTCGTCACCAAGTAAGGTTTTAAGATAATAATTATTTTGAGTAATTACCAAAAAGTAAATTACTCAAATATAGTACCTACCAAACATTGCTCCTCTGTTACTTTGCTGGTACAAATCCAAAGATCAAGTTTGTTTGAATTGATTTCTGTTTTGACTGTGTGTAGAGAAAGCTACCTGGGTCCCACCGTCATCGGTGCTTCACTGGCCAAAGAAACTCATTCCCCCCAAAAAAGAGCGTATTCACCAACACAGTTTACCTGCAACCAGCCATCGCTCTTCCATCACTTTCTTCTTATAAATCCAACGATAATGTTTGACAGTTTATCTGCTGTGATGGTGTGTATTGGATGAGCAATGGTACGGGCGTGCCCTATAGTGTCCATCAATTGCTACGGGCCAGTCATAAATATTTGTACGATTTGCTGGTACAAGTGTACAGTGTATGACAAACCATTGCGTGTAGTATTATACATGTGCATCATATGGCATACACCCACTGCCACAGTGCACAGCCACTTAATCATAAACTAGATACAATTAATCATGATTTGATTGAACCAGAATATTATTGATCCAACAGTGGTACAGATCGAATAGATCTAATAGCAATAACAGTGGGGGGAAATTTACAAGAAAAAAACTGGGTTGAGTAAGCCTGAACATCTGATCATGATCTGATGTCACACTTTGAGGCTCGTGAATAACGCCAGAGACTGGCATTAAAACCGGGCGTATAGACCTTTCTTTTGTTGATAAACAAACCGCCTTGGTTGGCATGGTCGGCCGAATGTTAGTAAAACACCCAATCGTAAAAACAGATGTTTTAACCAAATTCAGCATTTTCTGCAAACTTTCAATTACATAAAATACCTCTCATAATTATTTGTTTTATTTTTAACAAAATCAACAAATTTGGTGACATTGTTACCAAAATAGCGATCTTTTCTTAATTTGCACTTATGGCTTTCCATAGTTTTCCAATCTGGGTTGGCAAAAACTCGGGCTGTGACGTTGCAAAAGAAAGGTCTATAGTTTGACCTCGGTCATTTCACATAGAGTTACGCTGTCAACTTCTTTTGCAGACGTGACAGCAGTGACTACTTGGGCATCTATGTCACTGCACGTTTATCAAACGATGATTGTATCCAATGGAATCACTGGATCTGACAGCAGGGACCTGTCTTTCCAGCAGGCACCTGTGGACAAGGGCCCAGTCTAGGTTGAGTATAGACCAATCCGATGAAACAAAATTGGTAGCGCCCTTTATTGCAAAGATTAACAACTGCTGTGTCTTTGTGGATAATTTTGCATTAAAGACACCGTAGCAAATGGCGCGCGGTGCTCAACACTTGCGCGCTCGGTTCGCATCAGATTGGTCTATAGTGGTCTGCATGCAGTGAATGATTTCCCTTGTATAGCAGAGCAAAATTCTACACAAAATGTATCAGTTGCTACGTAAATAAAACAATTTGCTACTTAATATTATTCTGGCATTCAGTGTGCACAAAACGAGTGCAGTCTAAATGTATTGCTATGCAAAATTGCTGGACGAAATCGTTCCCAGGCTGCATGGCTATATGTTTGACACAAAGTACAAATGTAGATCTTCTGGTTTAATTTGGGATAGAAGTGTAAACTGTACCAGGCTGCAGCCATCGATTTCACCAAAATCTTCCAACATGTAACTTAGGAATAGGATTAATCTTAGATTAATCTTAGCAGGATGAATTAAGTTCCGCATCCATAGATGTTAAGACACATTGAACCCATCCTAAGTACTTTTCCAAACTCGAGATAGGATTAATCTTATCATTTTGTGAAATCAGCTAAAACTTTTGAGGAACAGGGGCCGATTTCACTAACGTCTATGTTTGCGATCATCGCTAACACACTTGCGATGAGATCGCAAACCTCAAATCCATCGCAATTGCAATGTCGCTAACTCTGCGTTTCACTAAAGTCATCGCAATTGCGATGACGTTAAAAAGGAAATAAAGTTTTTGTACGAGGCTAAAAGTAGTGACCTTTGACATCCCGCGACAAAATCGTCGGTCGTGCAGATTATATGTAAATCGTTGTCACGTTGGTGCATACGAACTATTGTGGACGATGTTTAGGCATTCATTTACAAAGGGTTAAAGCATTTATAGGCCTATGGCCTCTATTATAATTTTAGATTTTAATAAACAGTTTTCGTAAATCTGTTGTAACGGTGGGATTAGTGAAAATTCTGACATATCTGTCTAATAATACTAAGCTTCACACTGTCAATTTGCCAATACATTACACATTTTTTCTAAAAATGATGGTTAAAATAATCGAACCCATAAAGTATCTCCTTTTTACCGATATTAAGGGGCTCTTTGCTGCAGTTGCGTCGCTGATAGTTGTCATCGGCAATCTGAGTCTACCAGGTAAAAAACCGCAAGACTAAAATAATGTAGCGCCACTCATTTTACTCTAAATCACCAACAATTTATACGTCAAAACGTACACCGCTATAGCTATAAGCACAGAATGGCGCAATGTATCATAAGTTTGCGACCACTAACATGTCATCGCAAGATTGTCATCGCTAAATCAAACTTTGCGACGAGTATATTCATCGTTAAGTTTTAGTGAAATCGTCGGCTAAAAATCCATCGCTAAGTTGCGATGGATTTTAGATTTAGCGATCGATATCGGCGTTTGAGATGACCAAAACGCGTTAGTGAAATCGTCCCCAGGTCTTCTACAGTTTCCCACTATATTCAGACAGATCTGAGCCAAATTTCATGGCTTTCATTGATATTTATATATAGTTTTTAATGATTCCTGTAAGTGGCGGCTATCCGCTGTTGGATGTCAATAATAAATATATAAAAAAAAAAAATATAAAAAAAAAAAATAAATAAAAATATGGCTCTGGATGCTAACCGCCGAATTCTGCGCTTACAATCACCATTCTGAGCTTGCACAACAATTTCTGCGCTAGCCTTGTAAGCTGACTGGGTAATTTCCTAATAATTAAGGGTTAAGCAAATAAAAATTTACTCGAGTGGTGGATTAACGTGCCGGCGCTCTATCATGTTGGCAGTCACTATATTATCTTTGTTCGGGGTGCCAGTCAGAAGCCAATCTTTTGTAGGTATTTTTGATTGGTATATTTACTGAGATAAAAATTATTAAAGACACTGAACACGTTTGGTAATTGTCAAAGACAATCTTCTCACTTGGTGTATCTCAACATATGCACAAAATAACAAACCTGTGAAAATTTGAGCTCAGTTGGTCGTCGAAGTTGCGAGATAATAATACAAGAAAAACACCCTTGTCACACGAAGTTGTGTGCTTTCAGATGCTTGATTTTGAGACCTCAAAATCTTACTCTGAGGTTTCGAAATCAAATATTTTAGTGGAATATTACTTCTTCCTCGAAAAACTATGTATTGTCAGAGGGAGTCGTTTCTCAAAACGTTTTTTTTTTTACTATCAACAGCTCTCCATACTCGTTACCAAGTAAGGTTTTATGCTAATTATTATTTTGAGTATTATTACCATTAGTGTTCATTGCCTTTAAGTGAAACAGAGAAACAGAGGTCTCTGTCATGCCACTCAAACAAGCTCAAACAGCCAAGAATCCAGTACACTGTGTATATTGTTTGTTTGTTCGACCATTCACTGAATAAACACAACCAAGAAAATGTAACCACTGTTGTTTGCTCAGTCAGGTGGATTTAGCACTGGGTGTAATGAGTTTATAATGAGTGTGTTGTAAAAAGTCAACAGAACAGGGCAAGCAAACTGGCTGGTTTTATCAAGTTGCAGTATTGTTCCCAATCAACTAGTCTGAACATTTACACAATAAGGTAATATTATTCAATTGAAATAAAAGAAAGAAAAAAAAAGGGAACAAAACATACAATACTATGCCGAAATCACTGAGCTAGACAAGTCCGGCAGTCTTGTGTTTGTGCATTGAGAAAGATGAGAGTCTTTGGACACATGGTTAGAAGAGATGGTTCAAACCATGGAGAAGACGTTAGTACAGGGAAGAATGGAGGGGAAGAGTTCTAAGCAGGGGCAGACCCAGCAATGAGATGGACTCTATGGCATACAGAGGTGGACCGGATGGATCAGTAGAGAAGCCAGTTACCACCATGGTGGTTAGCAGAGATGGTTGGAGGGCTATAACGAAGGCTAAAGCAGCACAACTCAATGCCAACTGACCATGAAAAAGAAGAAGAGTGTTATGCCATCACTTGAACAGAAACAAACTGTTCAAATAGTCTTATTACCAGTCATAACTGCAATCTTAATACATACTATATTTGTTGCACAATAGGGTGTTATTGTTCAGTTGAAAAAAAGAAAGAAGAAAAAAAAACAAAAAAACATACTATGCCGAAATGCCCCCTTCAACTGTTGCAGAGCTCAATTTTTAAGCAAGACCGAAGCCCCAACACGGGGCCAGTGATTTAAGTGCCACCGCACCAGAAAACATATGATCGCTAGACAAGTCCAGCAGTCTTGTGTTTTTCAATTGAATATAAAAAATACTGTGTGATGTCTTGAACAGGAACAAACTATGTTCAAATGTTGACTCAAGCATGGTTCATACTTCCTGCTTATGTGAATGTGAAGGGAATTTTAATGTCACAACTTTGCAACGAACAACACGGTAGAGTTGAGCTGTGATGGGTAACTCTTGCAAACCATTTACAGCTGTCAAGAGTGACTAAGTAAAATTGACTAATAATAAATAATTATACCAAAGCTTTTGGTAACTCAGAACATCTTGAGTTGGGATTGTAAAAACTCCAAAACATTTGAGATTTATCCAGTCAGTCTCCCTTGTAGTTAATTATATTTAGTATCAGAATATTTTGAATATTCAGAATACAATTATTCAGACTAGAGTGTTAAATGTTTACGTTATCAACAGCTGCAGTGACAGAAACACAATTTACCAGGTAAAATCGACTTACTATTATTGAAAAATAAATAACGATACCAAATCTCTCAGAATATTTTAATTTGAGGTTGTACGACCCCAAATCGTTCACTCAGTCAGTTTCCCCCTTTCACGAAGTAGTTTTTTTATTTGACATCAGGATATTTTGTAAAATAGACAAAAACAACAATTTCCTTTAAAGGCAGTGGACACTATTGGTAATTACTCAAAATAATTATTGGCATAAAACCTTTCTTGGTGACGAGTAATGGGCAGAGGTTGATGGTATAAAACATTGTGAGAAACGGCTCCCTCTGAAGTGCCATAGTTTTCGAGAAAGAAGTAATTTTCCACGAATTTGATTTCGAGACCTCAGATTTAGAACTTGAGGTCTCGAAATCAACCATCTTAACGCACACAACTTTGTGTGACAATGGTTATTTTTCTTTCATTATTATCTCGCAACTTTGATGACCAATTGAGCTCAAATTTTCACAGGTTAGTTATTTTATGCATATGTTGAGATACACCAACTGTGTTATACACATTAATGAAAAAAAGTTGCCTTGCTTTATAAAGGCAGTGGACACTCAAAGTAATTACTCAAAATAATTATTAGCATAAAACCTTACTTGGTAACGAGTAATGGGGAGAGGTTGACAGTATAAAACATTGTGAGAACTGGCTCCCTCTGAAGTAACATACTTTTACAGAAAGAAGTAATTTTCCACAAATTTGGTTTCAAGACCTCAGAATTAGATTTTGAGGTCTCGAAATCAAGCATCTGAAAACACACAATTTCGTGTGACAAGGTTTTTTTTCTTCTTTCATTATTATCTCGCAACTTCTACGACCAATTGAGCTCAAATTTTCACCAGTTTGTTAGTTCATGCATATATAATGTTAAGATCAGCTGGTTGAGATACACCAGGTGAGATAACTGCCATCGATTTCACAAAACTCTTCCTAACTTAAGACTAATCTTAGGACTTAGGACGAGTCCCAACCCTGCACTGTAGCATGCAGACCTTAAGATTAATCCTAAGTTAGGACGAGTTACTCGTCCTAACTCGAGATAAGATGAGTCCTAACTCTTTGTGAAATCGACGGCTGGTCTTTGACAATAATCATCACTGTCCAGTGTCTTTAAAGATTTATTTTTGAGTGTGTAATCAAAACTTCATTTTACCATTTTACTACATGTAGCCTGGTTGGTTACTTTACACTTTTAAGCCATGAAAACACATCCCATCCTTTGGTTCATTATTTGATGATTTAGCGGCGGAAAAAAACTTTAGAGAAAAAATCACTATTCCTAACCTATTGCTTGATCTATAAAAGAAATAAATGACGTGAACTTACAAGCACAATACTGCATATTACACACCGAGTCAAACGCCATAGACTGTTTCAGACTGGAAAAAGTTCTACAAAATAAGTCCAAGCTTGTTGGCTTGGCGTCAAAACTTGTTGCCACAACTTATTGATCACTAATTTACTTTTCTATTGCATTCATCTCAATAGACAGACAGAGCTGGATGGTTAGTATTTTGTAAAATCAATAAAGTTAGAAATATTTATTAAAACATGACCTTACACAACAGCCAATCAACTGTATGCTTCAACGCCCATGTTGAATGGACTCTTTTTCTGGTGGGTTGAAAAAAAAACCCCAAAAACAACACATTCTTTCAATGTTTCACCATGGTCCGTAGTTTGTACTTTTAACCTTGACAAAAGATGACAGTGACTTTATAAAAATAACAACTGATCTTTTGTACTCAACACCCATCACTGATGAATGCAAAATGCAATGACAATTTCTGTTCCTAGTTCTTTATCTTCCCATAGATCAAAACAAATACTTTTTGTGTACAGAAAGTATAAAGACTGCCCTCATGGTACATGTAAGAAAAATTCATGACGATGACTAGAGCAAGCTAGTCGAAAGGTGAGACCAATTTTTAGAACTGACTCCGCGGCAGTACAGTTAATCACGATCCTATAAGCTAAAGTAGTAGTCCCAGCTTATTTCTAT
Source organism: Asterias rubens (assembly GCF_902459465.1). Classification (NCBI taxonomy): domain Eukaryota; kingdom Metazoa; phylum Echinodermata; class Asteroidea; order Forcipulatida; family Asteriidae; genus Asterias; species Asterias rubens. The sequence goes on along the minus strand of NC_047072.1, from coordinate 13,047,665 downwards.
ACCATCCGCCCAGGTAATAGTTAATAAGCAGGTAGTTTTTTTCAGAACTGGGAAGTCTCCCGAACACCCGGACAATCTACTCCGTGGTAGTAGAAACTCTACCTGGCAAGTAGTTACACATGGTGTTACCGCAAACCAATTGTAACAATTATTTTTTTTTTTAAATTTGCAAAGGAAATACAGGGCTACAATTGTACACTAGACGGCTGGCTTGAGGCCAGTGTATTCAGCATCCGGCCAGTAAATTAATGACCAAATGTGCTTAAAAGCCTTTAGGCATCTGAAAGCCCCCCAATTTTGGCAATAAGGGTGTTTTTTCTTTCATTATTCTTTTGCAACTTCAATGACCAATGGGAGACTTTTGGGACGCTTGGTGGCAGCAGACTTACCAGGTATAATCCATTGTTCTCAGGCATATGCGCATGCTCAGAACTATGTAAACAAAGGAAATTTACCTGGTAAGTCTGCTGCTACCTAGCGTTCCAAAGTCTCCCATTGAGCCAAAATTTTCACAGGTTTGTTAATTTATGCGTGTTGGGATACACCAAGTAAAAGTGGTCTATATGACGATAACCAAAGGTGTACAGCGCTATAATGAAATATTCTTAAAACAAATAAATAAGCCAGGCACAGATCATCACTAGTCTGTCACCCCAAAACACCCATAAGGAATCTTACATACGTACGAACTTGAACCTGCCCTGACCCCAATAGTTCAATAGTAGTGTATGGATCACTTGGCCATCTGAGCCTTAAAGACACTGGACACCTTTGGTAATTGTCATCAAAGACCACTTCTCACGTCTTCTCACCAGTGAAAATTTGAACTCAATTGGTCGTCGAAGTTGCGAGATAATAATGGAAGAAAGAACACCCTTGTCTTACTCTATGGTCATACAAAGGTGTTTGCTTTCAGATGCTTGATATCGAGACCTCACACCTGAGGTCTCGAAATCAATTCAAATATTTTACTGAGAAATTACTTCTTTCTCAAAAACTACCTTACTTCAGAGGGAGTCGATTCTCACAACGTTTTATACTATCAACCTCTCCCCATTGCTTGTTACCACGAGTAAGTTTTTATGCGAACAATTATTTTGAGTAATTACCGATAGTGTCCAGTGCCTTTAAATCAAGGAAACTATACAGGATGAACATCTTGAAGATGTTAAGACCTAGTTGACCTGACCTCTGGATGTCTAAGCCTGGTAATCTAATCAGTAACCATCTGGCTTGTCTGTTCAAAGTTTCCAACCCATCTCCCAAGGAACCTTTTGTATGGTTGAATCATTAGATTCAGGCTTCCTTGGGCAGTCAGTTTATACACTTACTAGTAAGTGTTGTTCACATGACAACAATTTAACCGGGTCCCTTGCTTAACCTCCATGATTTCAGCATGCGTGAAAAATGCAGCATTGTTTAAACAATATTTGGCAAGAGAACTTGGACAGAAGATTTGTTTTGCCCTTTTGGACAGAAGATTTGTTTTGCCCTTTCAAAAGAGGTACTTTTTTTTTTAAATTTTACAACCAAGCTGCAATTTGGCAAGGGATCCTTGCTAAATTGCTATCGTGTGACAGGGGCTTAACGAAAAACTCAACAACTTACACAGTACTTTACAGTCTTCAGGTTTTTAGCAATTCATCACAGTCGTCTCAAAGCGATCGTTATTTTTGTCAACAAGATATGGGCAGTTGTTAAAAATAAGACCGTTTCATGTGGTTACAAGGTGCTGTGGTGCAATCTACAGCGATCCACACCAGAAACAGGCCTGGTGAGATCTCCGCTTTGAATAAAGTGGAAATCCACTTTTTTATTGATCAGGACAATTTTTTATTTATTCATATATATATTTTGTTTGTCATTCCCTTGAATAAGCTTTGCACGCCTTATAAGCTTGAGATCAGCCTAGTTACTGGATTGATAGGGTGTCCCAATTCTACCAGCATACGTGTAAATGCGTGATGCGTACTCACTTGACGTTACAAGATCATTCTTACATCATGTAGTTTTTCAGCTCTTTTTTAAAGGATCCACTCACAGGCCTGCAGAAAACACAGGGGTAAAGTCTTTCTCTTCACAATAAGTGTTTTGCTGGATTATTTTATGATCATTTCACAACACACGGAACCTACAAACAGTATAGGATTTTACAGCCATCCGAAACCGAAATAAAAAAGCAATAACGATAAAAGTGTCTAACTAAAGCACACAAGTGTCGAAAACCAGGATTACATTTTTCAGGAAATCAATTTCTTTAACCTGTGGAGCTGCTATAATAGTCTCAAAAGTATGTTGTTAACATATACAAAATAAATTTGAACGCATTCAAAATCTACACATTTTTTTAGTCTTCACTGTGTTCTAGTCTTGGAGTAACACAAAGGCCACTGACCCATGGCCTTTGTTGCCCCAAGTTATCTCCGCCCTAGTACCCCTTCAAAACCTTTCGATTTAAAGGCAGTGGACACTATTGGTAATTACTAAAAATAATTGTTAGCATAAAACCTTACTTGATTACGAGTAATGGAGAGCTGTTGATAAAAACATTGTGATAAACAGCCCCCTCTGAAGTAATATAGTTTTTCGAGAAAGAAGTAATTTTCCACGAATTTGATTTCGAGACCTCAGATTGAGAATTTGAGGTCTTAAAATCAAGCAATCTGAAAGCACACAACTTAGTATGACAAGGGTGTTTTTTTCTTTCTTCATTGTTATCTCGCAACTTCGATGACCGATTGAGCTCAAATTTTCACAGGTTTGTTATTTTATGCATATGTTGAGATACACTAACTGTTAAGGCTAGTCTGTGACAATTACCATTAGTGTCCACTGCCCTTTAAGACTGAAAGTATTTTCCAATGAAACTAAAAGTACTGATTATAAATAAAAAATGGCCTTGCCCTAGCCTGATGTTCATAATGTTACTCAATAACAGATTATTCTTGTTGATCCTTATTCATTACAAATGCATCTAACGGATTCATAAAGATTTTATCATGGGTGTGAACACATTTAGACTACATTACAATGTACAACTTGCCTTAAAGCCATTATACACTTTCGGTACAGAATTTTTTTTTAAAGTTCACAGATTTACAAATAATTTACAGGGTTTACAGAAGGTAATGGTGAAAGACTTGTCTTGAAATATTACTCCATGAAATGCTTTACTTTTTAAGAAAACATTAAAACAATAACAATTCTCGATAGTGCGAATTACAGATTTATTTTAAGCACATGCCATGACACTGCGAAATGTGGGGAAACAAGGGTGGGTTTTCTCGTTATTTTCTCCCGACTCCCATGACCGATTGAGCCTAAATTTTCACAGGTTTGTATTTTATATATAAGTTGTGGTACACGAAGTGTGGGCCTTGGCAAACACTATAACCAAAAGTGTCCAATGGCTTTAACTCTTATTACATAACTGGCAATTTGGCAATTTCAGCGATAGCTAGATGTTTTCCTGTGTCCATTATAGAATGAGCCACGCCTATGATAGGCAAATCAAATTAGGTGACTGGTTTTCCAGTAACCCTGTAGATGTAGCAGACTATATGCCTGTTGGGCAGTGTACAGATTGTCGCATGGCAGGCCTGATACAACTGTACTTCACAGAGAATGAAGGCGATTTGCTCGATGCCCCCTGATCATTGCCTTGGTGCCCTTAAAAAGCTCCAGTAAATTTACAATTTACCCATAGGATGCACTTTTAACCAAGGAGAGAATGCCTTGGTGCCCTTGCCCTTTCAAAAAAGAAGCATAAAGGCCTGCAGTGGTCTCCAACATGTCAAAAAAGCTTAATGCACCACCATGCTTTCTGTGGTACCCACCAAATTAAGAAATCTGCCACATTTTTTTCAAAATGATTTGTTTTCAAGTTTGTGCATTTCAGAGTCAATATGCAATCTTTAAAGACAGTGGACACTATTGGTAATTGCCAAAGACTAGTCTTCACAGTGTATATCAACATGTTAATAAAAATAATAAATCTGTGAAAATTTGAGCTCAATACATCTTCGTAGTTGCGAGATAATAATGAAAGAAAAAAACACCCTTGTCACACAAATTCGTGAAAAATTACTTCTTTCTTGAAAACTACATGTCTCCGGAGGGAGCCGTTTCTCACAATATTTTCTACTATCAACCTCTCCCCATTACTCGTAATCAAGTGAGGTTTTATGCTAGTAATTATTTTGAGTAATTACCAATACATGTAGTGTCCACTGCCTTTAAAACCTTTTGCTCAAAGTCAGGAGGACGTGACCATCGGGAATCACTTTGGAGTGCATCACCATGATCACAGAACATACAATCAAAACTCCAATCCCCTCCCCCACCCCCTCCCAAACCTTATTAAGGTTCAAGTTGGAGAACATTGACCGTACACGCTTAGTGGCAGTATACTTAACTGATTATCTATTATTCATTGCCAGTAGAGCAAAATTACATGCAATTTGTAAACAACAAACAACTATCAACAATTTGATCAAAAACATGTATGGCCCATAGGGTTCAATATCACAGTTCTGCTAAGCTGAACATGTTGGCCCTGCTAAGCAAAAACAACCCAGGTACCAGACACAAACATTGCATAATAATTTGGTCAGTAATATTACCCACCCTTATTATATAAACAGGTTGTAAAAGCAATAAATGTAAACAGTAGGCCTACCTTCTGTGACACCAGTCAGGGTGGAAGAGTGACCCTTTGCTGCCCTCTTATGGTGGATTCTGGTCTTGGGAGGCCGTAAGGGAGCTGGGGTCGCCCAGTCATCAAAGCTACTTCCCTCTGTAAACAAAAATATATTCAGGTAATTGTTAGTTAAAGCCATGGGACACTTTCTGAACAGAACAAAAAGTTACAGTTCACAGATTTACAAATAACTTACGGGGTTTACAGAGGGTAATGGTGAAAGACTTCCCTTGAAATATTATTCCATGAAATGCTTTACTTTTAGAGAAAACATTAAAACAATTATCAATTCTCGATATTGAGAATAATGGATGTCATGTCATGGCACGGCGAAACGTGCGGAAACAAGGGTGGGTTTTCTTGTTACTTTCTCCTGACTCCGATGACCTATTGAGCCTAAATTTTCACAGGTTTGTTGTTTTATATATAAGTTGTGATACACGAAGTGTGGGCCTTAAGACAATACTGTTTACCGATGTGGTGCGATTGCTTTTTCCACATCCAGGGCACAGTTAAAATAAAAAATCCATTAGGCCACAGTTATGACCCTCCTTAACTTTCCACGGAACGGCCAGGGGATCACCAAGGGGATACAACTGACTGTGTAATACATTTTAAATGATTTGGGGCTGAACAAGGAAAATAACTTGACTAAAGTGGGACTCAAACCAATGACCTCCGGATTAATGTGCCGGTGCTCTACCAACTGAGCTTTCTACATGTAGCACTACATTGCATGTTGAGCCCTACAGTACATGTCTCCCTGTTTGTCAAACAAGTTTGTTTTTGTTCATGATTTTGAGTTAAAGTTGCTGTGCCTCTCTGTTTATCTTTCAACCCTTCTAGACATGTAATGATATTGGCTGGACGCAGACGTAAATTCCCTTGAATCACTTACTCATAGTTTTAGTGCTGTGTGCTGAACTGTGCTCCCTCACACCCGAGTACCCTGAAATTAATACGAAGTCGAAAACATTTAATTCAAGGATTAAGAAATAAAATGACATATGTACAAATTGTATCAATCCAACTATCCAGCATACTGCGGGAACACCCAAGGCATACTGCACAATAGTTGCATAATATAACCCTCCTCCCGCCGTCGGGAGGAGGGTTATATTATCGCAACTAACTGCACTACTGTGGTGGACCCAGTAACAGGGGCACTGTAGCCCTACTGCATTTAAAAACAAACAATGAAATCTGCCGTCGATCTCGGGGCTACAGTTAAACAGTTGTCAAAATATTTTGTATGAGGAGTAAAGCACCCAAATAGTAGAGTCTAACTGTACAGATCAGGCTCTCAGCAGAACGTTCCTTCAGACAAAATTATGTTCTCAACTGTAATTGTCGAATCTGCAACAAACTCCTCACAGGATATGAAAGTTGCAGGTGTGGTGTGGCAAGTGGACAGAAGTTCAGGTCAGCTCCCCTTATGAAAGTGGTAATTTGGATTTTATCTAGCCTCGAGTCTTGAGTGAGTCTATTGAAGGAGCTTCTCTTATTCATAACTGGTAGTCGGTTCCATTCAACGAGTGTTCTTGGAACAAAGGACATTTTGTAACAGTCCTTATTGGTTGAAGGGTGGGTGTAACCTTAGGTGGGTGATATAATTTATAGATGATGATTACTCCTAGATAGTGATGATTACTCCTAGAACTATGCGTTTTCGTTTCACTATCTTCTCCCGTAAACGAGACAATAGCGAAACGAAACGGCATAGTTCCAGGAGTAAGTGATGATCATGGGTATTTATTGTGATTTGTGTTTTTTGTGGTGGTATAATTTTTACATAAATGCACAGAGTAATATATTATTATCAAATGTGTCCATGAATGAAAACAAATACTATAAAACAGCATTTGTAATAAAAACAAAACAACTGCCCGAAAGTAACTTTCCTTTGTCTTTTTATTTTCTTTTAAATTAAAGCATCTATTTTCACAACAAAATTCTTTTCTTACACATTTCACTTACACTTTGGTTTGATGGGATTTTAGTATTGTAGGCTTTTATGCCTTTTATTTTAACATCCCATATCCATTTTCATTCAGGTATTTGTCGAAGCTGTTTTTGAACTGATTGGTTGTCTTGGCGTTGACCACTTTGGCTGGGAGTATTCCAGTTATCAACAACTCGCTGTGTGAAGAAGTATTTTCTGAGATTGAGCCCTAGACCCAGTGACTGGGGCACTAGATTCCTTTTTTTCGAAATTTTGACATTATCGGTCATCTAGATGACCGATAATGTCAAAAAGATTCGTTTTTTCGAAATTTTGACATTGTCAGTCATCTAGATAGATGACCGATAATGTCAAAATTTCATGTTGGTCATCTAGATAGATGACCGCTAATGTCAACATTTTGAAAAAAGGAATCTAGCGCCCCAGTCACTGGGACTAATTGAGTTGAGCCCTTTGTTTAGCCTTTTTTTGAATCTAGCTTCATGAATCATGCCATGCCCTCTTGTTGTGTTGTTTGTTTGTAAGAGTGTGAAAAGACTGCGAGCGTCTATATCCACGAGCCCCTTGAGAATCTTGAAGGTTTCGATGAGGTACCCTCGCACTCTTCTTACATGTACTTCTCCAGGGGAAAGAGGTCAGGAGTGCGTTTTGGCGACCCCAACCAAAAACTGTTTCGGTTGTTGGTCGTTGGTTCTGGTGTTCAGACTGAACGATAACCGAGTTGCGACGTCAGAAACAATTATTGGTTACAGTCGCCAAAACGCACCCCAAGTTCCCTCAATCTTTCCTCGTAATCGTATGCCTTTTTTCTCAGAGTACAGACTACACTAGGTACTTTTAATTTTAGGATAATTTTACTGCAAAAAATGGGTACTGTACCTGGAATATTGGTTTGTTGACATGATGATTGTTGCTGATGATCCTGCTCTGACATCGACAGTGGAGTTACAACAGAATTCCATGACATTATAATTTATGAAACAAAAAATAAGGCTCACAACAACTGACACGTTACAAAAATTACACCACCGTGACCGTTAAACGAAGTTCACAAAAAAATCAATGATGGTAATTATTCGTCCAGTCACTGACCGTCTTTTCCTTCCAAGCTTAATAGGATTTCCACATGACCATACACTTTTTCAAGAAGAATGGTTGAAACAGGACTCGAAAATCGTTGTTGTTTAGTTGGTTCATGGGCGCAGCCATTTTATAAAATGGTGGCGATTACTGTCAACGACGTCAGATGACGTTGCAGGTTTTCAACCAATCACGGGAGCTACTGAAGCGTTAAAGGGATCTTCAGGGAAAATAATTACACTACCGAATTAGCAATTTACTCCGGCAAAAGTAATAACTTGTCAATAACAATTATGTCTTTTATTTTCTTTCTTTCTCAAATACTGTACGGATATCGGAACTATAGTATTATTGTTTATTTGGGGTTTTTATATTATAAGTTGCCAAAATTTGGGTGAACCATGGGGGAACTATCTGTCCTTACTCTATGCTAATACAGTGCCCAATTTCTTAGAGCTGCTAAGCACAAAAATTTGCTTAGTATGAAGATTACCAACCAGCAAATTTCCACGCAATTTTCAGGATAAGCAAACAACAGCGAATATCAGTGACAAGCCATATGTAACAAATGGAAACTTGGTTGGTAATCTAGTCTTGGGCTAAGAGTAAGACTATGGTGCTTGATTCTGGATAGTGTACTACACTCTACGCGCGGTTGAATCGCCAAAGCGCGCCCGCCACGGTATGATTTAGTTAATTGGACGGCTTGAAATCTAGACTACACTGGCAACTGGCAAGTGGTAGCTTGCCAGTGTAGTCTAGATTTCAAGCCGTCCAATTAACTAAATCATACCGTGGCGGGCGCGCTTTGGCGATTCAACCGCGCGTAGTGTAGTACACTATCCAGAATCAAGCACCATAGTCTTGGCCCAAGACTATTGGTAATCCTGTTTTTATCAACGACAAACATTTCATGCTAAGCAAATTTGTGTGCTTAGCAGCTCAATTAAATTGGGCCTGTTGTCAGTCAGTGTTGGTCAGGGTCCCTGTAAAAGGGCGCCCTCTGCTGGAATTGGCAAGTTTAATTAAAACACATCATCGGTATACGAGTTCCGAAGGAATTATTAATTTATTTACCCCAGAGTTAGTTGCATGGGCAAAGACTGTGAGAAGGCCCGATCAGCGGGGTGTGGGTTTAGAAATTAAAATCAAAACCATTCATGGGTTGGACACAGTATTGGTAAATACTCAAAATAATTATTAGCATAAAACCTTACTTGGTAACGAGTAAAGTTTGTTTCTTCCATTATTATCTCGCAACTTCGACGACCAGTAGAGCTAAAAGTTTCACATGTTTGTTATTTTATGCAGATGTTGAGATACACCAAGTGAGAAGACTGGTCTGTGACAATTACCGATAGTGTCCAGGGTCTTTGAGGGACATACAAGTGACACCTTTGTGCATAGAGGACTGCGAATTGCACAAAAGCCTCGTGAACTGTTTTCGCAATTTAGTTTTCAATTCCGTCAAATGAAGTATAGATAAAAGCAATAATTTGCAACTCGAACCATGCCAACTTCGATGGCACAATTGAGTCCAAGTTTCACATGTTTTTATTTTTTATTTAAAGTGCATTTATAATGTTGGGAAGTGAGAATACTGTTCTTTGACAATAATACCAAACGTGCCTTTGAGACCGCCGGGTAACAACAAAACTATGAAATGAAATGAAAATATGAAACGAGAAAAAAACTAGTTCTCAAAAGGTACGTCCGTCAGAGCACGTCCTAGTATAGGACAATCGTAAAAAAAAAACAAGCACGCACCCGTTGTCCCCCACACAACAATAAACTATTCACGTTCTTTTTATATAATCAAACACTAGGAAGACGAATGGCCTTCCCACATAATATCTTTCTCTCGTTTTACACTAATTGGCAACATTGCATAATCACAGACAATAACCATCGAAATCATGTCATCAATTGCGTCATCAAATACTTCCTGTTTTTCGAATCGGCCTTGCGCGAGGCACTGCACGTCCAGGAATTTTGTGCTTATTTATAACTTGTTTACCTCAGAAGTTTCAAATGAAGGGGGGGGGGTGTACATTAATTGCCTTAAAGTTTGTCAAAGTTCCGTTGTTAGGAATGACGATTTGGACTGAACTTTTTTAAGAGTCTGTTGTGCTACCGTACATAATACAACCCACCGTGTACAGCAATACAACTTACAATGTGTTAACAGTTAGTGAGTGGTGATTTAAGAATAATTATGTTGTCTCTTGAAATACCAGCGATCCACCATTTAGTTCAAATTAGCAGACCACGTGCTGTCATAACCCTGGTGGGTTACACTTTCTTATTGGGTGCTGCATTATTTCATGTAAATTACGGATTTTTGAAGAATATATGACGATCAAAACCCACCGCAAAAAAAATATATGCTGCCAAGGAATGTGAATCTGTTGAAATTAGTGGTTTCTAGCAGCATCGAGTAAGGACAGATCTGTCCTTACTCTATGCTGGCAGGAAAGATTTGAGTTATGAAGCTTTGAAGAATGTCCGCCCCAGAAATGTACCCTGATATCCATGACGTCACTGTAGTACAATACGAAAGTGTAAGACACCAGGGCTAGGCCCTTCTAAGATATCTTTCTATTCATTTCAAAACACACTCTTTATAAAAAAAAAAAACAACAACCACACAACAACAACAAAAACAACAACAACAACAACAACAACAACAACAACAACAACAACAGCATGCAGCATCAGCTACAGCAACTGGATCACGCCAACGTGACCCAGTGGTTAGACTACAGTACTTCCGGTCAAAAGGTTGTTGGTTCGAATGCAAGCTAACCGCTGATTTTACAACAACTAGAATAAATTGTCGTCTATACTGACTCACAATTTCTTGATTTGTGTAACTCATTATAAAAAAAAAGTTAAAGATGCTATGTCAGATTTTTGGCCGATTTGACCCCAAAATTTGTATTTAAAATTCAATAGGTATTTTGATGGGGGTCGAGAAAGTTACAAGCTTTAATTTGAGCTATTGCTCGAAAAAGTCCGCCAATTATTAGTAGCAGTGAAATAAAGTGCTCAAAATTAGTTTTTGTCGATTACCCGACAATATATCACGTGACCAATTCTTATATGTTTTATAAGAAACGTTTTAAATTTTTGTCATGGTTCCTGACCGTTAAAAGTAAAAGTTAAACTTTTTTTTCGTTAGAGCGGGTGATACACTTCGAAATACCATTCACTCAAAAAAAAATCTATTTTTTTTAATGTTTGGGGCCAAAAATCTGACATAGAATCTTTAAACCAATATTATTTGCATGAAAGGGCGGATGGCTGTTGTTAGCAAAGTTAGTTTGAAACTGACTTAACTGTCATGTTGCCAGGTTGTTGATATCCCCATGGGGAGTTTGCCTAGTTCTCATGACGGTAAAATAAAAGACAGGCAGACACTAACAACACCAACAACACCAACACCAACAACAACAACAACAACAACAACAACAACAACAACAACAACAACAACAACAACAACAACAACAACAACAACAACAGTTACACAGTGCGTACACAATCTTTGAGGTAGCCTTTGTGAGTTTAATGAGGGAGTATTAGTCATCAACAACAACTTTTTCTTTGAAAGATTATTTCCCATAGGGCCATAACTCATAATGGAGTTTCCGACCTTCTTTCAAACAGGCGACAGAAGGTTCGTTAACAATCGACTCTTTTCGATTAGGAGTGTCTTAATTGCGGTGGCCCCCAAGAAAATAAAGTTGGGAAAGGTGTCTTTTTGGCTACTATTGACGATGCCAGTGTAAATAATTTATCATCTCTGTTAAACGGGAATGTTGACGACCTAAAATAACTTAGGGGGGGGGGGGGGGTAACGTTTGACATCTCTTCAGTATAAAATGATATCAATAGTTGTATAGAACTATAAACAAACTCAACGTTAATCCTGCCAGGTGTAAAACAGTGATTTTCTGTATAAACAAAAATATTTAAAAAAATTGTCTCAACATAATAGCATAAAATAATAATGGCCTAAAAAATCCTCTTTTTCTTTTAAGTGAAAAACCCTCGAAAAGAGTGAAATAAACACCACTCTTTTTTAAAGAGCCATAATTATGAGGGACAACTCAAAATGTATAAAGAGTGCTGTTTTTTCATTCTTTTACATATATGAGAGTTACACAGTGTCGCACTGTACATTAAGATGGTAAAGTGGACACGGTGATCTGTCATTAAAGACACTGGACACTATTTGTAACAACTCAAAATAATTACTAGTATAACAACTTTACTTGGTAACGAGCAATGGAGAGCTGTTGATAGTATACAACATTGTGAAAACGACTCTCTCTGAAAAATAGTTTTTGAGAAAGAGGTAATTTTTAACTAAAATAATAAAATAATAAAATAATAAAAGACATCAAGTAAAGCCTTTTATTTTGCATCTGAAAGCACATACATTATTTTGGGCAAAAAGAGTGTTTTTCGTTAATTTTTCTCTTGCAACTTCGATGAACAATGTTGTCAAAATTTTTACAAGTTTGTTATTTCATGCATATGTCGGGATACACCAAGTGAGAATACTGGTCTTTGACTTGGTACCAAACGTTTCCAGTGCCTTTAAGCGGATAGAACTCATTTAAATTTGGTGCACCCTTGTACTGGAGCTAAAATGAAACTTACTAACTCTGCCTCCAGTGCAAATTGTTTTAATTAAAAAATTATTATGGCAATGAATAGCATGCTCTATACATCGCGCATATTTCATGACGGCCGTAAAAATGATCAATACCACTTAAGTAAGAGTTTACCAGTTGCCAACGGTTACCATTTAGTTGCTATAGGTTTTTAGAAGAGGCGGAAATTGTCTCATAATTGTTTCCCCATGGTTGCGCTTCGCTTCGCTTCGAGGACAGTTTGCTATTTATAGCTCCGTTAGTGTAAATAATTTAGTGTAAATAATGTATCATCTCTGTTAAACGGGAATGTTGACGACCTAAAATAACTTTAGGGGGGGGGGGGGGTAACGTTTGACATCTCTTCAGTATAAAATGATATCAATAGTTGTATAGAACTATAAACAAACTCAACGTTAATCCTGCCAGGTGTAAAATAGTGATTTTCTGTATAAACAAAAATATTTAAACAAATTGTCTCAACATAATAGCATAAATAATGGCCTAAAAAAACCTTCTTTTTTATTGTGATAATTAGCACGCTGCCGGCCCCCAAAGCAAGGAGCCCGAGTCAATGTTTTTAAAGTCTTACATTTTCGTCTGGTAGCCTACAAAACTAATTATAACTGTCAATGAGAGGGACACCAGGGCGACGGTGCAGTTGTAGTAAGTGAAGCTTGGATACTATGATCGTTTTGCAGGGCCCAATTTCATGGCTCTGCTTACCGTAAGCACAGAATCGGCACTTACGGAAGCAGGGAATTCTGTGCTTACGGTAAGCGTATTTCACGGGTTAGCGGCTAATTTGGGCTTCTGTTCGTGCGTACTTCACGTTACTATAGGCATTCTAGGCTTACAAGGCTAGCGCAGAAATTCGGCGCTTGCACGTAAGCGGGGAATCGTGATCGTAAGCGCAGAATTTCATGGCTCTGCTTACCGCCAAATTCTGCGCTTACGATCGTGATTCCCCGCACGCGCAGCAGCCCAAATTCGCCGCTAACCCGTGAAATACGCTTGCCGTAAGCACAGAATTCCCTGCTTCCGTAAGCGCCGATTCTGTGCTTACGGTAAGCAGAGCCATGAAATTGGGCCCAGGTTGTGGGTAGATAATATCGAGTATCATACGCAATGCCCATGGTGATACCACCGATCAGACCCCAAATATAACCACGAAGAACAGACGTATATGTTGTGTGTTGTTATTATTATTATACTACCATTATCTATTTAGGTTCAGCGAAAAACCAATTGTGTCATCAACGGTCAATGTACGTAACACCAAGGTTCAAGCCGTTGTGACAGGAGACACGTCCGCAATAAAAGTTGACAGCATATCTCTATGTGAAAAGAACTCAGAATTAGATGAGGTCTCGAAATCAACTTGCATCTGAAAGCACACAACTTCGTGTGACATGATTGTTTTTTTTCTTTCATTATTATCTCGTAACTTCGACCACCAATTTAGCTCAAATTTTCACAGGTTTGTTATTTTATCCATATGTTGAGATACACTAAGTTATAGAAGACTGGTCTTTGACAATTACCAATAGTGTCTACTGTCTTTAACAACTGTCTGCTATAAGCAGATTTGAGAATGCTACCAGCCACACATTGCCACCGGACCTGATATTTTGGCTGGTAACCTTATTCTGGTGAGTATAATTTTGTTGCACTTGGCTACTTTTTGTGCTTAAAGCCATTATACACTTTCGGGACAAAAAAAACCCAAAAGTTCACAGATTACAAATAACTTACAGGGTTTACAGAAGGTAATGGTAAAAGACTTCTCTTGAAATATTATTCCATGAAGTGCTTTACTTTTCAGAAAACATTAAAACAATTATCAATTCTCGACAACGAGAATTAAGGATTTATAGTAAACACATGTCATGACACGGCAAAACGTGCGAAAACAAGGTAGGGTTTTCCTGTTATTTTCTCCCGACTCCGATGACCGATTGAGCCTAATTTTTCACAGGTTTGTTATCCGAACAGGGTTACACTTTTTGGTATCATACAGTGTAAGAAATCACCGCGTTTTCAAGTAATAGCCCCTGTTTCACTCAGTTTAATAGAGCCAGATCCGAATTCGCTGGGATGGGTTGACGTATACGCACCATAGATTGATTGCACATAACGTCATCGACCGCCATGTTTGATTTATGGAAAAGTGCAGGCATGTAGTCGCTGCACGCGTTCACGTTTCATCACCGATGACGGTCAATGAAAGCCACATCGGGTTCGTGCCCCCACCCTCGACCCGGCAATAAACGCCGCTGGGCAGGGCCCAATGTCACAGTGCTGCTTAACGGTAAGCATTTTTTTGGTGCTTACTCTAGCAGAGAAATTTGCTAAGGTGTAAAAGTAATTCAAAGGTCACCAAGAAATTTAGGCGGTCTTTCGCGTTCACCATGGATATTTGGATTGTTACGCCTTTATTAGTTTTTATGCAGTAAGCACATTTTTGTGTGCTTACTGTGAGCTGTCACACAAAATCGGCCGTTAAGCAGCTCGATGAATATTCGTCTCAGTTCTCTCAAACGTCGTTCCCAGTGGAGATTGATTTTTGCGCTGGTATGAAAGTTACGTATGGATAATACGGCGCGATTGTCCTCAGCAGCGAGACTATATTCTCTATGACCCAACAATTCTTGGTCAATATCCTGTTTATGAAAGATACTACTGTCAGTACTAATTAGCTCTTTTGTGCACGTCCATTATGTCAAAAATCAAATCCATTATTTTCATTATCTGCCCTAATAAATATAGGACTTTGTTTTCTATAACATAATTTCCCTCTGAAATTAAGTGGAATTTAGAAAACTGTATCTGAAAGCGTAAAAAAAGTCAAACAGATCCCAGGTTGTTTACAACCAAAATGAAGGACATGTTGTTGACATGCTGCTAAAAATGTGCATGTTTTTCGTCACTTTTTTTCCCTCCTGACTCATACAATTATGAAAGAAAACACCCTTGTTACACGAAGTTGTGTGCTCTCAGATGCTTGATTTCGTTACCTCAAATTCTAAACCTGAGGTCTCGAAATTAAATTCGTGAAAAATTACTTCTCTCTCGAAAACTACGTTACTTCAAAGGGAGCCGTTTCTCACAATGTTTTTTATACTATCAACCACTCCCCCATTACTCGTTACATAGTAAGGTTTTATGCTAATAATTATTTTGAGTGTCCACTGCTTTTAAGATCAGTGTTGAATAAAATTATTATTACGCTCGGTAGAAAACAGTGACACAAAATGTGGGATTTTGGATAGCCGAAACGACAACTTGTATTATGTTTTACGCAGTTCTCAGCATGTGCACATTGCAGAGAACATTTCTGGTTAACACGAAACAGACTCTGCTGCCACCTAGCGTCCAGTCATATTAAACCCAATATTTGTATACCTTAGCCCTTTATAGGACTCTTGCTCTGTACAATACGAAATTGTTAGGCCGCCAGGGCTAATGTTTACCTGTGTGAACAGCGCCCGTGCAACCATACCAGGAATGATAATCACGAACATCTTGCAGAGTTTGAGATTATCCTCCGGATACAGCACCAGCCTTCGCACGGGTCAAATTATTGGCTGCCAGGACACGTTGCTCAAAAAAATACCTGACAAAATAGAGAGAGGGGGGGGGGGTGTTATTGTTGTTGAAGATATGTAAATTTATATTGGCGTCAATGTCCATATACTCTCTAAATGCAAAGGAGTGAAAAAGCACTCTTTGAAGAGCCACATGAGGGAGATCACTATTCCGAGTCTTCCACTCTTTTAAATTGAAGTTTGCATATTTTTTGAGTGATTTTTCACTCTGTCCTGCAGTGAAAACCCTCGAAAAGAGTGAAATAAACACCACTCTTTTTTAAAGAGCCATAATTATGAGGGACAACTCAAAATGTATAAAGAGTGCTGTTTTTTTATTCTTTTACATATGAGAGTTACACAGTGTCGCACTGTACATTAAGATGGTAAAGTGGACACGGTGATCTGTCATTAAAGACACTGGACACTATTTGTAACAACTCAAAATAATTTCTAGTATAACAACTTTTAACGAGCAATGGAGAGCTGTTGATAGTATACAACATTGTGAAAACGACTCTCTCTGAAAAATAGTTTTTGAGAAAGATGTAATTTTTAACTCAAATAATAAAATAATAAAATAATAAAAGACATCAAGTAAAGCCTTTTATTTTGCATCTGAAAGCACATACATTATTTTGGGCAAAAAGAGTGTTTTTCGTTAATTTTTCTCTTGCAACTTCGATGAACAATGTTGTCAAAATTTTTACAAGTTTGTTATTTCATGCATATGTCGGGATACACCAAGTGAGAATACTGGTCTTTGACTTGGTACCAAACGTTTCCAGTGCCTTTAAGCGGATAGAACTCATTTAAATTTGGTGCAACCTTGTACTGGAGCTAAAATGAAATTTTACTAACTATGTCCTCCAGTGTAAATTGAAGTTTGATTATTATGGTAATGAATAGCATGCTCTATACATCGCGCATATTTCATGACGGCCGTAAAAATGATCAATACCACTTAAGTAACAGTTTACCAGTTGCCAACGGTTACCATTTTTAGTTGCTAAAGGTTTTTAGAATAGGCGGAAATCGTCTTATAATTGATTTCCCCATGGTTGCGCTTCGCTTCGCTTCGAGGACAGTTTGCTACCTATAGCTCCGTTAGACGCCGTCAAATTGCTTGAGTCCAGTATTAGCGCACTACTCAGTCAAAAGTTGAATCTACGAACTGAAATATTTCTACCCTTTGTTTGTCTGACTGGTGGTAGGCTTACCCCACTTGGAAGCTTCAACGGTGGTTTATTTACCTCACCTTTCGACTGGCATCGTAGACACCATGATGAAAGTTGACATGATAGCATTCTGTCTGACTTTCTTATTACATCAATGTAGCGGGAGTGTACAGGGATGGTTCATACCAGACTTGTACCCAGCCAGTAACCGGGCTTTACTCAACAATGCAATTCAATGGAAGACGGTATCTTCTCATGTAGTCTGTGGGCGAGACTGCTCCATGGATTCAAATTGTACATCCTTCAATTACCACATAAATAAACGTATTTGCGTGTTGAATAATGCAAATAGAGCTGACAGTAACATTGACTTTGTTAGTCTACGAGGAAGTGTCTACTACGATGGTAATTTGCAGACCCCTTCTTTCTCAACTCCAACTGACGCCAGCTTTAGTACATGTCTGATGTTTGCTAAAGCCGGCTATCTTACCAATGGCGTATACACCATTTACCCTGATGCACCGACTGATAGATTGTTGCAGGTTTACTGTGACATGAAGACAGATGGAGGAGGCTGGATCGTAATCCAGAGGAGACAAGACGGCTCTGGTAACTTTCACCGTTCCTGGGCCGACTACCAATCTGGGTTTGGTGATCTACAAAACGAGTTCTGGTTGGGGAATGATATCCTGCGTGACCTCACCGGAGCGGGACAATGGCAACTCAGAGTGGATTTGGAAGACTGGGAAGGGAAAACTTACTGGGCAACGTACGGTGAGTTTGCTGTCTGGGGAAACAAATACACCCTTTCGGTTGGCTACTACAGCGCTGATAGTACAGAAGGGGATTCAATGATCCCACAAAATGGGGTTCCATTTTCAACTGGGGATCGTGACAACGATAAAAGCGGCGGTGACTGTGCATCGACATACGAAGGCGCCTGGTGGTTCGATAACTGTTTTAAGGCACATCTGAACGGTAAATATTACTATGGGGGCGACCAGGGTGGATATGGACACGGGATACAATGGTACTATAATAGGGGCTGGTCGTACTCCTTCAAAAAATGCGACATGAAAATACGGGAAGTCTTGAATTAACCACTTATTTTCACAGGACTCGGGAAAGTACAAAGTATACAGTGCTAACACCCATCGGTGTATGGGTAAAAAAAATAAATGCAAATTAAACATCGTTGCGGTACCCGCTGCCAATAAAAAAAACAAATGATTCGAACTGTCTGTAGCTACCGGGCAACTCGGTATTGTAGCCTTTTTCACAGGACTCGGGAAAGTACTGAGTATAGACGATGTGACCTATGTTTACATTCAAACCGCCCTCTGTTGACAAAACACTATATACGTCATGTTTCGCCGGGCACTAGTTGCGTAGTCATAGTAAGATTGCGTACACTTTCTAGCTGGCTGCCAAAACACAAAGGTTTTGCCCGGCGGTATGCGCGCGAATCATGTTATGGTTTTCGTGTGACGTCAGAGGTCACATCGTCTATACAGTGGTAACAAATTATAGGTGTTCATGGGTAAAAACAAAATTAATATACTTAAGAAGTCAAAACTTCACCACACACCAAGTGATGTGCTGTATTTTTATCGCAAGGAGCGGTTAGGCACAATTTATTTTCAGTTTTAATTTGTTTGGGGATGAACAAAGACAACTGGATTAGAGTGGGACTCGAACTATTGCTATATCAAACCTTTACATGCTATTATTGTATATTGCATGATGCGTTTTGAAAACATATTCTGCCAAAAACAACTACATTGTGTGTTATTTAGTACCATTTGAATGTTAATTTTGATTTTCCTTCTGTATCTATGTGATAATACCCTTGGTGCAACTTTAGCACCCTGGCTTTGGCAGTGTAAACAGTTTTTAGAAACTGTCATAAGATTGTAGTTTTTCATCATATTTGTAAATATTTGAAAACAGTTTTCATTAAAAATTCTATGTTGTGAAGAGGTCCATATTGTTGTAGAACTGACAAGAACTGTATAGGCGCGTAGTAAATGTTACAGTTTAGTGAATGTCGGTTGTTAACCCTGTAGTCCCTGCACCGCCCGAGTTTGCTGAAAACTAATTTATCAAGATTCTTGCAGTTAATTACTGGAATCGTAGTCCAAATTTTAAAAGATAGCCACAGCTTAACTTTATGCACAATTTTAACCTTGATATTTGTATAGAAGTACAAGTTCGCATGAGAACAATGAATGTCTCTCGTTAAACGGCTACGGTAATTTTTATGGCGAATAATATTTGTTTGTAAGGATAAAATGGACACAATAGCTTTTCAAGGCTTTTTATCTGACTCAATTATTATACTGATTAAATGCGAAGGCGTGAGTTTTCGACAATATTATCATGAATGATGAATAAATACAGTTTCCTTTGTGTTTACTAATGAGCGTTTTGTTGGGGTAAGAGCTAAATTATTTCATCATCATTAGCTTCATTAGCTTAATAATGACTATCGAGGATTCTTTTGACGTTCCTTTTTTTCTACAAACACAAGCTAGCAAGGTTTCCTCCTACCACATACAGTATATCGATAGGCGGCTGGGCGGTCCAGTGGCTAAATTGTTAAATGGCCATAAACTATCATAATTATGTTTTTTTCTCTCTAATCATTTGTATGTATCGTTTCTTAAAGATTTTAGGTAGTAGAATTGTTCATTTTCACAGGTTTGTTATTTTCTGCATGTGTTGAGATACATCAAGTGTAAAAAATGGTTTTTGACAATTACCAATAGTCTTTACAACACACACTCTACTGCTAACAGTAAATGATGCATCAAATGACAAACCTGTGAAAAATTGAACTCAATTAAAGTATGCCACGTGACGCGTTTTCACCTATCCAATGACAGGGATGCATGCGATACAATAAATGATACTTGTTTATATACAGTTTTGTAAAATCAAAAAAGACTTCTTTTTCCTCTATATTTATGCTATAATTTGTGTTGATCATAAAATTAATTTGTAATCTATTTGTAAATGAAAGTCTATAAAAGTTAATTTAATTTTCGAACTTTTGACTCAATAAATCACCAAATCACGGAACTTATGCACAAACAAACCTTTTGGTAATGTGTTCGTATTGGGCGCAGTACATTTCCCGAAATAGTTTCTGTTAAGCACAACAGACATGTGACAAATAGGGACTTTTGCGACGCTAGGTGGCAGCAGACTTATCAGGTGTATCCATTGTTCTCGGTATTGCGCGCCTGCTTAGATCTACGTAAACAGTGGAAATTGACCTGGTAAGTCTGCGGCCACCTAGCGTTCCTAAGTCTACCATTATTATTTGACATTCCAAATAAATAAATGAAGAAAACTGACCTGGTCGGTACAGAACTACAACGCCCCAACGAAGACTATTCCTAAGACTGCTCCAGGCCAGGGTTGGTCTGACGTCACTGGGTCTCTCATCATATTGAAGGCGTTTTGTCTCGGGTAACCGCAGGGCGTGGTCGGGTCTGCTAGGGTGGTGTTGGGGGATGGCCTGCATCTACTTTATCTGTCGTATCCGCCAACCGCGTGGATTTCTTTTATGTTGAGTTAAAAAAAACGTATGTTCTGCTGATTATAGCTTGTATTAAAGGATTCGGGTACTTTTTCAAAATGTCCACAGATTTACATTAAACTTATAGGGTTTGAAGATAATGACAGTGGAAAGCTTCCCTTCAATCATTACTAACTAAGGTTGTGTAGTTTTTGAGAAATGAGAAAAAATAAGTCACAAAATAATTTTGGTCTCATGAGACCAAAATTATTTTAACATGTAAAATCCCCTTAACCAGTTATGGTATTATACCAAAACCATAGCATAACTGGTAAATACGTTTTTACATGCTAAAACTGAGACGAAAATTATTACTTTACTCATTTCTCAAAAAGTACAGCACCTCAGTAAGTAAAATTTCAAGGGAAGCTTTCTACTACCATAATCTTCAAACTGTGTAAGTTTAATATAAATCTGTGGACATTGTGTTTTTGTTATGAAAAAGTACATATACCCTTTAAAGACACTAGACACTATTGGTAACTGTCAAAGACCAGTCTTCTCACTTGGTGTATCTCAACATATGCATAACATAACAAACCTGTGAAAATTTGTGCTCAATTGGTCATCGAAGTTGCGCGATAGTAATGAAAGAAAAACACCCTTGTCACAAAGTTGTGTGCTTTCAGATTTTTGATTTCGAGACCTCCAAATCTAATTCTGAGGTCTCGAAATCAAATTCGTGGAAAAATACTTCTTTCTCAAAAACTACGTTACTTCAGAGGGAGCCGTTTCTCACAATGTTTAAAACTATCACCAGCTCCTCATCACTCGTTACCAAGTAAGGTTTAATGCTAATAATTATTTTTTAGTAATTAAGAGTCAGTTCAGGTAAATAGTTGACATAGTTACTCACGGTAAAAAAAATGAATTGACCGTGAGCAACTATGTCAATTATTTACCTGAACTGACTCTTAATTACCAATAGTGTCCAGTGCCTTTAAAGGGGAAGTGTTGTCTTCATCAAATCAAGTAATGTGGTTGTACATGAAACTGTGAACTCTAACCCTGTAACTGGTGATTCATAGTTCCATGTACGACAATAGCCTCTTCCGTTGGCTTTACACACTGTAGTATAATACGAAGGTTAAAGGCCACCAGCCGTCGATTTCACAATGAGTTAGGACTCCTCTTATCTCGAGTTAAAACGAGTAACTCGCCCTGACTTAGGATTAATCTTAAGGTCTGCATGCTACAGTGCAGGGTTGGGACTCGTCCGAAGTCTTAAGATTAATACTAAGTTGGGAAGAGTTTTGTGAAATCGACGGCTGGCCATATCCCTGCTTTGATCATGGCGACTAAGTGCCCATTTTCACAACATTGGTAAGATTAAAGTTACAATAGTTTACAGATTTGGACGTACACAACTTACTTGGTACAGCCTATTAAAGATGGTGAAAAATATGTGCACCTTTAAGATACTGAATGACCGTAAAAATACTGAATGTGAGGCTTTCAGGAACCCTTTGTGACAGCAGACTCAATTCGCTCGGCCCCAGCAACCAGTTCTATCCAGGACCGCTGGGATGGGCTAATTAGCTTGCACATAATTATTCTTGTGCACGCGTTTTCAATATTGATACGTTTGCCCATCCCAGCGCCTTTGGTTAAGGAAAGGCGCCGAGGCCAAGCGAAGGAGTTCAATCGTAAAATTTGCGCAGGCTCAGAACACAAAGTCTGCTGCCACCTAGCGTTCCAAAGTCTCCTAATAAAAGTCACTTACACGTTCCCACGGGAATGAGTCCATCGACGACCATCACCACTGATCCTAGGCGTCAGTGTAAATGACGGCAGTCAAACCACCTGATGAACAAGGAACAAAAGGGCACCAAATTCAAGGCACTGGACACCATTGGACACCAATCTTCTCACTTGGTGTATCTCAACATATGCATAAAATAACAAACCTGTGATAATTTGGACTCAATTGTTCGTCGAAGATGCGAGATATAACAATGGAAGAAAAAAAACCTTGTCGGCTTGAATTCGAGACCTCAGCTGAGGTCTCTTATTAACCCTCTAGTCCCTGCACCGCCCGAGTTTACTTCAAGATTCTTGCAGTTAATTACTGGAATCGTAGTTCAAATTTTAAAAGATAGCCACAGCTTAATTTTTATGCACAATTTGAACCTTGATATTTGTATAAAAGTACAAGTTCGCATGAGAACAATAAATGTCTCTCGTTAAACGGCTACGGTACTTTTTATGGCGAATATTTGTTTGTAAGGATAAAATGGACACAATAGCTTTTCCAGGCTTTTATCTGACTCAATGATTATACTAATTAAATGCGAAGGCGTGAGTTTTCGACAATATTATTGTCGGGGTCTGGCAACTTTCATTTATCACAGCCCCTTTAACGCGGTAAGCCACTTTGCTTCGCTTTGTAGGTACTTACATTGCCTTAATGTAGTACGTCTTATAAAATTGGTTCTAAAATTAGTTTGTCTTCAAATTTCACATTAATAGTAACGTGGGATTTACAAGTTATCATTTAATATTTAATTAGGTCGTCATTGGGTATTTTAACTCCCTGATGAATCTACAAATGTAGTTTTCTTTTGCGCGCGGAGTGATTTCTTTCTGCACTAGGGCTAACGTTGCCTATACGTTTGACCAGTGCAAGTTGCATTGAAGGGTCGCCATTGTTTGAAGACTATACGAGACTTTGAGGCAATCAAAATACGGCGTTAAAAGTTTCCACCGCTTTCGCGGTGGAATTGAAGAACATAATATATCTGGGAGTGGTTATCCAACCCAATTTCGTTTGTGGACTCTGGTGAGTGGATATTTATTTTACATTTCATTGTATAAATCTGTTATTTGTGGCTATAAACATTTCTCATTATTTGTAAGTGGATGAGTTTCACTGTGCACCTGTAGGGCTATCTATTCACCATGCGTGACTGTATTAGTATGTGTATTTATTACAGCCCAGATTGTGGCGTGGGACGCCTTATAGTGGAGAGCAGCAGTATTTGATCGCGCGGAAACTTGAATCATACGCCACCACGACTTGACTAGCTCACCGCGACAAACATTAACGACTTGTCCACAAGTCTACGCAGTCACCAATATGACTAATCATTATGTATCTGTAGCTGACAAAATAGCCGCATACGGTGTTCAATTTGTGTGTGATCAGCAGTGACTGAATGACGTAAGAGTGAACCAACTTTCATCCTTACCATCACTAGCCTAATTATCCGGCCTCGTTTTGTAACCTCGTTGATACCTCAAAAAGCCATGCTTCGACCCCGCGGTATCAAGTACTGTTATGTGCCGTTTGGTATAGTATCTATACATTTCGTAAAGTCAGAGAGCGGGCCGGTGCCATGCTCTAAGAGCCTTGGACAATTACCATCACGTATGCATATTCTTTAGATTGAGTCACGTGACTGTTCAGGGCTCCCTTTTTGCAAGCAATAAAAGTCAGTGAAACTTGAGCCAAGCTACAGCACTGTTGTTTCAGTGAGCACTGCTGATCCATCCCAGTTTTCTTCTTGCCGACCCCAAGCCATGGCTTCCCTATTTGCAAATCACAGCAGCACAACCAACTCCACGTTTTACGATGGAGAAGCCAACCTGACGTGGGAGGAGAGGGTTTTCTTCGCCGTGTTATTCTCGCTCATGGCGGCAGTGTCGGTCATCGGCAACTCGCTCGCGTTCCTAACCCTCCGGAAAATCAAAATGCAGGCCAGTGCATTGCTGATCAACCTAACCATAGGGGATATTGGCCTGGGTGGTTTTGTCATGACGACCAGTGCCATCACCCTCATTAAGGAGCGCTGGGTTTTCGGTGAAGTGGCTTGTAGCATAATTGCCTTCATCAAAGCTGTCAGCATATTCTCATCCAACATGACGCTGTGTATGATTGCACTAGACCGTTTCATCTTCGTCAAGAGCATTCGTTTCTCAAGAAAGACCCGCGAACGACTGGACTGGTTTTTCTTGCTTTTCCCCTGGGTGTGGTCCGGGCTGAGTGCCGTCGGTCCCTTAGTTGGATGGGGGAAGTTTTCATGGGCCCCTACCAGAGTAGTGTGCACCATAGACTGGCTGCATAGTCCTTCCTACACACTTGCCTGTTTCACCTGCTACGGCTTCATACCGAACATATTCATCCTTGCCTGTTACCTGCAAATTCTGAGGTACGTCTGTGTGAACAAGAAGCGACTACAGAAGTCTAGGCAATGCTATCGTGGACCCCGGTCGAACGAATCCTCAACACGCTCCTCATCGGTATCCTCAAGTGATCGAACGGCCATTCGAGCAATCAAGTTTTCCACGACAGTCAGCCGAGAAGAGATTGGGGTCCTGAAGACCGCAGTAGTGGTCGTGTTGGTCTTTTTCACAATGGCCATACCCTACGTCATCATTCAGTTGATATCCCTCGTACAGAACCACGAGTTTCCACTGAGGATTGGCACCATAAGTACGGTCTTTGTGTTCTTCGGGAGCTGCCTCAACCCATTCATATACAGCGGAGGGAACGTCAAGTTCCGAATAGGCTTGAAGAAGGTTATTATGGGATTTATTTGTAAAGATGGTTGAGAGCTTATTAGAGTCTCTGCGCCTTGAACACCCAGCAGGGTGGATATGTGCGCATTACCAGTATTTCTTCTTCTTATTTAATATTATGAATCGAGCTTTATTCAAAATAGTACAAGCCGAAATTGGTGATGCACGATGGTACGTAATTAGACTTGTGTCAGTCTGCTAATGGCATAATGCTACAGGTGCCGAAATCGGAACATTTAAAAACAAAACAAGGGAAGGGGTGGGTTGGTGTTGATACACTTTGTGTTTTTGTTCGTTATTGTATATTTAAGTTTATATTTTCACCATATCCGTATTAAAGTTGCCAGTGATAACATGTATACATGACTCTAAAACGAGATATGTAACTATAAAAACAATCACTGTTTGTTTTTAGTCCGAAAGCTTACTATTTATAATATTCATGCGAACCATTTTTCATGTAAATTATTTTCCATTAAAAAAATGAAGTAATTTCCAATAACACTTTACTTGAACACCTATTTTTTAAAAACCCCGTTGATTTCCGCTGTTACAACCCAAAGTAAAGGACAAATATGTCACAGGCTGAAACATTGTGTGTGTCTTCATTTTTAAAACAACTATTTTCTCCTGCCTAAAACAACGGATTTCCGCAAATTCGGTCATGTTTGTTGTGTCATATAAACCTATAAAAAGAAAGAAAAAAAGAACAAACCAATTCTGAATCTGATTGTGGTTGTTCCAACCGAACTTAAAGACAATTAGTTTAAATCATGCTGAAAATTGTGCATGTTTTTAAGAACTATGTTCTCCTGACCTAAATGATCTGGACACTATTTGATAATTACTCAAAATAATTGTTAGCAAAAACATTTACTTGGTAACGAGCAATGGAGAGCTGTTGATAGAATAACATATTGTGAGAAACGGCTCCCTCTGAAGTAAAACGTAGTTTTTGAGAAAGAACAAATATTTTCACACTAAAAAAAATTGAATTGAATAAGAGACATCAGCTGAGGTCTCGAAATCAAGGCATCTGAAAGCAGGCCCACAGCTTGTGCGACAAGTTTGTTTTCCTTCCATTAGTTTCTCGCAACTTTTCACAGGTCTTTTATTTTAGAGAACACTGGTTAAATATAGTGTCCAGTGCCTTGAAGCCCGGTTATTACTTCCTGCGAATGCGAAGCAAATTTTTACGTCACAGGGCTGCCCTCACAGCAATAGGAGACTTTCCAACGCTAGGTGGCAGCAGACATACCGGGTAAATTTCCATTGTTTACGTAGTTCTGAACATGCGCATAATTCTGAGAACAATGGATTTACCCGGTAAGTCTGCTGCCCTCTATCGTCCCAGAAAGTCTCCCATTGTTTCGCAGGAGTTTAGCACAAGTGAACTGATGCGAAATATTCGTTGCGAATTTGTCACGTCAAAATTCGTATCGATTTCGTATAATTCGCAAGAAGAATGAACCGGACTCTACACAGTGGATTAAAGTGAAGGTACACGTTTGGTAATTGTCAAAGACCAGTCTTCTCACTTGGTGTATCCCATCATAAGCATAAAGGTATAAGCCTTTGCAAATTTTAGCTAAATTGGTCATCGAAGTTGCGAGAAAATGGTGAGAGAAAAACACCCTTGTTGGACGAATTTGTGTGCTTCCAGATAAGAACAAAAAACTTCTGGCTAGAAGTCTTTTATTATTTTAGTGCGAAATGACCTCTTTCTCAAAATCTACGTACTTCAGAGGGAGTCATTTCCCTCTATTTGCTCTACTATCAACAGCTCTCCAATGCTCGTTACCAAGTCAGTTTTTAAGTTAATATTTGTTGTGAGTAATTACCAAACGTGTACCTTCCCTTTAGGCCCAAATGTTCACAGCTTTGTTGTTTTATGTGAATGGTTGATCGCACAAAACGTGAGCACTGTCTGTGACTTTTTTGTCAGCTCCACATTTAATTATTAAAAATAATTTTTAGTTGTAAAATGTACACGGCTCCATAGTGAGTTTTGCGTAGAGACACCGTGTGAATGAAATCGCTATAAACTGTAGTGTGCTCATTGTCGGTAAGCAATCCTTATGGTATGGAGACAAATAACAAAATAACAAAAAGAGGGGGGAAAGAACTCCATATATATGGCAGTTCTAAAGTCCCACAAGGGCACAAGTCCATGGAAAACTGTAAGTGCAGGGACAGGGGAAAGAACAAAAGAATGTTCCATGGAGGCATTTTTGAGAACGATGTGTTCTAAAAAAAAAACCGGAAGTACTTCTCCCTCTCAGTTTTTCTGTGTAAGATTTAGGCAATTTAAAATAGTAATGTAATGTTTTACTCCAAATTATTTAACTATGTAACTGTTCATGTAATTCTGCTGCTGGCAGCGAATTGAATAGAATTTTAATAAACCACTGAATGAAATGAAATGAATGTTCGATAAGTATGTTCGCCTATTCTGTTTTCCCGCAAAGACTGGCTACAACACATTGTTCATATTATAGAACATTGCACAAAATTGTGGTTAAGTTGCAACTTGGTTGATTCATGCCAACGTTTTGCCTACGTTTACTAAAGAATGGATAGCCTTGACAAACTTGAATTTTTTTTCGTTCATCCTCAGACTTCCTTCAGGACGTATCTGTCATTCCTGAACGGTTTCACTAATTACCCCCCCCCCCCACCCCGAACATACTAGAGATATAGAAGGTGTCTATGAGGCAAAACAATGGTTTCTGCTCAACTCGGCTGCATACCTTTACGAATACAATTTTTGTATTTTTGTATTTTTATGTGAATTGCCAAATAAATAATGTTTATAATAATAATACCGTGTAGAATCGCAATGTGTTTCGTTTGGTGACAGTAGACGGGTTTTACTTGACGTAGGAAATGTCTGCGAGTATTTATATTATCCTTGTTTGGATCTTACAAAGACGAATTAAATAGAGTTGTAATGTTAACTTTTTGGGAACGTTTACACATCTTAAAGGCACTGTACATGTTTCTTAATTGTCAAAGACCAGTGTTCTCACTGGGTGTATCCCATCATAACCATAAAACAACAAGCGTGTGTGAAAATTTGGGCTCATTGGTCTTCAAAGTTGCGAGAAAATTATGAAAGAAAAAACACCCATGTTGGGACGAATTTGTGTGCTTTCAGATAGGAATAAAAGACTTATTATTTTAGTCAGAAATTACCTCTTTTTCAAAAACTAGGTTACTTCAGAGGGAGCCGCTTCTCACAATGTGTTATACTATCAAGAGCTCTCCAATGCTCGTTACCAAGTCAGTTTTTAAATTAATATTTGTTTTGAGTAATTACCAAACGTGTACCTTCCCTTTAATTAGATATATAGTACCTGGTATTTACGCCAAATTTTATATGATTTGTATTAAATTCTAAAAGTTAATAAAGCATTTAGCAACGGGAACAAGTTTTTGTTAACGTGTGTTCTTTAAAAGCAAGTGTTAAGATTATTTAAAAGATAACCCCACCCTCAGATACAATGGACTCGTCCAAGCAGTCCCAACGCCAGCCGTGTTGTTTGTGTGGTGATTTCATGCTGGTTTGAATTAATTATGGTATTTGTTTTGCTGAAACACAATGTGCTATTACGTAAGTTTGTCTGTTGATACATGCTGGTTTCAATTAGAGTACTTGTTTTGCGGAACACACAATGTGCTTTTACCTAAGTTTGTCTGTGGATAACATGCTGGGTTTTTTTTTGTTTTTTTTGCACAAACACAATCTGTGAGAAGCCGTAATTCGCCTTGGCATCTGCTGTCCAGGTTTGAGTAAATTAGAACGAAACGCAAATGGTCTTCTTCTAGCTTTCGCTCACTAAAAAAAACCCAAACTACTGTGGAACAAAAAAAAACACGCTACTACCTACTACTGTAACAAAACAAACCACATCTTAAAACCGAACCACTAACAAGTCGGAAAATAGTCTGAATATGAAGTATGAAGCGTTATAAAAAAACGTAGGAAGGACTGTGAACATCACGCGAGTCTTTTACTTGCTTATACAAAAATAATAGGCTTCTTGGAGAAACAACAAGAAAATACATAGACTAACACCAGAAACAACTCAAATCTTAAAACGGACACCACAATCAAGTCGGAAAAAAGTCTCAAATATGTATTTTGTACAAACACAATTTGCGAGTAGCCGTTACCTTTTGGACAGCGGTGGTCTAGATTTAAGATAAATGTGAACAAATAAAAAACAGTTTTATGGCCTGACATTTCGATGAAAAACAAAGCCTTCGAGAAAGACCCTGCTTGGGTCGAAACAGCTATTTATTAATATAAAAAAAAAAAATTAACACAAAAATATGTTGAAAACAAACTATAAAGGAGGACCGCACACATTATTTTAGGAGGTCTTGGGTCACATAAAACACTGCAATTAATTCGCTTTGGACAGCGACTGTCAATGTTGAGAGGCACTGTAAGCATAACAACTTACTTGTTAGCGATCAATGGAGAGAGGTGTTTAGTAATAATAATTATAAACCGTTTTTATATAGCGCTTTCCAAACCCGGAGGGCATCCCAAAGCGCTTCACATTATTACCCCCTGGTCACTGGGTCTTAAATCACTCCTTAAACCATCTCAGCTCCCTGGTGGGGAGTATGCAGCCTGTGCAACATTAATATGCGCTACTCGGCTAAATCAATCACAATAACCATCTCTGCCCTCACAGGTACCCGTTTACCCCTGGGTGATAGAAGCAATTATAGTATAAAACATTGTGAGAAACGGCTACCTCTGAAGTAACGTTATTTTACACCTAATTGAACTTGATTTCGAGACCTCAGAAATTGATTTTGAGGTCTCGAATTCAAGCATCTGAAAGCACACAACTTCGTACGGTGTGGCAAGGGTGTTATATTATTATCTCGCAACTTCGACGACCAATTGAGTTCAAATTTTCACCAAGTGAGAAGAGTGGTGTATGGCAATAAAAGATGTTGCCCTGTGAACGGAAATAAGATACAAACAAATCGCTATCAAACAAATTCTTTGAGAAAACAAACTGCTTTTGCCTACCATTTGTTTTTTTTTGGGGTCAATTTAGGCAAAATGAGCAGCCAATTTAACCACCAACAAGCTATTCTATATTCTGAATTGAGGCGAGTCACGAAAAAGAATGACGATACCCCCTATATATTGAACCATAGAACAGTGAGCTAAAGGAATTTGACTCGACTCAAAACGAAATTGAATGGCCGAATTCTCAATTTGAAACGCAGTAACAACTGGAGAGGCAAATAAAACAGCTTCAATTCGAATGCATGGAAATGAAATTGGCTGCTCATTATTTTGTCAAATTTGACCAAGAAAACCTATATTAGTAGTACCAAACAACATATCCTGAAACAACCTAAATCTAAAACCGAACTACAAGCAAGTCGAAAAAAGTAAAGAAATTCTGAGAAGCATCGTCGCCTTGGGCGCAGTTGTTTTTCAGAATAAAGATAAATATAAACGAAAAAAGGCTAACAAACAAGTGTTGTGATTTGTTTTTATGAAGGACTGCAGACATAACAAGTCCCTTTTCTAGACTTCGTTAAAAAAAAAGCACTATTATGGAGAAAAAGAACACCTGCTACAACCTACTCTTATTAGCAGCATTAAAGCCATTGGACCCTTTCGGAACAGAACCAAAATAAACATTTTCACAGATTTACAAACAACTTACAGGGTTTATAGAAGGTAATGGTGAAAGACTTCCCTTGAAATATTATTCCATGAAATGCTTTACTTTTTGAGAAAACATTAAAACAATTATCAATTCTCGATATCGAGAATAACGGATTTATTCTAAACACATAACATGACACGGTGAAACGTGCGAAAACAAGGGTGGGTTTTCCAGTTATTTTCTCCCGACTCCGATGACCGATTGAGCCTAAATTTTCACAGGTTTGTTGTTAATTTTTATATATAACTTGTGATACACGAACTGTGGGCCCTTGGACAATACTGTTTACCGATGTTGTGCGATAGCAATAGCCTTGATATGAGCACCGTAAATGAAAGCCTTTTGTATGGAACAATATTCAAATATTGACTACTTCGAGTGATGGTTAAAACTACGACTCACCAGGGCCAAATTTCATAGCGCTGCTTAGCGGCAGATTTTGTGCTTACTGTGCAATTTCTATCTCATAGCGCTGCTAACCGTAAGCATACGAAAAGGCATGCTAACCTTCCGGTGCTTACCGCACGAAAATAAATGACTTCACACATACAATGCAAACCACAGTAAACACGCAATATGGCCGCCCACTTTTTCTGCTAACCTGTTAAATACGCTAAGGCTTAAGCAAAGTGTTCTGCTACAGTAAGCACGCATATTTGCTTTTCCCTTGAATAAACAAAATTTGTGTAGTTTAATCAAGAATGGAATTGATGAACCTGGCCAGCTAAGCCTTTTTTCTTATTCTTCTTAGTTTGTTAGTTAAGATATTATTTTTGTTGAAGTAAAAACTCGATTTCAGAATGTGCCTTAAAGTCACCTGGAAGTGGTATTTTTTCAAAATAAAGCTTTTGCTACTAATACATGTGTTTTGATGAGTGGAATGTAAATAAACAGTTAACTAAGGTTTTAAAAAAATCAGTTCTTATGTTATTTACAAATTTAAGAGTAGACCCCGACCCGAGAGGGCGCTGTTCGTGACGTCAATCGAGGTAGACTTTGCCTGTAATGCGTAGAGTAAACACAATTGCAAAGTACATGTACGGACCAAGTCGTGAGTTTGTACGTTTCAAAACAATTTTTTTTCCGGCAATGCCGACCAGGTGTATTGCTGCTGAATGCAGAAAAACATTTTTTGAAATGTACCAACTCACAACTTGGACGTACATGTACTTTGCACGTGTGTTTAATATACGCATTGCAGGCAAAGTCTGCCTCGATTGACGTCACAAAAGGGGTAGGCGGAGTCAGCCCCCCAAACAACTTTATATATTTTTTAAACATATAAATCGTGACAAACAATTACTACAAAAATTGTTTTATTGTTCGTAAGCATATACTCTTGTTTGAAAGAAAAATATTTTATATTTCCAGGTGACTTTAAGGTGCCTATGTATATGGTTTCAAAATAGTACATGTTAATTATGAGTGCAAAACTAGATATATATATATAACCTAGATGATGACGATAATGGTTTCTGAATTTCTCATTTTAATAGCAAAATTATGATATTTTTATATAATATCTAGACATAAACAAAACTTAAAATACATCAATGCTACTTCTTCTGTGTTATTTCTTTTATGATATATTTTTAGTGTTATGCGCCCTCGAACAGGCTGGTCCTGGCGACAGCGCAATATATTCAATAAATTATTAATTCCACAAAATTGTGTTTGTGCACGGACATTAATTTCACCCTTTTCGGAAGTTTTTAAAATATAAGACGGAACTATGCAATGAATGTTACTAACCTGTTTCACCGTAAGTGCTAATTGAACTCCTTCCTATTAAAGTCAAAAGCAAATACTTTCACCGCAGAA
Source organism: Asterias rubens (assembly GCF_902459465.1). Lineage (NCBI taxonomy): Eukaryota > Metazoa > Echinodermata > Asteroidea > Forcipulatida > Asteriidae > Asterias > Asterias rubens. The sequence continues at coordinate 13,014,870 of NC_047072.1, read as the reverse complement.
CATAACATATTTAATTTCAAAATCTTAATGAAGATTTGTTCTCCAGGAATCACAAACCTGCGAATCAATCGTAGGAAGTCCAAGGAATAGAAGAGAGTTTGAAGATTAATGGTCATGTAGACGAGCATGGCCTTAAGACATTAGACACTATTGGTAATTGTCAAAGACCAGTGTTCTCACTTGGTGTATCTCAACATATGCATAAAATAACAAACATGTGAAAATTTTAGCTTAATTGGTTGTGGAAGTTGCGAGATAATAACGAAAGAAAAAAAAACTTGTCACACGAAGTTGTTTGCTTTCAGATGCTTGATTTTTAGGTCTCAAAATCAAGCACGTGGAAAATAACTTCTTTCTCAAAAGCTACGTTACTTCAGAGGGAGCCGTTTCTCACAATGTTCTATACTATATCAACAGCTCCCCGTTGCTCATTACCAAGTAAGGTTTCATGCTAATTATTATTTTGAGTAGTTACCAATAGTGTCCACTGCTAATTTGAGGCACTGGACGCTATTTAGTAATTACTCAAAATAATGTTTAGCATGAACACTTACTTTGGTAATGAGCAATGGACAGCTGTTGATAGTATAAAACAATGTGAAACGGCTCCCTCTAACGTAACGTAGTTTTTGAGAAAGAGGTTATTTGTCACTCAAATCATAAAAGACATCAGACCTGAAGCCTTTTATTGTGCATCTGAAAGCACAATATTTTGTGCAACAGGGGTGTTTTTTCCCTTTGATTGTTCTCTTGCAACTTCAATGACCAGTTGAGTCCAAATTTTCACAGGTTTGTTATTTTGTGCCTGTGTTGGGATACACCAAGCGAGAAGACTGGTCTTTGACAATTACCAAACGTGTCCAGTGCCTTTCCCTAGCGTGTAGGTCACAAAGGGTCATCAAAACATGGGTGTGTCAGAACATGGAGCAGATCTAATTCAACCCCATCATTCAGTCAATCTCTTATAATATATTAATTTTGGTTTTACCCATATACATTGATGTGTGTTAGTATACTTTCTCGAGTTCTGTGAAAACAAATCACAGTCATATTACTCTGGTGGGATTTGAACCCAAGACCTTTGCAATTCTAGAGCAGTGTCATACCATCTGTATGGGAAAAACCAAAATGAATATTCTTTATCCCTGATGCAAATTTAACATCTCTTGTAATATCTCATACATAAAAACTCATACTTATGTATATATACAAGCAGTATTCACAGATAAACTACCATAATAAAATATGTTTGTACAGTTACCAGTACAAATCTTGCAAGTATTCAAACCGAATACTCAATTCCAAAGTATCTTTTTCGTATAATTTCATGGAATGATGTATATGTTGGGGTTACACCTAGTGCGAATTCCGGTCTTTCACAGTTTTTGCAGCTTGCTTTAACATGTGTGAATGAAATAGTGTTGTCATCAAAGTATTGTTCAGTCAAGAATCAAATACTGCCTAGTACAAGGATGGCTGGTTAGTACTTGAGTATGAGAACTTGGGCCATTGAGTACAAGTACAAGTACAAGTATCATAGTACCAAGTATTCTGATATCCGAGAACCAATTCTAAAAGCCAAGTACCAAGACCAACAGATGAGTACCAAATTCCTACAGATGAGTATCAATTCCAACAGATGAGTATCAAATCCAACAGACGAGTATCAATTCCAACATCTGAGTACCAAGTCCAACATCCAGGTACCAACTCCAACATCTGAGTACCAAGTCCAACACCTGAGTACCAAGTCCAACAGATGAGTACCAAGTCCAACATCCAGGTACCAAGTACACGATGAGTATCAATTCCAACAGATGAGTACCAAGTCCAACATCCAGGTACCAAGTCTAACAGATGAGTATCAATTCCAACAGATGAGTACCAAGTCCAACATCCAAGTACCAGGTCAAACAAGACTACCAAGTGTAACAGATGAGTATCAATTCCATCATCTGAGTACCAAGTCCAACATCTGAGAACCAAGTCCAACAGATGAGTACCAAGTCCAACATCCGAGTACCAATTCCAACATCCGAGTACCAAGTCCAACAGATGAGTACCAAGTCCAACATCCGAGTACCAATTCCAACAGCCAAGTACCAAGTCCAACATCGGAGTACGTAGTCCAACATCAGAGTACCAATTCCAACAGATGAGAACCAAGTCCAACATCCGAGTACCAAGTCCAACAGATGAGTACCAAGTCCAACATCAAGGTACCAAGTCCAACAGATGAGTACCAAGTCCAACAAATGAGTATCAATTCCAACAGCCAAGAACCAACAGACGAGTCCCACACCCTTCAAGTATAGTTTATTTTTCAGTTGAGTATTTTGTGAGCGGAGTAAAAGTCTAATAAAAGTAAAACTTTGAATACTACTCAAGCACAAGTACCAAGTACAAGTACCAAGTACCAAGTGTGAGTACTTACTACCGCAAAAGCAGGAAACAATTTGCACACTTTAACAGACCCCAAGCTTTATAATCAAACTGAATAAATGCAAGACTTGCACGATCCAAGGTGCTAATTTTTTAAAAGCCTCGCTAATTGCGCCTCTATATCTTGATCGGCGTCCTTTGAACTTTCGCTGCTCGCTGGTAGCCGTTGTGAGGCAGTAGGCGCGTCTGATAACTGTAATGAAGAAAAGGAAAACAAGGTTGTGATATGTGTCTATATAAAAACAGTAAAACAAATTGCTAATAGGTTAAGTTATCGCCGTTTTCCTTTATTCATTTTAATGTGTGTAATAGCGCGTACGGGTATATTTTTACAGTGTATATTTTCTTGCATTTTGGTCAAAATTATATTGGAATATGCGCTACATAAACAAATCAATAAATAAATTATTAAATTAATATTATTAAAGCGCCACAAAGAGAGTACTTACTACGTTCAGTTTTCAGAAGGTAACATGTGCAATCATATCCAAGAAAAAAATAAAATATTTATGTTTTATAAAACAAAACAAAACCACCACAAATTCCAATCTTTTAATAAAACTCTTTTGTCGCGAAATTTAAGTTATGCCTCAACGAGAGTATTGTGCAACTCTACCAGTGGCATATATTTTTTGAGTCAAGCCAGACTAGGTCTGGCACCTGCACTCTACTCTTTGAGGAAGGAGTTACTAGGAAAGAGTTCAGGGCACAAGGCCCGGTCACACAGGTCTCAATAACGAGAATGTTAACAATGCACGCCCTCGATTGGTTGAATGAGCGTGGGCGTATTCTGCGTGGAGCATTTCAACCAATAGAATGTGTTCTCTTTAGGTCGTGATCGTTATTGTTTTGGCTGCAGTGTGATTTGGCCTTAAGGCAATGACCAGTTGCCTAAATTCCCGCAATCTAATATAAAGCGTTTTACCTTTCCTGATACCTCGATACCAATCTCATCGAGGACCTGATTGACAATGGCATCTTGCTCTTCCTCATCTCCTGATTCTTCAAACATGGCATCTAAGGTGTCATCCACTGAGGAGAAGATAATAATTTTATTATTTATGTTTGATTGTCACATTCAATAAACCGATCCATTAAGCTTCGCCCCAATCACAACCCATTGCGCAACCAAAAGTATGACACTATAAAGTCTGACATGCGAGCGCGTATGCTTGGCGCGCCTGGCAGAGTTGTGCAGAATGGTAACAGTAGAGAGGCTCACGTCTTCTTGCCCACACGTGCGCCCTGGGCGGAGCCTAATGGATTGATCTATTCAGTAAAACATTACTTTGGTATTCCCCTCACTTAATACATCATTGGTGTTTCATAAATATTAACAGTGACAGTTATAAACAGTAGCCAGCATTATTAACTATTCAAAAGGGCAAAACTTAGGATTGGGTGAAGCCTTGGCCTTGGACCCTAGCCTATGGACAGACTAACACTGCATATAGGACTCACAAAGACAAAGACAAGGGACAACAATGAAAGGCGAACACATGTAGGTGTTCCAACAATATACCAAAAACAAACGTAAAACATATACAGTGAAATGCTTTTTGGTTTTGCGTGTCTAAAAACATGTTTTTACTTAAATACACACTACCAAAATACAAACTAAAAATTACCAACTCATAAAAAGATACATAGAAAACTACAATTATTATGATCACATCCAATGTTCTACGTGTACCTCAACCTGCAATGCCTCAAATCCCATATATGATAACATCGTTTAATGAAATAATAAATGTTTTACTTTTCAGTAATCTAATCACTGAAGTTCCAAAGTTACCTTGGTAAAATTTTAATGTTCACAGATTTTTTACATGACAACCAGCATCCAGCATGGTGTCATAAATGATAATAATAATAATATGCATTTGCAACAAGTCAATCTTAAAGACACTGTACGCTTTTGGTAATTGTCAAAGACCAGTCTTCTCACTTGCTGTATCTCAACATATGCATAAAATAACAAACCTGTCTTGAGCTCAATTGGTCGTCGAAGTTGCGAGATTAAAACACCCTTGTCACACGAAGTTGTGTGCTTTCAGATGCTTGATTTTGTGACCTCAATATCTAATTCTGAGGTCTCGAGATTAAATTTATGGCAAATTACTTCTTTCTTGAAAAAATACGTTACTTCAGAGGGAGCCGTTTCTCACAATGTTTTATTCTATCAACCTCTCCCCATTGCTCGTTACCAAGTAAGTTTTTATGCTAACAAATATTTTGAGTAATTACCAATAACGCCCAGTGCCTTTAAAGTGCCTTTAAAGTGCCTTGAGCGACACTGAGTGATGAGATGCTCGCTGTATAACGAGCCACTATTAATATTATTAGTATTACTTACTGAGTTCTTCTTTCATTTCCATCTTGTCCGATTCCATCTGGAATTTCTTCATATCTTGCATCATCTTCTCTGGGCTGACATGTTTGTTCATTGCACTCATTGCCTAAAGAGAACAATAATTATTAACAATAATAATGCAATCATATAAAGCCCACATATCCACAAAAGTGCTTAAGGTGCTAATACAAACAATAACATATATATACATGTATGGGGTACAAAATTAACAGTGGCCCACTGACCTAAGACCAGTGAAAATGTCTTCCGGCCATTGAAGGCACCCAAACTGATTATCTATCTTCCTCGAAATATTGCTGAATCCTCCTGGACTATCCAGCCTGTACACAGTCGATGAGATTTGTGTGGTTTGTATTTAAAGGACACGCTGCATTGGATCGGTCGAGTTGGTCTTTGAAAAGTGTTTGTAACCATTTGTTATAAAATGCATATGGTTAGAAAGATGATTTAAAAGTAGAATACAATGATCCACACAAGTTTGCCTCGAAATTGCGTGGTTTTCCTTTTACTTTGCGAACTAACACGGTCTACCATTTAAAGGAGTCATAAATGGCCGACCTTGTTAGTCGACGAGGTAAAAGGAAAACCACGCAATTTCGAGTGATACTTGTGTGGATAATTATATTCTACTTTTAACATATCTTTTCTAATCATATGCATTTTATAACAAACAGTTACAAACGCTTTTCAAAGATCAACTCGACCGATCCCAGGCGACGTGTCCCTTTAATGATTTCACAATTTGAAAGAGGATAAGTGCTTACCTTAGTTGTGTTTCCCATAGCTGTTGCCATGGCTTTATTTGACTGCATAGTCTGAAATAAGAACGGAGTATAACATACAACTTTAACAGATTAAATAAACCACAACTGGTGAGTAAATATTTGGTAGCGGTAACACCACGTGTATATCTACATGCCAGGTAGAGTTTGCTCTTTAGAGAACTGTCTTGCTTTATACCCAAAGCAGCTTTTCGGAACTCGGGAGACTTCTAAGTCCTGCTTTAAAAGACACTGGACACTGTTGGTAATTGTCAAAGACCAGTCTTTTCAATTTCAGTATCCCAACATATGCATAAAATAACAAACCTGTGAAAATTTGAACTCAATTGGTCGCCGATGTTGCGAGATAATAATGGAAGAAAAAACACCCTTGTCGAAAGTTGTGTGCTTCCAGATGCTTAATTTCGGGACCTCAAAAATCTAATTCTAAGGTCTAAAAAACTAAATTTGTGGAAAAAAAAACTTCTTTCTCGAAAACTGCGTTACTTCAGAGGAAGCCGTTTCTCACAAACTTTTATACTATCAACAGCTCTCCATTGCTTGTTACCAAGTAAGTTTTTATGCTAACAATTATTTTGAGTAATTACCAAAAGTGTCCACTGCCTTTAACTACATGTACTACATGGGCAAAGGTAGAAAATCAGCATTTATTTGATCATTATTAACTTCACTATGGGGCAGTGAGTGTAACAGGTTTTAAATAAACCACAACTTTAACAGGTTTAATTATCTATAAATTTGACACGTTAAATAAACGAAAACCTTTACAGGTTAAATAAACCACAAATATAAAGGGTTAAATAACTCATCACTTGGTAGCAGTAACACAATGTGTTCCAATTAAAATTAAAAAACTTCGCTCAGGGAAGTCTTTCGCTCTGGTGTGTCTGGCTTTGCAACTATTTTCAATCCTGATTTGAAGGCTGCACTCAAAATGAAGAAGAAGTTATATTACACATTTATTTATAAAGCGCGGTGTATCAAATTAGTTGCTCCAAGGCGCTGTACATAAAAGGTCAGAACACTATGTCGATCAGACACAGTACTAAAGTCGGTTTCACTCGCGGTTCTACCCGAACGAGTTCAAGTCTGTGTGTCTGAACGGTTCTTAAGATAGACCGTCCAGCACCCAACAACACCCTTGTCACACAAAGTTGTGTGCTTTCAGATGCTTGGTTTTGGGACCTCAACATCTAATTCTGAGGTCTCAAAATCAAATTTGTGAAATATTTAAGTGGAAAATTACTTCTTTCTCGAAAACTACGTAACTTCAGCGGGAGCCGTTTCTCCCAATGTTTTATACTATCAACAGCTCTCCATTGCTTGTTACCAAGTAAGTTTTTATGCTAACAATTATTTTGAGTAATTACCAATAGCGTCCAGTGCCACTTAACTATAATTGCTTCTCTCCACCCAGGGGTAAATGGGTACCTGTTAGGGCAGAGATGGTTCTTGTGATTGATTTAGCTGAGTAGCGCATATTAATGTTGCACAGGCTGCATACTCCCCACCAGGGAGCTGAGATGGTTTAAGGAATGAATTCAGGCCCAGTGACCAGGGGTAATAATGTTGGAAGTGCTTTGAGACGCCCTTCGGGTGTGAAAAGCGCTACATAAAAACTGGTTATTATGATTATTATTATTAAGTGTAAAGACTGGGACTTGAACCCACACTCTGCTGATCAGAAACTGCAGAGCTTTAAGTCCTGTGCTTATGACCCCTCGGCCAGATACCACAGTTTGCTAACAAGTTTAAATCCATGTCTACAACTCTTGCCTAGTCCTACATTCCATACCTTTGCCTGTGTATTGACGGACGACACCCTTGCACTGGCTCCATACATTCTTGTCTTTTGTTTCCTGAGGTTGACCAACTGTTTGGCTAGAACTGTAGCAGCCTGTATTTGTAAACACGGCATATTTGGGTATTATTGTTAGTGTGAGTTAATAGACAACTACATCTATCTGGGCAAGAAGATCACCTTCAACAACGAAACAGGAGAGGAAATAAAGAGAAGAATCCAGTTAGGATGGGTGAAGTTTGGCACATTGAGCTACATCTTTAGAGACCACACCCTTCCTATATCCCGGAAAAGGCAGGTATTCCATCAGTGCATCATACCTGTCCTATCGTACGGTGCTGAGACATGGACGACCACCAAATGACTAGAGAAAAAACTTAGGGTGACAAAGAGGGCTATGGAAGGGATAATGATAGGAGTAACAAATTAGGACAGGGTGGCAAATGAGGATCTATGAAAGAAATCAAGAGTGCTGGATATAATTAAGACAATTAAACTCAAGAGGTGAATATTGGCAAGTCACCTAGCTAGGAGGTATGACAACAGATGGGCACGCAAAACAACCAACTGGACTCAAAGAAACAGGACAATAAAAAGAGGGCGACAAAACAGAAGATGGAGAGAAAGTACATAATGGGGCATTGCTTGGCAACAGACAGCGCAGGATAGAGTGAGATGGAGAATTGGTGAAGAGGCTTTCCTCCTGCAGTAGAGTGAAAGAGGCTAGACAGACATTAATGTGAGGCCACCAGCCATTGTGAAACTCACTTGACTCTGGCCAACCATCCACAGGGTACTTCAAGCCCTTAAAGGTGTATGAACTTGAATTACATCAAACACGTGCACCAGAAAAATGGTCAAACATTGGGCGAGCCATAAAATCAGGCCCTACACATGCAAATACTATTTAATCAAAAAGTCTTCACAATGTGCTTACCTGTTTGTTACCTTGCTTGGCAGCTTTTTTAATTTCAAGGGTCTGTAAGGGGAGACAAAAAAAAGTATTTTTTTTTCCAAAGATAATAAGGGAATAAAAGTGTAGCGACAAAATCTTTCATGGCCGTTTAAAACCTTGCAGGGTTGTTGCCGTGTGATAAAGGCCCTCGCCTTTGGCTCGGGCCTTTATCACACGGCAACGACCCTGCGCTGAAAGAACAAGTCACTAGTCTTCTATTCCCATTCATAAATGCCTTTTTGGTCAAAAGGCGAAATAAAGTAAGAAACTCTGTAAACCTTATCTGTTTCTGACGTGCTTGAGCTCTGTAGGTACCGTGTCCGTGTGTTGCATTGTTATGACTGAGACGCCTATTTCCGACAGTTTCCGGTTACATTCGTGCGCGTATAGTCTTGGTGCAACACGTTCTCCTTTTCTTTTCACACACAGCGCAGCCAACTTACCGACAGTGCCCGCATCACCCGTAACAAGAAACGTCTTGCGGAGTATCCGCTCACAACCGGTTATAAAAAAGACTAGTCATTATCAAAGGTTTAAACACCCCTACGTGACGCGCTCTACACCAATAGGAATAGCGAAACTGTCTGAGGTATTTATGAACGATGGTTAACTTGACTGTCTGTTAATCTCTAGAAGTAATAAACATAACTTAGGTACAGTTTGACTTTAAAGAAGATTTATGCCTGTGTGTGTGTTAGTTTTAAGAAGAGGTGTAAATACTAACAATCTTTTGCTCTTCCCTTTCCAGCTTAGCTCTGTCCCTGTCCAAACCTCGCTGTGTATTCTTCAGATCCCTGTCAACTTGCCTCATCACCTCTGAAAAAAAAAAAAACCAAGCAAACAAAATAATCAAATGAGATTTAATAAAGACATTGGACACTATTGGTAATTGTCAAAGACCGGTCTTCTCACTTGGTGTATCTCAACATATATGCATAAAATAACAAACCTGTGAAAATTTGAGCTCAATTGGTAGTCGAAGTTGAGAGATAATTATGAAAGAAAAAAAACCCACTTGTCACACGAAGTTGTGTGCGTTTAGATGGTTGATTTGGAGACCTCAAATTCTAAATCTGAGGTCTCAAAATCGAATTCGTGGAAAATTACTCCTTTCGCAAAAACTATGTCAAACTATGACACTTGCTACAAAAAATTGGGGCGGTAATGCTTTCTGCATGCAAAATCAAAAATATTATTCTATTACTACTTAACAAATTTAATTACATTTTTGTCCCACGGCATTATGGCTACTTTATTCGAATCGAGAGATATCATAAGGCATGGTAGTAAAACACCCCACCCCCCTTAAAACACACACACTTAAACTAAGTCAACCGGTTAATATGCACATGTATGCGGTGTAATATAATCATCCAAGTACGTCGAAAGACAACATGGCGAATATTTCCGTTTGCTACTAAATTCGGGGTAAAAAACACCTTTTTTACAGTTAAAAGAACAAGATTTTCAAAAGTTTAAAAGTGATTTAGATGCAATTATGACTCTTGTGCATATATATTTAACCGTTGACTTATGTTAAAATGTTTTGTTTAAGTGCATTTAAAAATTGTTGTCGTGAGTTGTCGTGAGTTGTTGTGAGTTGTCGGTATTTAGTGCGACCGCTAAAAACACATGACACCAGGGTTAGATAGATAAATAGGTATAAACGTTTAGGGCCTACTCAATGTTGGAAATATTTTAAATACAGAGTAATATGGACAAAATTATTGTAAATATAAAATATATTAAAAGGTGAAACTTTAAACAAAATGCAACATCCGTAGGTCCGGGGAGAAGCACAGCTTTTGTTCCCCAGCCTAGTAAACTAGGCTACTAGGTAGTATCTAGTATAGTAAGTATGAACAGACAGACCCAAAATTATTAGAACTCCTAACTAAAATCTCACCATTCTTACCTTTCTCCGTAGGTTTTTTCTTGAACATTTTGAAGGGAGTTGTGTTCTCTAACTCTAAACACCCCAGAGATGGAAATAATGGTGATACTAAATATCGAAACAGAGAATTCAATTCATAAAAGGTTGTTGTTTTTGTAAGGGGTGTGCGGTAGTTCGTTCAATTTGCACAATATTAAATTGCAATCAGGTGGTGTTGATTCATTTTCATCATCAGACATAAATTGAGGGCGCCCTCAAGAGCTTCTTGACACAATATTATTTCACTTAGCTGCTTGAGTTGAGAAAAAAATGTTGAAATTGTTTTTACTACTTAGAACACCCTCCCACGCCAGAAAGTCACCTCTATAAAATTACTGTTCTCGGTAATAAAATTCACAAAGGATCCCTTTTTTCAATGAAAAATAGCACGTTTTGCACAGCGGAAAGCGGTTCAAAAACAAAACCATGTATTTTCTATTGTAAAGCTTTTTAATAACTATTGTAGTACTTTGAACGATTGTGAATTGTGTCACAATTCAGCAGGTTGCTGCGATGACATTTTTAAATAAATAAACTATCAACCGAATAAACCATCAACATTATTTTTCACCCAGAGAACAATAAATCCACAATCATAAAAACACAATTTTGACTTTTTATATCATGACTTTATTGTAAAAGTTAAAATCCACAAAAATGGTTATTTTATTTCTGCTCGATCATGTACACAAAATAATGTTTTTGCTATTAATTTATAAATATACAGAGATTGATTTCAATAAGTTGCAAAATATACAAATATTTGAGTTTCATGGACGGATTTTTATAAAATAGCAACATATATGAATTGTTTTTTTTAAATAATAATATCTATAACAATCTTTACACTAAAATATACAAACTTTATAACAAATGAAAGATTCAGTATGGAAAGAAAACAAAATAAAATGTTTGGATAAAAACATGACATCAGATTACACTATCATTATGTTTATTTCAGGTGCCGAAAACCCCCCAGTTTTGTATGTATTTTTAAATAAATGAAACAGGGTCCTGAAATTTGTTTACCTTATTGTTTTGTTTTGATATTCATCTTGTCAAGCATAGTGTTGGCAGACATCTAGAATACAATAATAATAACCTGTGAAAACTTCATTCCCAAAGGTGGTCGCGTTTTTGAGATATCGCCAAAAATCCAGAACGAATAAGTTCATGTCCGAATACACAGCCTGAGAAGTATCACTGCTAAGATTCAAATTTATGCGTCGAAAAATTGATATCTGTTTACATAACCCGATACTTTAAAGGCAGTGGACACTATTGATAATTACTCAAAATATTCATTAGCATAAAACCTCACTTAGTGACGAGTAATGGGGACAGGTTGATAGTTTAAAACACTGGGAGAAACGGCTCCCTCTGAAGCAACATAGTTTGCGAGAAAGAAGTAATTTTCCACGAATTTGATTTCGAGACCTCAGAATTAGATTTTGAGGTCACGAAATCAAGCATCTAAAAGCACACAACTTCGTGTGACAAGGGTATTTTTTCTTTCATTATTATCTCGCAACTTCGACGACCAATTGAGCTCAAATTTTCACAGGGTTGTTATTTTATGCATATGTTGAGATACACCAAGTGAGAAGACTGGTCTTTGACAATTACCAATAGTGTCCAGTGTCTTTAAAGTGAAACTTTTCTCAAAACGCTTTTTACTATCGAAAGTTGCTGTAGGCTACTAACAAAACTTTTTTTTTTCTTTAAATTTAAGCGTGAGAAACAAACGTACACCTTCCCTTTAAACTGGTTGCTGGTATGGTCCCTCTATCCATATCTGAACACTATTCTGAGCAATTTGTCTCAAAAATAACTATTTTTTTTATACAGTGCATCATTTCCTTTAATAATAGCTACCTTATTTCTCAAGTTGGAACTTTCTAGACTGTTTGTACTAAAAGTGGACACTGTCATTACTCTTAATACAAGGCCATACACAAATATTTGATATTATGTTATGTTTATAAAGAATATTATACAAATAATGAATGTTTATGAGTGCAATGGTGCGAACATTTATGTTCATGAGTTAAAAGATGGGATGTTCTATTCAACGAGGCGGAGTCGAGTTCAATTGAACATTCCATCTTTCAACGAATGAACATAATTCGCACTATTGCACGAATGAAAAACATTCATTATTTGTTGTATACAACATCCAAGTAGATCTTTTTTTTTCCATTTTAATTGGAGGATACAAATTTCAAAACAAACAAAGCGTCTGTTTTGAGACACGCAAACACCTAAATATGTGCTTTGCAGTTTACACTGCTGCATTACCAAAGACGTGCACGTGTTTTTACTCACTGTGCAATAGTACTTTTCGGATGGAACGAAAAATGCACGGTGAGTGATGTAGCCTGCAATAGTACTTTTATTTGCTAACACGTGACGGCCATTCATCCAATCAAATGGCAAGGATCTGCTCGGGTGTTATATAAAATATACTATTTTTACACTTACACCTATGTGTATAAAGCACTGTATTTATGTACTCAGTACTTTCCCCCGAGTTCTGTGAACAAAATCTGCCGGCAAATCAGTCGAGTGGTAGGAACTGTGTTCTAGTAATGCAATGGTCAGGGGTTCGAATCCCACCCGAGTGATCTGCCTTTGGATTTGTTCACAGAAATCGTGGAAGTACACACCTTTATAAGGGTACAAACAGATTATACTCACATAAAAATATAAAGTAATTTAGAAACCTTCCTTCTCAACAGTAATTTAAAACTGCATGCCACCCTCACCCTCGGAATCTAGCCACACGCTGGCTAACCCCAACAGGAGTGTACACAATCCCTTTGGAATGTTCTAAATCATCAGAGCCAAATTTCATGAAAATGCTTAACCACAAAAAGTAGCTAAACACAACCACATGTTGCTTACCAGATTAAGAGTATCAGCCAAAATACTCTGTCACGTGTACACTTTGTTACTGGGATCCTGCTCATTTCTGCTTAGCAAAAAATAGTTATGCAATATGTTCTGCTTAAGCAGCTCTACCCAAGCCATTCAAAATTTGGACTTGTATGGTCATTGAAGTTGCGAGAGAATAGTGGAAGAAAAAACACAAGTTGTGTGCTTTCAGATGCCTTGAATTTGAGACCTCAGGTAAGGTCTCAAATTCAGTTCAAATATTTTAGTGAAAATAACTTCTTTCTCAAAAACTACATTACTTCGGAGGGAGCTGTTTCTCACCATGTTTTATACTATCAACAGCTCTCCGTTGCTTGTTAATACTAAATATGTTTTTACAATTATTTTGAGTAATTGCCAAAAGTGTCCAGTGCCTTTAAAGATTTTACCATAACATAGCAGCTTTGATCTTCTTATACAGACCATCAACATCTTGAAGACTTTGTGCACACTGGATATGAGCTTGTCTTATCCTTGCTCGGTTGTAATCCACCTTGTGCTGGATCTTCTTCTTGTCTTTTGGGCTGAGTGGCTGCTCCTTCTCGGCGAGGGCCCACATGTGGGAACAGCTGTTTGTGATCTTAGCGTCCATCCGAATGAGGTCTGCATCGGAGCTTGGGTTATCACAAAGAATGGCACTGCAAGCTACTACAACCTGGAATATCAAACAAGAAATTTGTCGAATAGATGTTAAATTTGCATCATGGATATTTAGAATATTAAATTTGGTTTTACCCTTGCACCGATGTGTGTAAGCACTGTATAGCGTACTTTTCTGGTATTCAAACCCACGACCTTGGCAATAGACCGATCCAGTAGGCTCCGCCCATCGACGCATGTGTGAGCAAGAACACGTGGGGCTCTCCAATGCCTTTCTGCACAACTCTTCCGCGCGCGCCAAGATATGCGCACGCATGTCGGACCTTATTTGTCGGACCTTCGTTGCACTGTGATTGGTCAATACGCAATGGGGCGGAGCTTAATGGATCAGTCTATTCTAGAGCAGTGTCTTACCAACTAGACCACTAAGAATTCCCGGTAGCTAGAGGCAGTTCCAATCCTATATGTTAGCAGCGGGTACTGCAAACGATTTAATAGATGTTAAATTTGCATCAGGGATAAAGAATATTACTTTTCGCTTTACCCTTACATGTGCGTAAGCACTGTATACTCGGTACTTTCCCAGAGTTCTGTGCAAAAAATCACAGGCATATAACTCGGATTTGAATCGAACCCATCCAAGAAATATGTTTTAGTTTTTCATCTCATAACCTCAGACTCGTGTCTAAAACTCTGCAGGACACAGACCTGTTCAGTTTTGCACATGCGCCGATCGATTTTTTTTCACTCCCTAACCGGCCCTTCCCCTCCTTCCTCCCGACCCGAATCGAAAGCTTCCTATTGTATCAGAGATAAGGACTCACCTCTGACTGGAAAGTGTCCATGACTTTCTTAATTTCTTCAGATTTTTCTTCTTCGTAGACGACTTCACCTTGGACTACTAGCTGTAGGAAACCATCCTTGTCCTGGGTCTAGAAATCAACATCAAAATAACAAAAAATTACTAATCTGTAGTGTGCGAATTTCATTACAAAAATTAATATTCGATATCAAGTAATAAACCACAAGGGAAACTGACTAGGTAAGTTTGGGACAGCCTTAGTTTGCTTCCACCAAGTGTCCCCAAATGTCACCAACAAATTTATTTATCATTAATTTTGTTGGTCAGTGTAAGAACAGAGGGTTTTATTTTGGGTTTTGATTCAAGAGAGATAGCTTCATGGTTGCAGTGCCTAGCTTTCTGTTCTTAGAACTAGACGGAAAGCTGGGGATAGCTCTTTCGCCATGGAATAAGCTCCCCGAGGGTATGCGAGAGGCAATCTCGTTGCCTGTGTTCAAAAGCCTCCTCAAGACATTTCTGTTCCCCAACCCATCCTAGTGTAGTTTATTTGTTTTTCTTGTTGTTCTAGTCTCATGTGAAGTGCTCTGTTCTCCATAGAGCGCTATATAAATGCTTCGTATTATTATTATTATTATTATTATTATTATTATTATAACCTATGACTTGTAGATTTTGAATGAACAATTACCAAATTTTGTCATACTAGAAACTACACAGTAAGAATGAATCAACTCTTCCGAGAAAAATAATCCAGATTTATAGCTTTCTGTTTTAAATCTCCTCCACTTTTCAAACCTCACCATAAGTTCCAGGCTGAGTTCTTGCAAGGCTGCTCTCAAACCTCCGATGCAATCTTCAATGGAACTCTTGGGACTGCCCACGAGTCCAGCATTCAGGCACTCTCTCTTGAACTGCCGCACTGACTGATTGTAAGCTAGGCTGGTCTCATGAATCCTGCTCAGGCTCAAGTTGGACTGCATAAATAGCTTGTCCATCTGAGGAGTGGGGGGAAAAGAACAATCAAGATTTTGGGGTTAGACATAAATAATAAAAATTTTACATCTCTTATATCGTAGCGGTACCAGCTGCCAAAACATAGGATTCGAACTGCCTCTAGCTACCGGGCAACCTCGGTAGTCTAGTTGGTAAGACACTGCTCTAGAATTGCAAGAGTCGTGGGTTCGAATCCCACCCGAGTAACATGCCTGTGATATTTTTTCACAGAACTTGGGAAAGTACTGAGTATATAGTGCTAACACACATCGGTGTATGGGTAAAAAACCAAAATTAATAATCTTTATCCCCGATGCAAATTTAACATCTCTAATAATTTTAATAATAATTTGGGGGGTGGGCTAATCATCCTTACTTGCAGCTAAGAGCCGAATTGCGAAGGACGCAGCTACAACGTGTTCGAGAAGCAGGCATGCAAGGGCGCCTTTGGCTGCCAGCCACATCAACCCATTATGATCACGGAACACAGCCAAGAACGAAAGTGTTTGTTTTTTCCGAGGGAGGAACCCTGGATGGTCTGGAAAATCCTCGCAACTCAACTCACATATGGCCCTGGCTGGGAATCCAACCGGGGTCACGTTGGTTTAGAGGCGAGCGCTTTAAGCACAAGCCAACCATGCTACCAAAAGATGACTTCCAGTTGTTTTCAACGGATAAAGAGTATTACATGTATTTGTAAGATTAAAAACAGGGTGGGAGTATAATCAGTTGGGATTGTGCGGTAGCACCATGTGTTGGTTCTGAGATGAACCAGGGGTCGACAACTCAACTTTTCAAAGAGTATTCTCTGATTATCTTCCGGAGGATGCTTGGCTCTGTTGCTGGAGGCTTCTTTAGTACTTCCTTGGAGATTAACCATTGAGCCAAGCCCAACTACCAGTTAATCTCCAACAAAGTACTTAAGCATCATCCAGTAACAGATCCCCAGCATTCTCCTGAAGATAAATCAGAGCATACTGATTGAAAAGTTGAGCTGTCAATCACCGGTCATCTCAGAACCAACACTACTCATTTGGTTTTACCTTTATGCCGATGTATGAAAAGCACTAAATACTCGGTTCCCTCCCTCCACCAGCCCCCACCATTCAGTTTAATAACAATAATAATAACCGTATTTATAACGCGCCTTTTGCCAAAGTATACAAAGCGCCAGGTATTTGTACTGCAAAGAGTGGGACGAAATTTTGATGTATAAGACCTACTCCTTAGCACCATGTAATGGTTTACAAGGTGCTGTGGCGCAATATGCTGCCAATCCAGCTAGACACACAGGGGCAAATGACCCAATTAATTCAATGTAAGCCACATCCATTCCTTGGAAAGGATGTATATTTTTGAAGTTTTTGCGGCTAAACTCAAAGTTCTTTACAGGCACTGGACACTACTGGTAATTACTCAAAATAATTATTAGCATAACACCGTACTTGGTAATGAGTAATGGAGAGCTGTTGATAGTATAAAACATTGTGAGAAACGTCTCCCTCTGAAGCAGTGTAATTTTCAAGAAAGAAGTAATTTTCCACGAATTTGATTTCAAGACCGCAGTATTAGATTTTGAGGTCCCGAAATGAAGCATCTGAAAGCACACAACTTCGTGAGTCAAGGTGGTCTTTCTTTCATTATTATTTCGCAACTTCAACGAATAATTGAGCTCAAATTTTCACAGGTTTGTTATGTTGTGCATATGTTGAGATAAACCAAGTGAGAAGACTGCATGGTCTTTGACAAGTATCAATAGTGTCCACTATCTTTAACAGGACTTTCTCTAAATTAAAATTCACATCCTATTAAAGTGATCGTTCACCTCTTCAATGTCCGTCTTCTCAAGAGGTTGGAAGTCGTCGGGATTAACCTTCTTGGGTTTTGTCTTCTTCTTCTTGCGTCTCCGGACTTCCACTGCCTCCATCTTCTGCAAGGCTTTGTCTTTGAGTTTCCTCTCTAGAAGATGGCGGATCAGAGCCTGGATGGCTTTATCCACACCGCCGTCAGAGTTCTTGGCCGAGACGGCAACACTGGAAAGAAAGGAATGAACAAACAAAGTTCGAAAAACGTTTAACAAAAATAAAGCTACGAAATACAACATATAACAAAATAAACACAACAGACTGACAATGGTATAAGTGTGAGTAGAGGGGGCATAAAAACAAATGCAGAATATGAAAACATCCGAAGACAACATTATACAAAAAAAAACAATATGTCAGGGGTCACAAAAGTTGAAAAAGTACATAACTATTACCCACAGGTATGTAACCCCGCACGTATTAAGCAGACAACTACACAAATCTACACTCCACTGTAGATTCGTTACAAATCTACAGATGAGCGTACAAACTGAAGTGACAGTTCAACTTGAAAATGACTGTCTTTCCAAAATTAACATAATGTGAAAATCTCAGCTAAAAAAAACATGTTATATTTCAGTGTAAAAAAATATTGGTGAGCAATTTACTTTAGTAAATAAGACAATTATAATAAAAACCTTGCACTCGATAATGTTTCCAGCGATATATGATATGCTTATAAATCTTTGCAAATTAGTTATAAATGTGACCAAACGTCGTTTGACAAAGTACAAAGATTGGGGAAATAGTTTAAGTCAGAGAATAAACTCTAAAGTGTAGATTCGTGATTACAATGTACTTGCCTTCGGCTCGTACATTCTATCCACGAATCTACACTTTCTCGTCCATTCTCCTTTACTAATGAGGATGATAAAAATCAGTTTCCTGAGTCAAATAAAGATAAAGATTCCTAAAGATGTTCGACTTGCATCTTACCTTCCAACAAATCCATGTTGCTCCGCCGCTGCCTCAAGGAGTTCTAGTTCTTCAGGAAGCTCTACTTCTGGCTCATGTTCCTCTTCATACTTCCAGACGGTGACATCCCTCTCCTCCCCTCTTTCATCCTCCATCTTCACCTTCATCCTCGGCGACTCATCACCGCTGATGTACTCTTTCTCTGCATCTCTCTTCTCGTCGTCCAGGCTGCGTCTTTTCCTTCAATTCAATTCAATTCACATTTATTTCCACTAAAACATTTCCACAAATTACAGAACTACATGAAGTATATAAAAGACAGAGAAAAAAATAAACTAGCGGTAGAGCGCCCAGAGGCAAGGCCCCAACTAAGCCAGGTAGCTTGTAGCGGCTTGCCTTTACAAAACAATTACATAAACAAAGTTACATGCTGAGGACAAGACAAAGACGAAACAAACAGACAGACAGATGAACAAACTACTGGAGAACATGACAATGACAAAGTATGTGTAACCAAGTTGTTGGAAGGCTACTGTACAGGCAGTGACAACAAGACGAATTTTGAAGTTATGAGTTACTTTATTGGGTGCTTATTTACAGTTGAAAGTTATGTTCACATAGAACTAAAAAAACGACAGTCAGAACGGTTCTGGGAATCTGTTTCCTCTCACTCCTTGCCTCCAATGAAGTTGGGGTTGTCTACCCAAGGCTCAAGAATATAAAATTGCTTAGCAGCCCAGCGACAAATATAAGGTGTGGCACCAATCGTACCAAAATGTGAAAGTGTGGTTCTGCTACCACTTGCTATCCCTCATGTACTATTTTTTGTATTCATGGAATGTCTTCCCATGAATACCCAAACTGAATAAATTAGGCAAATTATTTACAAGCGCAAAGCAAACTAAAGAGGCTTGAAATTATGCAAATTGAATACGCGCATAAACAAACAAAGAGGGCCCTTTAGTGTGAGCAATGACGCGTGGCGGCGCTGTAAAATAATGTAAACAATGACTCGCCTGGTGCGTCGCGCTCGCATATGCATCGCCGTGCTATATTATATCACATTTGCGAGAATTTAAAGGAGAAGAACGGTATAAAAACTATATTACATACTGAATCGGTCTTGAATCGGTTTCTTTAGCTCCATCTTTTGAGTTGATTCTGAGGATGAGGTTCTTTGGTTTATTGTCATCTTCTTGCAGGACATCCGAGGAATGAGATGTTCGGTTTTCTTCCACGTCTTCGCTGGTTTCCTTCAAGGCTTCTCGTTCCTCTATCTGCAAACATTCAAAAAGACGGATAATCAAGAGGTTTAACTTGAGTGGTCACTCCGGGGTTAATTTTTAAAGAGCTGCTTCAGAACAAAAAATAACTAAGCACATTTCAATTTTGCTTACTAGAATAAAGGTTGTCGGTCAAAATAATAATAATAATAATAAGACTTGTAATGCGCACGTATCCACCCTGCTGGGTGTTCAAGGTGCAAAATGACCGTTCTCTAAGAACAAACTCTACCTGGCAAGTAGATACACACATGGTGTTACCGCAAACCAAATATATATTGATACCTCACCATGCAATGCCCCAAATCATAGATACTTTGCTTTTAGCAGTCGTGGAGACAATTCTTTACTGAACCGAGCGTAGCTTTATTTAATACAAGACTGACTCAACAGCAGCCATTTTGTAAACAACCATAACACTAAACAGTAACAACCAAGA
Organism: Asterias rubens; assembly: GCF_902459465.1. NCBI lineage: Eukaryota > Metazoa > Echinodermata > Asteroidea > Forcipulatida > Asteriidae > Asterias > Asterias rubens. The sequence continues at coordinate 12,994,752 of NC_047072.1, read as the reverse complement.
GAGGGCGCTTTATAGAAAATATACTTTGCAAGTTACTACATACTTACAATGTCATATTTATTCCCAAGCAGAAGTACAGGAAGCTGAGTAGGGTCTGCCTTCTCATATTCTACTACGACCTTTGACACCTTGCCTTCTTTCTCTACTTTCTTCTTTGAGATGACGGAGTGATTGTGGATGTCCTGCCTCCATGTTCCAGCCAGCTCAATGCTCTCCTTGTCAGCAATGTTAACCACAACTAATAAAACATGTAGGCAAATAAATAACTGTAAAATAAAATGTATTCGTCCTACCAGTGCATTGAGATTTGAGAATGTCCATCCCTTCAAACAACACCCAAAGAATTATTTTAGCATGTAAAAACGTATTTTTATGACGTTGTTTTACTCATTTTTCAAAAACTACAACACCTCAGCAAGTAATATTTTCAGGTTTGCTTTCTAATATCATTATTTTCAAATTATGCAAGTTTAATGTAAATCTGTGGACATTGTGTTCAAAGGAAAAATATTCAGACCAAACCGAGCCTACCTATTGCAGCATCCACATCTTTGTAGTAGCTCTTCCTCAGATCCACCTCCTCACGGCCCGGTAGATCCCAAATTGTCACGGATACGATGATATGCTCGGGAACATTCAGCTTCTTTACTACATTCTCTACAGTGAGGAGAAATAAACAGATAATAAGAATAAAAATAATAATATAGGTATAAATAGAGTACAGCGGCTGGTATCCAGAAATCAGATATTTTGTAACGGCATTTCGCCTTCCGTTTCGGAAGGCAATCCGACTAAATTCTCAGCTGATAGGGAAACTTGTGTCTAAGAGTCCACCCTGCGCTATAATGAGAGGTTTTATTATTTATGTACATTGTCCATGCAGGGGCCCCGAGTCTGACAAATATATGGATGTTGGATTTTGGAGGATTCCGGCTAAAAAACCTCCTGAAGTTTATAATCGATGTTAAATTTGCATCGGGGATAAAGAATATTAATTTTGTTTTTTACCATACACCGATGTGTGTTAGCACTGTATACTCAGTACTTTCCCTGAGTCCTGTGAAAAAAATATCACAGGCATGAAACTCGGATGGGATTCGAACCCATGATCCTTGCAATTCTAGAGCAGTGTCTTACCAACTAGACTACCGAGGTTGCCCGGCAGCTAGAGGCAGTTTGAATCCTATGTTTTGGCAGCGTGTACCGCAACGATATAAGAGATGTTAAATTTGAATCGGGGATAAAGAATATTGATTTTGTTTTACCCTTAAACCGCTGTGTGTAAGCACTGTATATCGCACTTTTCTGGGATTCAAACCCCTGATCTTTCCAATTCTAGAGCAGTGTCTTACCAACTAGACCACTTTGAATGCTCAGTAGCTAGAGTCGGGAAAGTACTGAGTATACAGTGTTATAAACACACATCGGTGTATGGGTAAAACCAAAATTAATTATATGGATGTTAGATTTTGGAGGGTTCCGGCTAAAAAACGTCCTGAAGTTTACAAAATGTGACTCACCGATACTGACTGAAGTAGTCGTTCTGTAGCTGTAGTCAAATTGATTCAAGAAGTAACGCATAAAAATACTGCTCTTACCAACTTCGGGATCACCTGAAAACAAAAGAAACATTCAACGATTTGAAACTAGGAATACAATCTCACCACAGAACTAGATCGTTTCATTTCATTTCATTCATTTATTTTTGTTGTGAAGTCAAAGGCTCTCGGGAAAAGCGATCTTAAAGGGACACGTTGCCTTGGGTCGGACGAGTTGGTCTATAAAAAGCATTTATAACCGTTTGTTATAAAATGCATGGTTAGAAGGATGTTTTAAAAGTAGAATACAATGATCCACACAACTTTGCCTCGAAATTGCGTGCTTTCCTTTTACTTTTTACCATTTATGCAAGTCAAAAATTTGGCTCCCATAAATGGCCGACCGTTTTAGTTACGGGCCTTACACACCTACCTACTAAGACTATTTTGAAGCTAGGCACGTCACCAAATCCCTGGTAAGCAAGGTCTGAAATCAAACAAAGATAATAACAATTCACAAAATAGTATCAAGTAAATGACTGGTAAACTTTAACCAACTGGTAGCAGGGTACTTTCTTTGAATTGGAAAAAAATAACTAATGTCCTTTGACTTTGTTCATGATAAGTTTGCACCGATGTTCGGGGTATAATATTCAATGCCTTCAATAGCGACCCATTTGTTTCTATATTCAACACTCACATTTGAAAATTACCGATTGTGTTGGCCAATAAATTTCAACTAAAAAAAACAATCAACCACCAGGGTACATTGTTTTCTGTATGGCTCTCAACAATTCATTAATTGACAAACATTAATAATTGAATCCTCTTTGATTTCTTTTCAAGAAGTAAATTACATTTAAAATTAAATAATACAAAAACAGTACGAATTACATAAATATTAAAAAATAAAGAGGAAAACAATGTTTGGTTAAATTATAAAGAAAACTTTCAAGTTAACTTATAAGAATAATAAATAATATCCAAAATCTACTAATTAAAAAACTAAAACTATTAAGGAAATTAATGTTTGGTCGAAAATAAATAACAAATATAATATTGTTCAATTAACTTGGGTTGCGGTCCCTCCCCACCTTCCCTCCCGCCCGTGCAAGCTTCTCTGTCTTTGGACCGAGATGACTTGGGGCCGAGTTGACTTGGGACCGAGTTGTCTTGGGACCGAGTTGACTTGGGACCGAGTTGACTGGGACCGAGTTGACTGGGACCGAGTTGGCCGGTCCCCCGGACACAACTGCACTTGCAGTTTATGCGGCAGTGTCCGGGCGGACACGATTGTATATGCAAAACCGTCCGGCGGACATTATTGCATATGCAATAACATAATTGCATGCGAAACCGGCAAGTTTACCAGCAGATAAACAACGGAACAGAACGGAAGTTTTGCCGACTGCCGTGGACATACAATTCCTCAGATTCAAATGTCTTTTCCCTTGTATTTTTTATCTGTTTTTGTCCAATTGTTGTATTTTATAGAATTCTGTGGAGATTGTCTAATAAACAAACAAACAAACAAACAAACAATTAAACACTACTTTACTTAGTACTATAGACAGTATGGCCTTTTTCGGTCGAGTTGGCACTCTCAGTGTGGGCAAGGTTTTCCCCATATTTTAAGCTCTCTAAACATTTAATAACAACTCTGGAAGCCTACATATAGGTAAGAAATCTCAATACATTCTTCTTTTTTGTTGAGACGCCTAGCAATTAAACAGAAATACACATTTTATTTAAAACTTACCACCATTGTTTACGCTGCACCCAGCGCCCATGTTGAACAGTTCCGTATTGCGGAGTAATATCTAAGTGTCAACTTAGTGAAGCGGCTTTTAGTCGTCTTTTAAAAGCTGAGTAGAAAACAAACGATTCGTATTTGTTTAAATATTATCCTGAAAATGGGCTCTCTATGAAATATATTTTTGTTAATTCCAGATGAAATTAGGTTTGCGACGATGATTTGGAAAAACACGGTAAGGTTTTTTGTTTTCAGGAGCGCACTAACATGTGAGTAAAGCAGCACCTGTTACCGTGGGAGCCTCAATGGTTTACAAAATGACGTCATGTAATTGATTGCTGTTATGAGACCGCTTCCGCATTACTGGCTACTGGCTACGGCTATGGCTGGATCGACGACAACAGTCTCAGCCGTAACAGTCTCCCCATAGAAAAATAGGGCATGTGATTCATGGGTGATATTATTTTCATTCCAGAGTTCTAGCTAGCTATTCTTTCCATAGCATTGTTACAAGTCTGTGATTGTTGTTTTTATTCCTCCATGGTCTATCTGCATGATGACACGAAATAGCGCCCTCTAGTGGATTAACCTCCGTCATTATTATGTGGAAGAGAGTCTGATAACAAGTAAATTCTTTCCTACGAGTAACACAACAACATAAAATCATTGACAATTATTTCGTCGTGTCGTCGTGTAAAATTTGGAAGCCAAACGACCGGGACACCGACACTGAAGACACGCAATGTCTTGTCTTGTCTTGTCTCGTCTTTGTTGCTGTTGTTGTTGTTGTTGTTGTTGTTGTTGTTGTTGTTGTTGTTGTTGTTGTTGTTGTTGTTGTTGTTGTTGTTGTTGTTGTTGTTGTTGTTGTTGTTTCGCAAGAGAATGATTCAGAGCAAAAATCGGGTAATGTCATGAGTTACGATTAACCTACATAATAACATAATTTACAAGGCACGTTTATATTGTGCACGCTCGATCAGAGAACAATATGCGAGTGACTGTACTTTTCAAAACATTGTGTTATAATTAATTAGTCGTTATTTAATTGGAATCGACAAATCGTAAACAGGAAAGTATCTTTACCATTTCCAGCACGCAATGCTGGGCCAATGTCAATGTGTGGTGGGTCTTTCTCGGCAAAACACCAGGCTAACGAGGTCACGGAAATACTCACGTCAAACTTTACTCATAGTGAATCATGAATTCATATTAAAACAGTTCAACGCTGAACCGCACTGTGGCTACTTTTATAAATAAATAATCCTCATTGGCATTTATTGTTCTACGCAAAACTTCAACTTGAATCTATTTTGACAACTATTTTGTATTCATTGGATTAGTAAACATTTTCCGGTTGTCATAATCGTAACCAGTGGGTATCATTAATAACTGTAATACAATCAAATACTTAAAAGGATGGAACAAATTAGATTTACTGTTTCCATCCCATTGGTTTATAGTTATTTAAAGAAAGAATATAACCATCATTATGTAACACAACTTACGTACAAGGGGTCGGGAGGAGGGGGGGGGGGCACAGGGGAAATTTTTGTTTTTGATAGTGAAGCCCCCCCCCCACCTCCATTTAAAATATGGAGTTTTGGGATTGGAAATTTCAGAGTAAAATATTACTTTTGATGCACCACAACAATGTGGTTTGACAATATTAGAGTGAATGTGATGTACAGAAATACTCTCTTTCGTCCATGTGAGTGAGAGGATATATTCAACCAACATCCGGAGAGGATGGTCAAATCATGGTCAAACCTATCGTTTGTTTCCCCCGGAACTATACATGGGTTGAGTTTGGTTCCAAGTATAAAGGTCATCTGGTTTTGTGGGTCATGAGGAAAAGGTATGAATTCATCGATGTGGAGATAGTGAACGGTACGATTGCCTACATTCATTTCACATTATGAGATACGCAGTCAAACTCTACATGGCGGACGTGAAAGGAGTTTACTGTTTGGGCATAAGGAAAGCTTATGTCACTGCCAGTTTATCCAATATCATTGTATCCAATGGAATCACTGGATCTAAATAGCAGGTACCTGTCTTTATCCTTGCGGATAAAGACAGGGGCCCAGTCTATATTTGGTGCGTTCGTTTAGCTTCCCTGGGTCGACCCCGGTGTGTGGCGTTTTCTTTTTCTAGGACAAACGTGGGTAATTATCTGCACACGTTCGTCCTGGAAAGAAAAAACGTTACACACCAGGGTCGACCCAGGGAAGGTAAACGAACGCACCCATTGAGATCAGTCAGTGGCCCATCACCTTCATCCAAAATACACAGAACCGCTGAGGGCAGCATTTACTTCCCAGCCCCCCACACTTTTTTCTGTGTGCGCAAGTGCATGATTGATACCATTATTCATGTCATTATTTTGTGCTATTTATACATTTACCAGGCATTATTTTACGCTCCGTTATAAACTATACTGGGATATTGTCAATTTACAGACATTGTGTTCTTTTTATGTTGTTAATTCCTTTGTAACAAATGCTGACAACTAAAATGCTACCATCATTAGGTTTTATGCACAGTTTATTTGCTCTTCCCTATATTTAGCAAAGAATCGATTCTTACCACAAAGCACTAATCAACTTTTTATTGGACGTCTCGACTCAATTCACACCTAGCTGTTCCGTAAAAAGTTCAAGGAGCTGTCGATTGATGTTAAAAGACACAATGGCCCATACTCACATTCAAGGCACTACATGGTTCAGCTCCACCCTACATACACGATCTCTTGACACCCCGTACAACTAGACCAGGTCTAAGATCTATCAGAAATACGCTTCATGTTCCTCGAACTCGACTGGTCAGTTATCGGGACAGGGCTTACTCCAACATAGCACCAAGACTCTGGAACTCACTTCCGGATTACCTCAGACAAATACACAACATCACTCTCTTCCAGCAGAAACTCAAGACACACTTATTCTTGCTTGCTTTCCAACATCTTGACAAAACTTGACCGGCGCCTTTGAATGTTTCTCCTTTTCAGTAAAGTGCGCCTTATAAATGCTGTAGTTTATTATTATTATTATTATTCCACACGTGATAACCTTCCTACTTTATGATTTCTGATTTTTGTTTGTACTTTGGAAACATCAGAAAAGTAGTCATGGTAATTGTCAAAGATCAGTCTTCTCAACATACATGCATATGCATAAAATAACAACCATCTGCTTCCAAATGCTTGATTTCGAGACCTTAAATTCTAAATATGAGGTCTCGAAACTACTCAAAATAATTAGCATAAAAACTTACTTGGTAACAAGCAATGGAGAGCTGTTGATAATGTGAGAAATGGCTCCCTCTGAAGTAGTTTTCGAGAAAGAGGTAATTTTCCACGAATTTGATTTCTAGACCTAAGAATTAGATTTTGAGGTCCCGAAATCAAGCATCTGAATGCACACAACTTCGTGTGACAAGATTGTTTTTTTCATCCATTATAATCTCGCAACTTCGACAACCAATTGAGCTCACATTTTCACAGGTTTGTTATTTTAAACCAAGTGAGAAGACTAGTCTTTGACAATTATTACCAATAGTGTCCAGTATCTTTAACTCTCTGTGAGTGCCCCTGTTCTTTCTGAATCAATGAACTGTGCTGTCTGGAGATCTGGTCTGCCCAAAAAGAGACCCAGAAAGATTGAGGTCAAGTACACGGCATCTAGACATGAGTCATACACTTTCCCTTTTCAGTCAGACTTTTCTGTTTGTTATCCACGCTCACCTCACCTTTCACCAAGTATAGCGGTAGCTTGTTACCTTTTGTTGTAACTGGTTAAACCGCAATATAAATTGCTCACAATACAAACGTTGTAAACACACTCTGGTTCTGTACTACTTTCCGGTTGGGATATGCCATACCCTTGCTCTCCGATTGTGGATTTCAGCTTGAGGACATTTTGCGGGTTTTGCATTATGATAATATTTCCTATGATGCATTTCCGTATGTGGTGGGTGGTCATTAAGAGTTGTGCGGCCGCGTTGAGAGCATCAATAGTCACAAACCCGGAAGAGTTTTACTACACTGCTACTATTTTTTGTTTTGAATGTTGTATTGCAACAAGTGGATATAGTGACTTTCCTGTATTATAAATTCACAATGAAAGGGCTAGAGACAAACTGGGTGTGCGGATTAAACATGGACAACATAAATCATTGGTCAAAGACAGGACACCGTCAAGATGAGGTAAACATATTTAATTTTTTTTAAAGGCACTTGACACTATTGGTATAGAGTAACTCAAAATAATTGAAAGCAAAACAACTTTGGAGAGCTGATGATAGCATAAAACATTGTGAGAAGCGGCTCCCTGTGTTTGAGTTGAGAAAGAGGTAGTTTGTCACTCAAATAATACAATACTTCAGGACTAATAGCTGAAAGGCCTTTTAAAAATGTATCTGAAAGCACACAAATCTGTGCAACAATGGTGTTTTTTTCTTTCATAATCCTCTTGCAACTTCGACGATCAATTGAGTGAAAATTTTCACAGGTTTGTTATTTATGTATATTGGGATAGTGAGAATACCGGTCTTCGACAATTACCAAACGTGTCCGGTGCCTTTGAACATCGTAACTTTACGTTTATGTGTTCAGTGAAGTTCAAGAACGTTTCATTATTCCAATGTAATGTGGGTTTGCATGGAGTGCGGCGAACAGGTAAAGTTGGGTCGGCTAGTTTCTAAGGACTAGATTTTTTTCATGTGTACGCTCTCGTCTTTTACAAATTAATATAAAAGTTGATCCTTTCAAGTGTATTCTCATGAAATAATAATTTTCTCTTGTTAAAATACAGTAAAACAGAGTTTCAATAGTGTGGTTACAAAAAAGTAACGAAGATTTTATTGTTCTTATTCTTATTCTTATTCTTTATTTGGCCAATAAACAATTACAAATACAAGCAGACAGTATGTCAAATAGATAATTATAAGTACATGTACAAAAGTAAATACAAAGCAAGAAAAACAATAAGGGCACAGGAAATTATAAAACAACCCTAATGTGTTAATTCTACCAGATCAAGTTATGCTTCTGATAGCGCAGAGTACTTTCTATGATTATTCAAGAAAAGTGATCCCTTGCCATACTTGTCATAGAAAAGCACTTTGCGCGACCAGAGTGACATCTAGGCCCATCTTCATAGAGCCTGTATAAGCACAAAAACTTGCTAAGCACAGGAAAATATTGCTCATCAAAAACAGGTTACCAGCCGGCATTCCATTAAGTTGACATTGTTGTGATTGGTGCCCAAGTCATTTTTGCTTATAGAAATAACATTTTGTTAAGCAGTGTTTTTTGCTAAACAGCTTTATGAAATTGGGCTTAAATGTTTCTGCAGACGACGTAAATATCTCTTATTATGACAGTCCACCTGACTAAGGCGCCCTCTTGCGGTGAAAAAAATACGGTAAATTGGGCATTAAATAATTATAGGCCCTTTTCGAAACCACGGCTTCGGCTTTGGGTTCGGCTTGAGGCTCCGTTCTCTCGTCTGAAGCACTGAGCGCGTAAACCTAAAACACGCGCATGTTGTCAAAACAACCGGAGGGGCCAAGCTAGCCTGAGCCGAATCCAAAGCCAAATCCAGTCGTTTCGAAAGGGCCATAAAGACAGGTACTCGCTTTTCGGAACCAGTGATTTCATTGGATTCATGTCATTGGATAAACGTTCAGTGACGTAAGATTTACAATTCTGTGTTTTAATTGGTCCAATGTGTGATATGGGTGCAGCTAACAAACATCATCTCGGGCCAATCAAAACACAGAAATGGAAAGTTTAATAATTTCGGTATTCTGCCATGCAGTGTCCACATGTGTGTAAATTTGGAGATGTGTGAGATGTACCTGTATACATGTACAATGTAAATGTACTTGCATGTAATGTTGTTATGTATAGGACTTGACTGCATATCTCCAAGAAAATAATGAAAGTAAAACATCATTGATGCACAAACATGTGAGCTTTCAGATACTCATACACACAATATTTTAGTGAGAAATTACCTCTTTCTAAAAAACTACGTTACTTCAGAGGGAGCCGTTTCTCACAAAGTTTTATATTATTGTCAACAGCTCTCCGTTGTTCGTTTTTATGCTAATTTTATTTTGAGTAAGTCACCAAACGTGTCCAGTGCCTTTAAAAGAAATGTTTAGACCTGTATGCTTCATTTTTTTAAATTGCAAGGGCACCAAGGCATTTTTGTCCTTGGATCATTCTACTGGATCATTTCATGGGCACCAAGGCAATGACCAGGGGCCAATTTCATAGAGCTGATTAAGCAAACAATTTGCTTAAGCACGAAAATAGCTCGCTTGTTTACACATGTTACTGGCCCAAATTTCATGCCACATACATTGCTTGTGACTGGTATTTAGCTGTTCTTTACTACTTAGCATAACAATTGAGTGGAGTCTTGACCGGTAATCTGATTTTACTAAGCAAGGAATTTTTTGCTTAGGCAAAGTTTTGTGCTTAAGCAGCTCTATGAAATTGGGCCCAGGGGGCACGGAGGCAATCGCTTTTGTTGCCTCCGTGAATTATCAGGCCCCTGCATTATAGGTTTCCGTAGCAATCTTAGTAATCGACCACCAATGATCACGACTGAATTTGCTCGTGGGGTTTTGTTAATATATACGTACTCACTCTCGTTTCGCTCTGTATTTGTGTTTGTAATCTCTGACGTCATTCGGGTATAACCCCGTTTCGACCCCCTATTACGTTGATCGTACAAAGACGGTGAACCCGGAGACCAACAAAGTACACATTAAATGATACGATACCTTAAAGGCAGTGGACACTATTGGTAATTGTCAAAGACTAGCCTTCACAGTTAGTGTATCTCAACATATGCATAAAATAACAAACCTGTGAAAACTTGAGCTCAATTGGTCGTCGAAGTTGCGAGATAATAATGAAAAAAAAAAACACGAAGTTGTGTGCATTTAGATGGTTGATTTAGAGACCTCAAATTCTAAATCTGAGATCTCGAAATCAAATTCGTGGAAAATTACTTCTTTATTTAAAAACTATGTCACTTCAGAGGGAGCCGTTTCTCACAATGTTTTATACCATCAACCTCTCCCCATTACTCGTCACCAATTAAAGTTTTATGATGATAATTATTTTGAGTAATTACCAATAGTGTCCACTGCCTTTAAAAAATAACCAATTTTCTCCCTAAAGTATGTTTCCCCAAATGCCCCCGCCCCAGGTATAGGCCTGTATCTAAACGCAAAGAGTGGGATTGCGGCGCACTTTTATCGCAAACACACACCAAAGCCGTGCAGAAACACCTTTATGGTTAAAATCAAAGTTCAACAGATAAGGCTGTGAAAGCACAATGAGAGTAAAGCAGCATTGAAAAACAAATGAAGGAACAACTCTGATTTGTTGTAAAATTGGTTGTGGAACTGTTGACAGGAATCACACCCAGCTTTATGATGTTTAAAGGCACCGAACACCTTTGGTTATTGTCAAAAAAACCAGTATTCTCACTCGGTAATTACTCAAAACAACTGTTAGCATAGAAACTTGCTTGACAAAAGAGCAACGGATAGTAAAACACACTGTGAGAAACGGCTCTTTCTGAAGTAACATAGTTTTTGAGAAAGAGGTAATTCCTCACCCAAATCATTAGAACAAGACTTCAGGCCTGAAGCCAATTTATTAGTCATCTGCAAGCACACAATTAATAATTTTTTATGCAACAAGGTTTTTCTTTCATTACTCTCTTGCAACGTCGATGACCAATTGAGTTAAACATTTTCACAGAGTTGTTATTTTATGCATATTATGTTGGGCTAACTCTACCTCAATGGATACAAGAGAGATCACTGGTTTTTGACAACATTACCAAAAGTGTCCAGAGCCTTTAACCACAGAGAAAAGACAAACCAAACTTCAAACGCAGTGCTTATGATGGTAAAAAAAAACTCAAGGCGCACTGATATGCTCTGACACAGGGCGATCACAATGAGCACACTCTGCTATTAACTATGTGACCATTATTTCTATAAAAAAGGGAAAAAAAGCAATATTTCTGCGGGCAGTTAATCAGTAAAATCGGTCGCGCTATCAAGTTCATTTGGGAAGTAAACACTCATTCTAAAACCGTTGTGTATTTTTGGTTTGGCCAGCAATTGTCCTTCGTGCATTACACCTTTAATCCCGAAGGACGCGGCGCAGAGGGCTCAAAGGTTCTCTCCACAGAACACACAATGAAGGCACAATGAAGGATTAAAATCACTGTCTCGTCAGGCAAACACACATTTCTATTTCAGGGATAGTTATTATTTTTTTTTTTACAACACATCATAAAAAATCAACAGGTGTGCCTTTTTCCAAATGAGAGGAACATGTTCAGACAAAAGCTTTTTCTATACGCAGGTATAGATTGACGTCATCGCAGTGACACTTAGAATAAGCTAGAAAGGAAGGGTAAAAGGGACAGGCGTTCCCCGGGGCGTTCCGTGCCGTCTCAAAAGAGGGTTGATGGGGGGGGGGGGGGTGGTCATCTACAAGACCTAATAATTAGTTCGAGGTTCCTTTTTTATTATTTTTGTATTTTGATGGTTTGGTGTGGTTCTTGCTTTTTATCTCGAAATAGTTATTTTTTAAGACGTGTCTGTTCGAGATTCCAGGCCCACGTCACCAAAAGTGACCTTACAATCTTTACCAGACTGCTGATGAAATGACCCTCCCACACACAACCCCTTACCCCCCCCTCCCCCACCCCCAAAAAAATATGTATAAAAAACCACCAACTCCAGTCCAGAATTTACCCGAGTCACCAGAGCCGTGACCCATTACTTGGCAAGACTGACCCTAAATCTGGATGTTTTGACTCGGATTCCATGTCATACAGACCTTATAGTGGATCGATGGGGTGGATTTTTACAACTTTTTAAAGACACTGGACACTATTGGTTCTTGTCAAAGACCAGTCTTCTCACTTGGTGTATCTCAACATATACATAAAATAACAAACCTGTGAAAATTTGAGCTCAATTGGCCGTCGAAGTTGTGAGATAATAATGCAAGAAAAACGGCCTTGTCACACAAAATTGTGTGCTTTCAGATGTTAATTTTGGTTTTTACCCATACACCGATGTGTGTTAGCACTGTATACTCAGTACTTTCCCGAGTCCTGTGAAAAAATATCACAGGCATGTTACTCGGGTGGGATTCGAACCCACGACCCTTGCAATTCTGCTTTCAGATGCTTGATTTTGAGACCTCAAACTGTTTAATCTGAGGTCTCGAAATTCAATTCGTGGAAAATTCGAAAACTACGTTTACTTGAGGGAGCTGTTTCTCACAATGTTTTATACAATCAACCTCTCCCCATTACTCGTTTCCAAGTAAGGTTTTATGCTAATAATTATTTTGAGTAATTACCAATACCACAGCCTTTAAAGACTATTCTTATCATCCCCTCGAGTTAGGACGACAGGACGAGTTAGGCCTACTCGTCCTAACTTAGGACAGCCCTATGATATTAATAACTCCCGGAATAATCCTCAATAGGACTATCTTTAATCAACCATTTGCCCCTTCGACACAGAATCCGGGTCAACTCTAACCAGGGCCCAATTTTATAAAGCTGCTAAGCACACCGATTTGCTTAGCATGAAATTTCTGCCTCGATAAAAACAGGATAACCAACCATATTCCCACATGATTTTCAGTATGAGCAAACAACAGCGGAATACCAGTTACAAGCACTATGCAACAAATGGAAATTTGTTGGTTATCCTGTTTTTATCAAAGAAGAATGTTCATGCTAAGCAAATTTTTGTGCTTAGCAGCTCTATGAAATTGGGCCCAGGTAGTGTTCAGAGTGCATTATGTCTCAGAGACCGCAGAATTAGAACTATGCACGGGAATCACTGAAAAGGTCTATGAACGAGTAGTACCATTACCTAAACTTAAATTCTAAAATAATAACAGAATGATATACAGTGCCGGAGAGGCAACATGATAAACCGACCACGAACATATTTGCCGAAACGCATGACTGGAACGAAAAGAATGGCCGGATTAAGGGATGGTTTCTGAATTAATCAAACATCTGTGTATTTTATTTATATATTATTTTTGGCTGCTTTCTTTATTCATCTTTATTGACGTTCCAGTTCTATACTATTCAATCGATTTGACATCATTATTTATAGAAGCGGTCGGCACAAGCCACACAGTCATAAAAAGTTTACCCTTCATTTATTTGAATTAGTGCTGCGGTTTGACTTTTATTTCATATGAATTAATTTGTTTGCGCTTTGTATTTTTGCTGATGTGTAATTCGCTCGTTAATAATAATTGTTTTATGCGTCTTCCTTAAATGAAATAATTAAAAATTGCCTGAAAGTCTGGAAGCTATAACTGAGTGCATCTGGACTTTTTGCCAGCCGGTACCCAGTGACCTTTTGAAAACTAAAAATGTTTTTAAATTTCACTGAAGTTGGTGACATGTTGACCGTTGTGTCAGTGTAGTCCATATGCAAAGACATTATTTTAACATAATTTGATAAGTATTTGCTTACTGTTTCAATGGCAAACTTGTTTTCAGGGCAGAGACAATATTTGCTAAGATAATTCAGTTTGTGCGAAGATGGTCATGAGGATAAACGTACTCTCAAATATTTATCATAATTGTAAATCTGTTTATAATATTCCTTTATACTTTAGTAAACCAGTTATAGGCGTATAACTCGCAATTCCCAAACCCGATTTTTGAAAAAGTGAACATCAGAGATGTGGGTTTTTCGTTATTTTCTTGTGACTTGAGCCTAAACTATCACAGCCATTTCATGTAAGATGTGTAGCCTACATGTATATTGACCTTTGACAATGTTGACCACGCACTTAAAGTACGAGCCGCCCCTACCAACCACACCCCTTTAGTTTCTCGCTCCAAACTCAAAGTTTTATCTCGTATTAATCGTTTACAGTCTTACACAAATATTTCTGTAATTAGGAGGTTAATTAAGCAAGCCCACCTTTGTGTGCTTTGTTTCATTCCCCACTCCCCAACGAATCAACAAAAGATACCACCAAGGAAATTAAACGAATCTGCGATTATAAATTCCATCGTTTGGTTTAAACCGCGGGCGGGATTCCAAAGCATAACAAATCGCGGTTATGAACATTGCGTGACATAAAAGCACCCTGCTTATACAAAGAAAAAAACACGTCGAGGTTTTAACATTGATAAGAAAAGAAATCTCTCCAATACTTAATCAAGATTACCCCACAACAAAACAAACACAATCCTTAAGTCTTATCAACTGAAATCACCCCACTGCAAACGTCCCGTAATTTCCCTAAATAAAAAAAACCGCCGCAATTGAAAACATCAAACCTTGTCAATGATTTCCCAATTCACACAGTAAACTTTCGAAAGTTTACGACCTATAGTTCCATCGACAAACTGGCTGTAAAACCTGTCCCTCACAAAGCCCGCCAACTAGGCAAACAGAAGACTGGTCATATAAAAAGCACCCTGTGGTAGGAACACAGAAACTCTTTTGGAAAGGTGAACGTCGACCAATTGTTTTCTAAAAGCGAAGTTGATGTTTAACTTTCGGTAAACACCTGAGGGATCCTGGGGCGGTTTACATAGATAAGGTCGTGGGTTTATAGTTCCCCAATAGATTTCACTGGTGGTGTGACGGTTTTATTTTAGTAGTCGCATTATTTTTGCTGATACCGCCCAGTTGCAGTTTGCGCACTTCAGCCATCGCGTCATCATCGCCAGGTCGTACCTGAATTCTTATACAACGGTTGAACTGATATAGAACCAAATCTTCCTCTACAAGAAAAGGTAAGATTTTCATATGCCAAATTGTAACTTTTATTCGATGACATTTTGTAGATTTTTTGTTAAATAAAATATAATTCTTCGTTTTTTTTTTTTTGTAAGTCTTTTTTTTACTCAAATTGCTATAGTATTAATAATCAGTTGAACAAGATATAAGATGCGGTCGTTTTTCTGGATTATTTTTTAAAAAAAGTGAGCATTCTCCCTCAATTTGAGCTAGCAGCAGCCATTGCTGTTTATTTAAAGGTGCAGCACAAACAAAAGTAAAATGTTATTAAAATGAGTTTTTTTAAAAAGTGAGCATTCTCCCTCAATTTGAGCTAGCAGCAGCCATTGCTGTTTATTTAAAGGTGCAGCACAAACAAAAGTAAAATGTTATTAAAATGAGTATAAAACTGTTGCATAATAATTGAATGATTAATTGATTAATTGAGCATACCAATAAACTGGGAATGTTTGTGGTTGCACGACATCAAATATCTTTGGATTTTGTTCAATGTCAGTGAAAAATACTAATAACTTGAAGCTAAAAGGTAAAGTTTTCCTGCATGCTGCGAACCTTCTCGAACCACGCCCCTTCAATTAACAACTTAAAGCAGTCTTACAACATCGGATAACAGTATTGTCCAAAGGCCCGTGAATAACATAACAAACCTGTGAACATTTAGGCTTAATCGGTCATCGGAGTCGGGAGAAAATAACGGGAAAACCCACCCTTGTTTCCGCACGTTTCGCCGTGTCGTGACATGTGTTTAAAATTAATCCGTTATTCTCGATATCGAGAAATGATAATTGTTTTAATGTTTTCTCAAAAAGGCATTTCATAAAAAAATTGTTCAAGGGAAGTCTTTCACCATTACCTTCTGTAAACTCTGTAGGTAATTTGTAAATCTGTGAACTTTTAAAATTTTGTTCTGTTCAGAAAGTGTCCAATGGTTTGAATTGCCGTTGGTGCATGTACAAACAAACTCCGATTTTGTTGCTGCAATGTTTTCATTAATGACGAACTTCAGATTCTTAAAGACACTGCACACTATTGGTAATTGTCAAGGACCAGTCTTCTCACTTGGTGTATCTCAACATATGCACAAACAAACAAACCTGTGAAAATTGGAACTCAATTGGTCATCAAAGTTGCGAGATCATAATGGAAGAAAAAAACACCCTTGTCACACGAAGTTGTGTGATTTCGAGACCTTACGCGTGAATTATTTTACTGAGAAAATACTTCTTTCTCAAAAACTACGTTACTTCAGAGAGCCATTTCTCACAATGTTTTATACTATCAACAGCCCTCCACTTGAATTATACCAATTAATTTGATATGATAACAATTATTTTGAGTAATTACCAATAGTGCTGGACAGTGCTGCCCTTATAGTGGAAATATTTGGAGGAATTGTACATTTTGATTATATTTGGCACACATGCAATCATTCAGACTATGAGGGAAACTTTTTTGTCTGTAGTAGTAGGGCTTTTTCAGTGGAACAACAAGGGATATCTTAAACTTTCAAAATGGCTGTCCTTAATTGTAACAAATTCATGTATTTCTCATAACGCACGCTTACTGCAATGTTGACAATTCAATGATACAAAATGGTACTGCAAATTGCCATGACATTAACACTGGCAATTCAGTGACATCAACTTAAGGGTATTTTCTTATGTAAAGGTAATATGAGTTGCTCATAACCTATTTACAAAACTCAAAGTCATTGAACCACACACCATAATACAAATGATCAACTTGAGGGTAATTTCTTGTCAGGTAAGAATAATTGCTTCAACCTCACAACTCAAAGTCATTGTTGGCCTACCAAGTTAAACAATAATGCATGTCATGTATTGGAATTTCTTCAGAAAAAGCTACTTCTTCCTGATTTTGCCACACAACACTTTCTGTCCGGAAATACCCTCTAATTCCCCCCCTCTCACAATGAGTGTTGTAATCTATAACAAAATAGAATAGGTGATGCATGATAGTCACTACCATTGTAAAAAACTACTTTTTTTATCCGGTGATGAATTTGCAAACTTTGTCCTTGGGGACGTGATTGCGCAATGAGATGATGCTGTTTTTGGCACCAAATACTCTTGCGAAGACTAAACTTTGAGCCGGTAAAATTAAATATTCAAACAATGTGCTCATGTGAAGAACCAAAAAAGGTGTATAGGCCGATAGTGTTGTCTTCAATCGCTAAACGCTTTAAAGGTACATTGAGAACAAAATAAAAGAAAGTTAGAACGAGCCATAAGTGTCAGGCCTACTTATATATTGGGTTATAATTATGACTTTGTCACGTGGGTCATTAATTTGTGAGATATGTAATTCATACTACGTCATACTTAATAAATTAAAACAAATGACGTTAAACTATTTTTTTTTCCAGTTACACCATCGGTCCTTTTGGTTGTTAAGTTGTTTGCAACAGCTAATTCTATTTTCTCATTTATGAAATTTAAGTCATTATTATATGATTTTGATAATGTCTATCTCTCTCAATAATCCCCTTTAATGGATTCCGTATAAACGTGAGTGTAAACTTAAGTTTTTTATAATCTCGCTGAACTTTGGCGCGATTTCACTATTTTCTCGTCTCAAAGGTCGAAAACTCTGATTGCACTTGCAGTGAGTTGTATGCACAGTAAATGATTGCACAAGACGGCCTCCACATAGGCAGCAATATTGTGCCAAAAATAAAAGTCACTTACGGGGACAAAACGTTCATCGGCTTTACAAATTGGCTGTGCATACGGATCATAGTATTACAGCCCAATGTACAAACAGGGCTCGCTTTCACGATTGTTAGTTTAGCGTGGAGACCCCAACAAGCCATGGGGACGATCGGGTGAAAATGACGGCGTGTCTTCAAAGACATGCCCGCTGAGATTGACCCACGACGCTTCTGGGTTTTTTCTTCTTCAAAAGTAAATGGAGCGCGATTGAACTCTGGTTGAACTTGTCTTTATTTTACTTCCTGAAAGTATTTGTTTGCATATTTGTTGTAAAGAACAAAAATACTTACAGTGGGTGGTGGTTAATACCGCAAATACAAAAATATTACAAAACAAATTTAGATTGGCCTATTCACCGGCAAACAAAACTTAGTGTTTGAAAGAAAGAAAGAAGAAGACAAAATAACTTTAACTGAAATCTGAAAGCCCAATCCAAAGGTTATTGAAAAGCAAAGATATGGATAAGGCAAAAAACAAACAAAACATGTTTAGCGTCCTGTCATTTAAAAAAAAGAAAGGATGATTTTTTTTTCAAAATGGCCGGCCGATACCTTTTTTTTAAAGACAATCGGCTGGGCTATTTATCAAAACTGATTTATTTCGTCTGAAATTGAAATTTTTTCAATTAGCCTACCCGACAGAGAAACACAATTACCCTTTTCCCCGACGGTATTTGCAGTTCGTTTACATGTAATGCACTAAACATCATGATGAATTTTATTGCCATCCACTAAAAAGAAAGGAAAATAGACATAAACAAACATACTGCCGTTTATACGGGCACATTGCCTGCGGTTTCGGCGCTTCGGGCTTCAAAAGCGTCTGTAAAATATGGTTGGAAAGATGTTTTCAAAATATAATTTTTAATATTTTTTTTATAAATTTACGGTTTTCCTTTATTTACGGTAGTTAATTTTGTGCTCGAGTCAAAAATTTGGTTCTACAAAACTACATATCGTGTTTAAATTCACGAAGTAAAAGGATAACCCGACACTCTGAAGAGTGATTTAATTTTCCACTAAAAAATATCCCTCGAAATATTGCGTGAATCAAATTATATTCCATTTCCAAAATCATCTTTTGAACCATCTATTTCTAAACAAATGCTTCTTACTGGACACTATTAATGGTAATTAAGCAAAATGATTATTAGCAATTTACAATTATTTGATACAAGCAAAGGAGAGCTGTTTAAAGTACACAACATTGTTTTTTCATCTATTCTCTTGATAATTCGATGACCAACTGAATCAAAATTTCACAGATTTGTTATTTTGGGATACACCAAGTGAGAATACTGGTCTTTGATAATTACCAAAGGTGGTCAATTTCACAAAGAGTTATGGCTAGAAGATATTAAAAACTTAAGGCTAGTCCTAAGTTAGGACGAGTCCTTTTCCATCCCAAGTTGAAAATTTTTAAGGGTTCACGAAGTTCACGCTTCACCAGTTGAGCTTTTATAACAACACATTTATGAAAGCGACTTTCCAACACTCTTGCTTTTTTATTGTCTACCTATTCAACCATGGCAAACAGGTGCCCGAAATGTTATTGTTTGCTTCTCCCGAAAAACCGAACAATCGATGGCAGTGCTGACGGCCTACTTCTAAAAGGTGTCAACTGTAAAAGGTTCTTAACAAGGGCTAACCATTACAATACAAACATACCAATTAATTGTCTTTTATGATTAACGATACTTCGATACAATTGTGTACCCTTTAAGGTTTTGCGGCAATTCAGATGTGGTGGGGTTTGGGGTTGGGGGCGCTGTAATCTGGTTTATAAGCGGCATCTCTTTTGATGACGTCTTTGTTTCTTTACTTTTGTTTTTGGTGGAGTTCTAATAAGTGATGACTCACTGGATTAGACATGCACTTAAACCTTTAATGAATTAGCAAAAGGGCGCTGTTGACATAAAGCTGTCGTTAACTTTGTTTAATTAATAGTAAAATCTGTTTGGCCATGTTTGAAACCACCAGGGTCCAATTTAATAGAGCTGCTTAAGCAGAAAAAGTAGCTAAGCGAAACAAAATGTTTCTTACAAGATCAAGGTTACCAGCCAAACTACCATGTCACATGCAAAATGTGTGGCTGGTATCCTGCTCATTTCTGCGTAGCAGAAAATTGTTAAGCAAAATTTTCTGCTTAACCAGCTCTATGAAGATGGGCCCAGGGCCAAATTCTGATAAGCACCGAAAAATCCTGCTTAGCAATAGTGGGTTGGGTCTAAACCACCATTTAGTTGTTCTTTCAATCATGACAGGTTTCTTGTTAGTATAATTACACTTTTGACAAGTCCTTCAATTTGTTGTGACCCAAAATGTCCGTGGTGTCCGTCTCTGAAAGCTGCGGCCAGAGATGCGGTTGGTAACCCGCCGTTGCTATTTTTCTTATAGACACCATAATATTCGACTGAGACTTCCACATGTAACTTTGATTGTATCTTTTCTTGGTAATTTGCTCAATAAAGCAGCATTAAGTTGACTAAAAACCAAGCTATGACCCAACAAAACGGTTCCTATGGCCCATTAAACAAAATAAACATGCTTAGCTTCCTGCCTTTTTGAAAAAAGGAAGGAGAAGGGCCTTTTTTTCTTTCCTTTTTTTTTCAAAATGGCCGCCGACACATTTTAAAACACAATCGGCTTTTATTTGTTCGTCTGATTTCCTTAAAATGTATGCTATTCTTCGTAAAACAAAAATAGAAGAAAAAAACCCCAAAAGGAGGCGGCCTCTTATTAGGAAGCGGACAGGAGCGCTAAACATGTTTTTATTTTACCTAATGCGTAAACCTTCAATATTGTGCAGTCCATACAGTTCAGTGGTCCTGATGATTATATAATTTGTTTTAACAAAATGAGGTCCGACCAGCTCCTCGATGTCAAAGCAAATTTTTATTCAAAAATGCAATATAGTTGTATCAACAGTTCAATTCAATTTTAATCCCACTGATATTAAAGAGTTCAAACCAACAGCAGCGACCTTGGTGCAAATTTGATAGCTTTTGAAGGATTAACTATTTAACGTCTGTTGTTATAATTTCTTAATGCTTAAAACATAAACAAAATGCAGACCCGCCGCGTTTCATTGTTTGAAACAAAAGACGACTTATATTTAATGAATTTGTACTGGATCAGGAAGCAGACGTATGCACGTGTGTCGGCAAAAGAATAAAGCGCACCACGTAGACTTTTGGAATAATTTATCCATGAAACTAAAATATTATGACAGTAAAATCGTCTTCACCCGTGAATCAACCAGTCAAAATATATAAATAAATAATTCAGTTACCTTGTGCTCAGAGGGAGAAATTCATGAAACTATACTCTGCATATGAATCGTTTATATGGACGGTACAACCAGCGCCCCATTAATTTTCTAATTTAAAGGGCAACTTGTGTTTCCATTGAACGAGATGACCTTTAAAGGGACTGGACACTATGTAAATACTCAAAATAATTGTTAGCAAAAAAAACTTACTTGGTAACGAGCAATGGAGAGCGGTTGATAGTATAAAACATTGTGAGAAACGGCTCTGAAGTAACGTATAGTTTTCGAGAAAGAAGTAACTTTCCACTAAAATAATATTTGAACTTGATTTCGAGACCTCGGAGTTAGATTTTGATGTCTCGAAATCAAGCATCAATAAGCACACAACTTTGTGTGCCACTGTGTTTTTTTTCTTCCATTATTATCTCGCAACGTCGACGGCCAATTGAGTTCAAATTTCCACAGGTTTGTTATTTTGTGCAGATGCTGAGATACACTAAGTGGGAACACTGGTTTTTGACACAACAAAAATTTACTCTGAAAAAGGCTTCAGGAATGAAGCCTTTCTCGCATTTGAAAGCACAAAACTCTACAAAGAGAGCGTTTTTTCTGTCCTTATTTTCTTGCAACTTCGATGACAAGTTTAGCCCAAATTTTCACAAGTTTGTTATAGTATGCATATGATGTTTAGATTCACCAAGGGATGATGTTGGTCTTTGACAATTACCAAACGGGCCCAGCAGCCGATTTCACGAAACGCTCGGATTAATCCTAACTCGAGTTAGGACGAGTAACTGGTCCTAAAAAATAACTTAGGATGGGTTCAATGCGTCCTATGTATTTAATCCGAATTAAATCCGAAGTTAGGAAGAGTTTTGTGAAATCGACGGCTGAAGGGAGGGTAAAATGACTTTTACATTACTTTTGGTAATGACCATAATATTAGCCAAACATTTTTTGCAAGACACATCTCTGGCTGTATGCCGAACTCCATTATTGTATCATTTAAAGCAGAATTCCCACATTATTTTCCCTATGTGTCCCCATTGTAATCTATAGTAAAAGTGGCCCAGTAACAATGTGACTCCCAAAGGTGCTTGTATAATTTATTTCCAATTGGTCAATGATTATTTAAGATTAGTTCCGTATACGTACAAAATAATGAAAAAGCGAAATTGCTCGATTTTGCTCTGATGTCAAACATTGACTATTACCTGCAATTACTACACGAATACATCAAACAGTCGTCAATACATATGAGATCATAAAAATCATGTCTTTTTTGTTAACGAAATCTGGGAAAGTTTTGTGCATCGAAGCGTGACAGCACGAGTCATGCATTTGTGTGGCACTGTGAGTTCATTGTTGTGTTCTGCAATTCGTGTGCTGGCCGCGAGAAGGAAATAACCATCACTAAATGTCGTGAGATGTGTTCAAAACTCGAAACCTTTTTGTTATTGACAGGGCAGTTCGTTTCACACAACAGCTCATGTCGTATGTAAAGGACGAATTTAGGCCAAGTAAAGCTATCTGAAACAGGAATTAGTTTAAATGTGATGGGGAAAGCGGTTTTGCACGGGACTTATTGTCAAGTCGTCGGAGAGTTGTCACGGGATCAGGTATGTTAAACACTTAATTATTTAAAATTAACTTGCGCATGCATGGCGTTTGTTGTTTTAAAACTAGTTGATTGTAGTAAGACTACTTATTTACACCACATTGGAAATTACACTGGGCATACGTAATGGTTTTATAAGGAGAACGTCACAACGGTAGTTCTTGTGTATATCGTTCGTGTAATTGCTTTTTCCTTATATATTTTGTTTACTGCAATGTTTTGTTTCGAGTGTTTAATGTGTAGTATATATAATGTGAACTTTTTATGAGCTAGGTCTGGGAGGGCACATCTTTTCTGATGACAGTTGAACGGCCTGTGCTCTTTGTTTTATTGTTTTGTCCAAAGAATTAAAATAAAATAAAATAAACGGGGAAAGAACATTATCTTGGGAACTATCAGTTTCGTGGAATGTGTTTGAAAGATTGGATAGATGGCGAGGCCGTTTACACGTTGCCAGACCATTTCCACTGTGAAGTATTAGTACGAAGTGGCCTGGGGTGGATTTCACCAAGAGTGAAGACTGTAGTCTTATCTCTAGTTATGACGAGTTACTCGTCCAAACTTAGGACAAGCCATAAGGTTTTAATATCTCATATGGAGTAGTCCTAATTTATAGTCCCAGGTTCTTTGTGAAATCGACCACTGAGGTGGATTTTACAAAGAGTTAAGACTAGTCTGCTCAAGAGAGGACGAGTTACTCGTAGGGTTAGCCTTAAAGACACTGGACACTATTGGTAATTGTCAAAGACCAGTCTTCTCATTCGAGGTATCTCAACATAAATTATGAAAAAAAGGAAAACAAATGTAAATTTGAGCTCAATTGGTCGTCGAAGTTGCGAGATAATAATGAAAAGACACCCTTGTCACACGAAGTTGTGTGCTTTTATATGCTTGATTTTAGATGCTTGATTTAAAGATCGCAAAATCTAAATCAAATTCGTTGAAAATAACTTCTTTCTCAAAAACTACATTACTTCAGAGGGAGCTGTTTTTCATAATGTTTTATATTATCAACAGCTCTCTTACTTGTAACCAAGTAAGGTTCTTTCTGCTAACAATTATTTTGAGTATTTACCAATAGTGTCCACTGCCTTTAAGTTTTTAATATCTCTTAGGACTTATAGTAAAGTTATATATAATAATTAGGACTCTTACTAACTTTTTGTGAAATCGACCCCGGGGTACGGCGTGACCAAGTGGTCACCTCGTATACCGACAGCGATTCACTTTGTACCTTTCGGTGAGCTATTTTATTGTGTGTCGAATAAACAATATGTTTTTTCCTAAGGAAACAAAAGTTGTTTTAACTAATACGTATGTTTTACTAACAAAATCTGATTATCAAAAGGTTCGTATTTTGTGTTTTTGAGATTGTGTAATTAATGCAACAACAAAAAACACGTTTTTCTATAACATGGTTATAGACAAAATGTTAACAATTTTTATTTTCGGTGTTTTTTTTTGTTGCCAAAATTTGTTTTATTAATATTAAAAAGTATCGTTGTGTTTTTCATAGTGATCTTTTTTTCATGAAGAGCCAACAAGCTCTGTCATCTAAAACAATACTATGCGACACCGCCTCACCCTATGACTTTTCAAAAAAGAAATGCAGAATCAACACTTGTATAGCTGTTCATTGTGTGTCAATACGTAGATATAACACAAACTGGTTACTCTAATATATCTCATCCCCCCCCCCTCCTTACAAGCGAAACTAAACAAAGACTTTTACACGTTCTCTATTTACAAAAATGTCCGTAAACACAAGTCCTCCGAAGCGGGAAGTCAATGAAGTATTGCCGTTGAAAGTGAAACTAACCCCGGCGTCTGTTGTCTTCGTCAAACAGAGCGATGTATTTTTTCACGGGGGAATTATTTTCCCCGTCCAATTTGCATAGTCACCCATTCACGAGTAAGAGAGAGATCCCGCAAAGACTTTCGTTTCGTTGGGTCCAGCTGAGGATGGTTCGAGCTGTTTTTTTTACAGGATTTATTTAAAGAACAGTTTCGACTTTCGCACTGATTAATATCGAAGGTAACTTTTAGGTGGTTGACAATGAGGAATTGTTTGGTGTTCGACAACTAAAGGATTAGCGAATAGTTACAACCAACCAGTGGGATTATTTACTCACAGTTTTACGAGAAATGCTTATCATCAGGCCTGTTAGAATGCTTCATTTTTGAAAGGGCAAGGGCACCTAGGCATTTTCTCCTTGGTAAAGGGCACCCTATGGAGGAGAAACTGTTGGAGCATTTCTCGGGCAGCAAGGCAATCGCCTTCGTTGCCTCCGTGAAGGATTAGGCCTGTACATTCATTATAATAACATGTAGATTTTACCCAAATGAAGTTTCCTTATGCGGCCAAGTGACGCATCTTTGTTACGTCATCAGTTGAAGGGAAATCCCCCACATGGATTCGAACCCACCAGCTTCATTTCAATAGGCGAGGCACATCGTTTCAGCACGGATCTGCTACGACCAGCCAGCATTCGAACCCAAATCACTACATGTTTCCCCAAGAGAGAGTTTACGGTAACAGCCAATGGCTCGTTGTCGAGGAAGATTCTCTCCACAGACTAAACAAAGTAGGGTTGACGTAGCTGGCCGTCGATGACTCAAAAGCCCGATCTAAAGAGAGGGTTGTTGAGTTAAGTATTCTGGGCGGAACAGGGCCCAATTTCATAGAGCTGCTAAGCAAAAAAAAAAAAAGTTAAGCATGTACTTTCTTCCTTGATGAAAACAGGATTACCAACCAAATTTTCTGCTTTCAGCTGCTGTTTGCTTATCCAGAAAATCATGTGAAAATTTGGTTGGTAATACTGTTTTATCAAGAAGGAAGAAAATTCATGCTAAGCAAATTTGTGTGCTTAGCAGCACATTGGGCCCTGCAGGCGATTTCACGAAACGCTAGGATCAATCCTATCTCGAGTTAGGACGAGTAACCCGTCCTAACTTAGGATGAGTTCATTGCGTCCTACGTATTTGGATACGGAACTGAACCCGTCCTAAGTCCTAAGATTAATCCTAAGTTAAGAAGAGTTTGGTGAAATCGACGGCTGGTGGCTTAAACAACTCAACGTTTCGATCAGTATGCTCTGATCGACTTCAGGAGAATCCTGTAACTCTGTTCAAAAATTATGATTGTGATTTGTTTTTGGTCTGGTTGTTTTGCTTTCTACAGGCTAACACACACTGTTTGAAGATGGGATGCGAGGATGACAACACTGAATGGGTCGACTTGGACGAGGCCGAGTACCAGATGAAATGTATCTACGTTGTGGGTGATAAACCATGCGAGGACGACGCTGAAGAAAGTCGGGCCGCCGCCTCGTTGCCTGGAAATCTCAACTACATCCAGCGAGATGAACAGGTAATGACAGTTTTGTTTTATTTCAAATATAGATCTTAGAATTATAATCAAATCAGCCAGAGCTATACAAACTAGAAATATAATAATAATATACCTTTTGGGTACAATCATGTATAGACCTTTTGCATTGACGTCATCCAGCCGCCATCTTAGAGGAAAAACGGTGACGAAACAATCGAGACGCACGGATTTGTACGCGCGGCGCACAGTATTGGCCAATGAACAACCTCCTTTTGACCTCTAGGTGAGGACGCCCTACTGAAATGACGTCATGTGCATAAGGTCTTTTAGGAGAAGTGTAGGTTCTGGGAGGAACCTATGTAGTCTCGACGTTCGAACAGTAAACTCTGCTGTCGTCAAGACAAAGCAGAGTTTCCTGTTCGACACGCTGATACCACACCGGCTCTTCAGGCTCATACTGCACTGTATTATGGTTGTACCCTCATGGTTATACCTGTAAGATACCCAATAATATATCATATGACCCACACACTGCAAATATATTTTGTCTAGGTGTTCAGATACAGATTTTCTATAATACGACTTCATTTTCAGCCAGCAAAATGTTTCACAGAAAAATGGTTGCTAGTAAAAAATAAATCTGCTTAGTAAGCTTTCAGACAAGAATATTTTTGTTTTCATACTTACAAATCGAGTATTAAACCTTTAAAAAGAAACATTAATGTAAAATTGTTCCGCTATTAAATCAGACGACACAATCATAAGAAACCCACAAATTTAAAGCAAACAAATATTAGACCATACATCAACATTGTTGTCGTATAGCCCCATTACTATACAAATTGTTTGGCAGAAAACTCAACTCTTGAATTTTGCTGATAAACAGTGTTTGTTGACGACAATAAATAAGTCTCTTTCTGAGAAATAATGAGTCATTTCACTTTGTGACAAGAAAATCAAGATAAGTTCAAAGTAAACAAACATTCTCCAGCGACGAGATCATACACATAATGTGTTGGACAATTGTTCCACAAACCGCAGAGTTCACGTAAGATGACGCGCATTCTGTTTGTAAAGCAGGGAACACAATAATAGAAGTGACAATAGCATTGAAAGTGGTGAAGTAAGACTGCAAGTATGCCAGAAAAATCCCCAGATATGATTTGTATACAATAAGCTAATCACAATAGAATACAGGGTTTAACCTTTTCAGTGAATAGCCAGCAGACTATATAGGCTTGTCATTTCACTGGTTCACCTGCTTTGTGACTGTTTGATTACATACCACAAATACATTTCATTTCTTACTCCGTTAAGAAAGGATATGGACAATTTTAATACAATTATGATAACATTACTCGAGGAGAGTTGTGCCTAAAAATGTGTATGTATCACAATGTCTACAAAAGTCGTCCAGCACTCATACGCTGAACTTTCAAACTTCGTTTTGGCCCTGTCATGTCCGACATGGTTTGTCGAACATTATTCCTTTGTCGTAACACAATGGTTCTGACAAAATGGTTTATGACACACAATGTTTTTTTTCCAGACACGTTTGGGTTGGACGTAATGGGCGAGACTGACACCACTCGAATAAGAGAGAGAAATTGTCACTCTTACTCATAGGAGTTCTTGATGCCATTTCATTTCGTAATTCATTCATTGAAGCGCCTTTCTATAGGAGGGGTTTTCCCCGCTCGATACCTTAGTCTAGCCCTTTGAAACCAGTTGAGATGGGCGCTATTGTATAAGTCGAATATTCCAGCCTCCAGTTCCGGGTGACATTGCGCTTGTCTATATACTAGGCGATCTGTGACGTCACATAATACAATAGAGCCACATGGCTCTGGACTTCCTAGACTTGATTCAAGTCCCGTTCTCGTGGGAGAGGTCCCTATAGGCATATCGCGCCAACAAGCAAACACGCCGTATAGCAGTGCGCGCTCTCCGTCAAAATGTTGTCCTGAGTGCGGAACGTGACAGGTTGTGGGTAGACTTGACTCAAGTCCCAATCCCGTGCCATCCCCAGGAAACAACTGTTTTGTGATACTCTGCATTCCAAAACCTGTTCTCGGGACTACATTTTGACGGCGAGCGCGCACTCTACTGTATGCTACGGGGTTGTTTCTAGTAAGTTGAGGTGATAGCTTAGGGACCTCTCACACGAGAATGGGACTTGAATCAAGTCTATAGGTTGTGGGGAATGCAGAGCACCACAAAACAAGAGTTTTCTGGCGACTGGCACGGGATTGAGACTAGTGAAGTCTATGGAATTCCTGATGCAGGCACTTACTGGTACCTGGTACACAGCTTAAAATATCCACTAAATAAACTAGGCCCAATTGATACTTCACAGAGGCAACGAACGAAGGCGATTGCTTCCGGGCCCCCCGGTTCATTGTCTTGGTGCCATTGAAATGATCCCGTAGAAATTTGCATTCCTCATAGGGTGTCCTTTACCAAGGAGAAATAGCCTGGTGCCCTTGCCCTTTCGAAAACGAAGCATACAGGCGTGTGTAAGTCAGAGATGGTACATACCGAAATTATTTCTGTAAAAAAAAAGAATTAATATAAACATTATTTAATTACTTTTTATTTTGCTGAGTCAACTACTTTCAGTTCGTTAATATTTTGTTACCGCAATATATTAACTATAAACCCAACACCGAAACCTTACACCGAAAGAAGAACAACAAACAATCATAAGTATTTTTTGAAACAGAAACATTCGATCCGACCAATCCGATCTCCGCATTGTAAATAAAATTGTTTGACACTTCATTCGGAGGGAAGTGAAAGCCAAATAAATGACTTTATAGCGAAGTGGATCATATTTCCCTATTTGCATTTCATAACAAGTTGTTATAATTTAGAACAGAGACATATTTACACATAAAGCATGCCTCAACTTTAAAGGCAGTGGATACTATTGGTAATTACTCAAAATAATTGTTAGTATTATAACTTACTTGGAAACAAGCAATGGAGAGCTGTTGATAATAAAACATAAAATAAAAACATTGCGAGAAACGGCTCCCTCTGAAGTAACATGGTTTTAGAGAAAGAAGTAATTTTTCACGAATTTGATTTCGAGACCTCAGAATTAGATTTGAGGTCCCGAAACCAAGCATCTGAAAGCAACTGAAAGCACACAACTTCATGTGGCACTTCATGTGGCAGCACAGTACTAATACACAGTACCATGATAACTTTAACATGGTGCTGCATGTAAAACTATTTGTGTGTGTGCAATTTCATTGAACTTGTAATGGAGAAATAAAGTATTACAAACAACAATGATTGTTTTCAGATCGTGGGTGTTGGTGCAATAGGCTACATCCCCAAGGGGACTCGCTTCGGTCCACTGGTCGGTCAGATCTATCGAGAGGAAGAGGTACCTCGTGACGCTAATCGAAAGTACTTCTGGCGGGTAAGATATGTTTTGAGGAGTTGTCAATAGAGCCACATGGCCCTGTACTTTTTTTTTTAAAGTAGAATACAATGATCTACACACAAATCCCTCGAAATTTTACGGTTTTCCTTGTAGTTAACGGTCTGCCAGTTTCTGACAATTTGACTCCACCACAAAATAGCGTGCCATGTTTTACGCCGTACAACGAAAACAGTGAAATTTCGAGGCATATTTATTTTGTGTGGCTCGTTTTAACATTTACAAAGCGCACAAACTATCCAAGATTATTATATTTTACTTGGAAAACATCCTTCTAACCATATGCATTTTGTAAGAAAACGAACAATTTCAATATTTTCAAAGAACAATTAACTCGCCCGATCCATTGCAACCTGTCCCTTTAATGTCACACGTGTCCTCATGACATAGCACAGCCTAGATCGCCTAGTTCACGCTAGAAAAGTGGTGAATAAGTTTTAAAAACTTGTCCTATTATTCTAAACAGATCTATAAGAACCAGAAGTTCATCCACTACATCGATGGATTCGACCCGCAGAAGAGCAACTGGATGCGGCACGTCAACCCGGCCAACTCGGCCTGTGATCAGAACCTCGTCGCTTGCCAGTTCGACACCGATATCTACTTCTACACCGTGAAGCCGATACGACAGGGCACGGAGTTACTGGTATGGTACTGTACGGAGTTCCAGAGAAGACTGGAACAACCCGTTATCATGCAGGCCGTTACGGAGGGCGAGAAAGGTAAGGATGCCGAGGCCAGACTATTTTGGCCCTTTTTGAAACCACGGCAGCTTCGACTTTGGATTCGGCTTCAGGCTCCGTCCTTTCGTCTGAAGCCAAAATGGCAATCAATTTCGTTTTATGTACAGAGTAAACAGCAAAACGCAACTGAAATAAACTGAAACTGAAGCCATAAAAATGCCCCCCCCCCAAAAAAAAAGGAAACTGATTGGTTGTGAAACAGTGTGCGACGATTCGCCTCCAACACCCCAATCCCCACCCCCACACACGTCTAAATTCAACCTATACTGATGACACGAAAGTTGTCTAGGGATGAGGGTGCAACCAGTTTCATTTCGTTAAGATGTTCTTCAAACTCTGTTTGCAATACTAATCACGATTATGATTGGCCTGATTGTAAATGTTTTTTGCGTTCGAGGTAAGTTTGAAGCGAAACAAATTAATGTTCTCTTGAAAAGGCTTTCATTAAATAACTCTCGTCAATAACACGAATTTGTAAACAAATACTACGACAATTCAAAACGAAACAACGAAAAGAGAGGTAGTATGCGAATAGAGCAGCTTAGGCAAACATTGAACATTGCACATTTTTGTAACTAGAAACGGCGAACTGCTCACAAAAAACCCTCAACAAATAATGTTTGTTTCTATTCCTTCATTAAACAAACTTGACACTGTATAATATTAAGTCAAAATGGAAATCAATTTCGTTTTATGTAAAGAGTAAACAGCAAAACGCAATATCGTGATGTGAAAGTAATACCATCTGTTTTTTAACAGACACCTACAAGCGTTGTCACCTGAAGCGATTAAGAGGCACCAAGTCAGCAAGTTATCTTGAAAGAAACTTTGCTAACGTCTACAGAAGTTTTAAAGGGACATTAAGAAAACAAAGTTATTCAGGCCTGTATGCTTCGTTTTAGAAAGGGCAAGGGCACCAAGGAATTTTCTCCTTGGTGAAGGGCACCTTACGAGGAATTTGTAAATGTCTACTGTAGCAATGGAAGCACTCGCCTTTGTTGCCTCCGTGGAGTATCAGGCCTGACCATACGTCTAGTTTAATTATTATCGCTTATATTTCTCTTCCTCAACACACAATGTTCTTACTATTTGCCTTTATGTAGGATGTGACTCGAGTATCAACGAATTGAATGACACACAAGAAGAAGACAAAGTCCTAGACTTCAGCATGTCCTCTCGAAGTTCCTCCGCCGGTAGAAGAACCATCACCCCACCCACATCCTCCCCGTCTCCCGTACCTGCCGACTACCCAAGTCTACCAACCAAACGGCCGTCACACCTCCCCGCCGTACCCATGGGGGCTGTGATTTCTAACCCTGCTACGGGGTTGGTCTTCAGCCATCGCATGACCAGTCCGCAGACCTCACCCGTCCAGAAGGGAGCCACCGGTGCTATGCCTCAGAGCAGGGCCGAGTTGAAGCCCAACTCGACCCACCACCAGATCCCGAAGCACATCGCTGATGCGGCTAGCAAGGCAGGGGTGCTCATCCCCCACCCGATCCCCCTGCAAGTCGGCCGGCACCACGGGCTACCCTTCATCTTACCTCAGTACATGTACAATCCTCTCCTAGTCAGGACGACTTTGCACAGTGGTATGCTACCGACCCAATCCATGATTCCCTTCGACTCACGTCTCCATTCGACACACACACAAGACAGGAACATCAAGAGAGTAATTCTACCAGCCTGCTCAGCACCTGTAGCCACTATCAACCCAAACGTTGTTCTCAACGCTAGCTCACCAATCTACTCCTCCCCAACCTCGTTCACTAGTGCCAACAACTTCCAGCCCAACACAACAACACCTCAAACGGAGGATGAATCAACAACCAGCACGGATTACAAGCTGATTCGCAAGAGGTCCATCAACCCGGACTACGGCCACAAATCTCTGGAGTACCCGCTCCCAAGAAAAAATGGCAAGATCCAGTACGAGTGCAATGTGTGCCAAAAGGTGTTCGGTCAGCTGTCCAATCTGAAAGTACATCTACGGGTACACAGCGGGGAGAGACCGTTCCGCTGTGAGGTCTGCAGCAAGGGGTTCACGCAGTACGCCCACCTCCAGAAGCACTACCTAGTCCACACCGGGGAGAAGCCTCACTGCTGCAACGTATGCAACAAGTGCTTCAGCAGCACCAGTAACCTCAAGACCCATATGAGGTTGCACAACGGTGAGAAACCCTACAACTGTAAGCTCTGCCCTGCTAAATTCACCCAGTACGTACACCTGAAACTCCACAAGCGATCCCACCTCGAGGAGGGGTACGTGTATGACCCCACGGACGAGGCGAACTTGTCCCCGTCACCAACACCGTCCTCCCCCACGGATTCCGTCTCCCCACCGCCGTTCAAGAAGATCAAGTCGGAGTTCCACGGCTACACGAATCATTTGGTGAGCACCGACGTGGCTGATTATTTTGGACAGACCGGAGAGAGGAGTCCGGTGAACGATTCAAGCAGTGACGACGCACGGGAGGAGGGCCTGGACCCAGTAAGGTCACATAGAGGAGGAGGTACAAAGCTAGCAGAGCAAGGGGATAGCAATAAAAGAATCACCGAGACTAACATGGCGCAGAAGAGAAAGGGTCTACCGCCCCCTCTCGTCCCTGTCACAACCTCAAACAACGGTATGAAATACATTGTTGGTAACCCAGCGAGCTACGAGGCAATTGACACAGCCAACTTTCCCAAGGAAAAGGAGATGGTCTTCCCTCGCCATGTTAACGAGGCGGACCACCCTCAAAACGAAACTAAATCCAGCTCCTCGGATATTAAATCAGTGATTCGTCCAAGCGAGAGCGAAAACCCAAATGCAGCCATTGTGTACAGTAGAGCCAGGGAGTCTGAAGACTTTAGTGTGAAACGAGAAAAGTTTATGCCCGGTCAACTCTTGTCCCATGCAACCAAAATCGAAAACGTTGTTCAGAAAATTCTGAGCAAAACGGTTCTGAGTTGAGCAGAATGTTTAGGTTTTATGCACGTGACTCCACTTGAGTATAGCGCCCTCAAGTATAGGTCGAGTGACAGTTTTTCTTTGGCCCATCCTTCAGGGGCCGATTTCCGAAGAGCTAAGATCGATCGTAGTTTGTTTTTTGTAAAGTATGATGTCACAATACAAAGCACGTAATACTGGAAATTTGGCTTGCTGTGACAATAATGGCTTTGTGAAATCGACCTGCAGGGCCCAATATTATATCATAGGGCTACTTAAGCACAAAATTATGGTAACCAGAATAAGAATACCAGCCAAACTACCATGTCGCATGTTCAATTTGTGCCTGGTACTCTGCCCATTTCTACTTAGCAGAAAAATGTTCAGCATATTTGTTGCTTAAGCAGCTCTATGAAACTGTGTCATTTAGGCCCTACGCCTGGCATTACACAGCTAAGCGGGTCCGTTATTTCGTCGGGCCGTTTTGCCTTTAGAGTGACAATTTTTGTAATGTTCTGTAAGTGTTTTCAGTCGCTTAGAGGAATGGTTAAGTATAATGTGCCTTTATGGTTCCCCAGAAAATATTGAATGTAACATTTCGATGAAGATTGTATAAAATATTGGTCAAATTGTTGATATACACAGATTAATATATTTATTGATTGATTCTACTATTTACATTAATTGTAACTATCGCTGCATATTTTGTATACATTTATCACATTTTAATTGAGTGTTTTTTTTAATTTATTGAATGAATCTTTTAAGTTATTCTTGATTACTCGGAGACCAAAGTTTATTAATAATTAATCGAGTATTTGGATACGGTTTTTCTAATCATAAACAAGTTGTTTCAAAAAGTTGTTAGTTGTTAGCAAATAGGTCACAATGGGTTTGAGACTTTTGCCAGAATTTTTGTTTACACTTTTGTATTGATGTTTCTACCTTTTGTCATTTTCTCTCAGCCAGTACCACTTTCATGGAACTGTTAATAAGCAAACATTGCGACAATACCATGTTGTCAATCTTAGTTTCTGACTCGAACTAGTTCAAAGATGGTGGTCAATGACGTCATGTGCAACCCATGATCTAATGTGCATGAATACTTTGCGCAGTTTGCCAATAGCGCAGGAATAATGTGCGCAATATGCCGATAGTGCAGGGACAAAATTTAACCCCGTTGATAACTCTACCATCTACATTGTACATATGCACGACAGTTCCAGTCTGCGTTTCAACAGACAACTATGTCAAGTCGGTATAATGGGACTGAATATTCTAAGGGGTGGGGGGGGGGGGCAAATTGCGTGATTATGTATTAATAAGTGTCAACTACTTCACGGGCAACGTGCCCCCTGGTTAGATTGGTGCCCTAATACTCCAGTAGCAGTAGATATTTACATTTTCCTCATAAGTTGCCCTTTACCAAGGACAAAATGCTTTGGTGTCCTGCCAATTCAAAAACGAAGCCTACTGCATGATGTCTTTGTTTAATTTGGTCTCAATGTACAAATCCCATTCATTCACTGATAGATATCTTCTTAAATATATACGCAATCCAACACTTCCAAAACGTTACGACGTACTCATACGACGTACGTGTCGATTTATATTATTGGTTCAAGCTAGTGCGTTTCCCTTTTATCTCATGCCATTATTATTAATCAGTACTATTGTTGATTGAGAATGCGGGTTTGAAACTACAATTTGAATTATATTACGCAGCTAAGTGTGACTCTATACTTATGATAATAATAATTCCAGAGTTATTGTTTGTTTTGTCAGGAAATTTTAAAGTTAATTTTGATGAAGGTTTTTCAATTTTGCCAATCATTCACAGTCATAAATTTAATGTATCAGTACTATATCAATATGGCTTTCTATTTATTATTACTTATTACTTTGTTTTTGTTTTGTTTTGTTTTCTTGAGAAATGTAAAACGCGGATTTGCTTTTTATTGTGAGAAGCACGGGCAAAAAAAGAAGAAGAAAAAAAGGAGAGTGTCCAAAATTAAATCAGTGTTTCGAACAAATTTAGTTCAGACTGACAATAATGATGGTAATGCCACATATGCTGGTGGTTTCTTATACTTTTTGAAAAAGTTAAGAGAAACACAAAATAACATCAGTTTATTTTGTTGTATGGGCCTAAGGCTAATTTCTAGCAGGCATTTTGTCTCTGATTGGTAAAAAAAATTATTACGTCAAACCTCTTTTCATTGTTTTGGAGTCTTTCCTTACAAGGGATGGTTTTGTTTGTGACTTTATTTTGAATTATTTTAAAAACTGTGCTAATTAAAGATAAGTGCCATTTTCTCCCCGAAATACTGAAATTAATTAATATTGTTACCAATGTGCCTTCAGATTAAGAGTATTAATGGATTAAATAAATAATTTAAACGTTGCTGTTTGTGATTTAAATTAAAACCTCTCCGTGTACTTTGTTGTCAACCTCGTTTTGTAGGGGAATGTTAACACATTTAAAACCACTGGACACTTTTGGAACGACTCAAACTAATTGTTGCAACCTTGTTTGAAGCCTAGCCTACAAATCCGCCCGTGGGATCACCCCGACGCGTCGGAGTGATCCCACTGGCGGATTTGTTGTGCAATTAAAATTATTAAGATAATTGTTATCATAAATGCAAGCTTATAACTTTCTTGAATCAACAATTATTTATATTGATAGAGTTCTAGTCAAATTAGCACAAGCAACATTGCCCCACCCCCAAATCTGCGCTACTACCACTCCAAGGCCCTAGAATAATTATTCCTGGTACAATATTCACGAGAGGGCGCGCTCACGTTTCACCGGCACAGGTTGGACCCACAGACATACCCGTCTTCATTGTATTGTATGGTTGTATAAAGTCGAGTGGAGGAATTGAGCGAGGGTACTTCAGCACACGTAGAAGAGGACTGAAATAGTGCTGAAGTATGGCAACATTGGAGGGAGAGCCAAAAGGGCGGGGAGGGCCAGGGGGTTGACGGTTGGCTTGATGTACCCTCTACCCTGCCAGGGGATTATGTAACAAACAATTAGGCAAAGTAATACACACAAACAGTATGACCATTGTTGATTCTCTAACTTGATATGAAATTTTATTCAATCAATACAAAATTAAGCCCGTAATAGATTCCTGAAGAAAGAACTTGGTCATCTGATAACATTCAAAGAAAAGTAGACAAGTAAGAGAAGCTCTCCAAAACAACAATGCAGTAAGTAGACCATGGAGACCTAGCACATTTCGGCTATGTTGATTATAAAACGAAAAATAGCTTACAGCCTGACATTTTGACACTTAAAGGATTCGGGTACTTTTTCAAAATGTCCACATATTTACATTAAACTTACAGAGTTTGAAGATTATGATAGTGGAAAGCTTCCCTTCAAATATTATTAACTAAGGTTGTGTAGTTTTTGAGAAATGAGTAAAACAAGTCACAAAATAGTTTTGGTCTCATGAGACCAAAATTATTTTAGCATGTAAAATCCCCTTAACCAGTTATGATATTATACCAAAACCATAGCATAACTGGTGAACGCGTTTTTACATGCTAAAACCGAGATGGAAATGATTACTTTTACTCATTTCTCAAAAACTACAGCACCTCAGTAAGTAAAATTTCAAGGGAAGCTTTCTACTATCACAATCTTCAAACTGTGTAAGGTTAATGTATATCTGTGGATATTGTGTTTTTTGTTAGGAAAAAGTACAATACCCTTTAAAGAGTCTTCCTCAAAGGCTCAACTGACAACACAATTAGAAACCAAACTAGATGACTGTGCCCCATCACATTATTTGACAACTACCCATGGTTTATTAATTTTGCTTTTTATCCATACACCAAAGTATTTTGGTGCAACTTAAAAGAACAAAGTAAATTAATTGTCATGGGGATAACATGGCTTGGGAGGCCCTGGGGCATTTTTGGAAGATTAATAAATGCCACTGCATACAAAATAATTATGTTTGAATACATGATTTGTTTTAACAACTCTTAAATACATCGAAATCAGTTCCTTTTCTTTCACTTGTTTCCTTTAACCCTT
Source organism: Asterias rubens (assembly GCF_902459465.1). NCBI lineage: Eukaryota > Metazoa > Echinodermata > Asteroidea > Forcipulatida > Asteriidae > Asterias > Asterias rubens. The sequence continues at coordinate 12,957,489 of NC_047072.1, read as the reverse complement.
ACCCTCCCGAAATTCATAAAATATCCTCTTTTTCCAAAATTAAGGAAAACCGAAGAGCTGTCAGCCTAAAATAACAATCGCCCACCACTAAATCAGGCATTCAAATCTTTCCCAAGTCCAAACACTTTGGTGTAGAAAGACAAACGGAGAGAAGGAGAGAAGAACTACAAAAATTGCTTACATATATACTGACAAATATTGTAAATATCTTTAAGAAAAATATTCTTTGAGAATTCTTTAAAAATACTCAGCTTGATGTTTAATTTCTTTTAAGACTTATTTGTTGACTTGGTCGAAAAAATATACACACCAACTATAGCGCAAAAGGATTACTTTTTTACTAAATTATATGCTACAAAATTGGACTACCATGTAAAATGTTAGTTATGCCGATTGCACATGTCTGCGAACCTATTTAGTCAGTATAACATAATATCAAGTTAAAAAAATCTACTGTATTATAGTAACAAATTATTCATACATCAAGGCACTATTTGGATTGAATTGTGTTTTCTTCTTCTTTTCTTTTCCAAAAATACAGTCTTAATCGGCATTCCTCTTTTTGCAATAGTCACCGATAGAGGGCGCTACATCGACTATTTATTTTTAGAACCTGACTCAGAAGGACTGGAGCAAGTCTACACATCTGGATCAAAACAGGTTAGTTTTGACCCAGATGTTTGTGTGATACATATTTCTGTTCTCCAGTCATTCGTGTGGCAGACAGTACTCGTAGTTCGATATCAGCAAGTATATTAACATATAGAGGAGTTTGCGGTAAAAAAGTATGTTAATGAAAATAAAAAGTACTGAGAACCAAAACTTGCTTGATGTTTTTACAGACACTGGCTAGTACATGCCCCTTGGTCATTGCCTTTGTGCCCTCAAAGTGTTCAAATGTTCCAGTACAAAATGTTAATGCCCTTACAAGAAGGAAGTATCAGATCTGGGCCCAACTTCATGGCTCTGCTTCCCTAAGCACAGAATCGGCGCCTACAGAAGTATGGAATTCTGTGCTTACGGCAAGCGTATTTCACAGGTTTGCGGCAAACTTTGGTTTCTGCGCGTGCGTACTCCACGTTACTAGGCATTCTAAGCTTACAAGGCAAGCGCAGAATCAAGATCGTATGTGCAGAATTCAGCGGTAACCAAAGCCTTGAAATTTGGCCCCGAAATGACAAACCTTCCAACAAAACACAAATCTGAATGTAGGATATTAATATTGATAACAATTAGGTACCCGTATATTTATGGACATATTCACATCCTTTGTGATCTACCCAAAGATATCTCAGAAGCCCACTAAAAAGCTTTTATATTAAATTCTTGCATATTGTTACAATCGGAAGCGCTTAAAAAAACAAAACCCAGAGCCAAAATGATCCATACAAAGAATGGATCATTATAGCGCCAAGTCAATACAAAAATGTTGTATCAGCAGATCTTCTTAAATAGCGCTTACATATGGGCCAATTTGCAATGTTGAGATGTCATATCACAATTAAATTAGCCCAGATGAAACACGGAAAAAGTATTTTTGCACAGAGCATTTTCATGCAAGATGCAAAATTGAGGTTTGACGCTTTTGCACTGATTCAAAGAATATATTTCTCGACAAAAGCTCTGTGACCTGTCAGCCTGAAGATACCTGTGCAAAAAAGACGATGAAGAAATATCAGTTTAAGATGTGGGAGGAAAACCCACCGCAATCAGGCAGGGACTGAAATTATAATTGTATTCAAGGCTCCAGTCTGGGATTTGAACAGGGGGGGGGGGTCCACGAAGTTGAGACAAGAAACCACTGAGCCAACCCGATAGATCCTTCATCATAAAAATAAAATTAAATGGTAAACACTTTGGTTACAATTAATAAAATTGATGGTTATATTATCAATAGAACATAACAAATAGTTCCCTGATTAGCTCCTTTTATGTGTTAGTAATGCCCTTTATATCCAAAATGGGCACAGCTCTGCTGCGGACTTTGTGATCGTTGTTCCTGTTGAGAACGTTTCCATCCAAATGAAGGTATCCTCCACCATCATGAAAAATGGCCTCCTCCCAAGAGACGACGAAACACCAAATCCGACTCATCCCTCTCTCTTCGTCTCGGCTTGAAACTGCAGTTACGAGTTGTAACGACCTTGACGAGTGATCAGATAGAACAAGAGTCCGCCAAAGACCGCTGGAATGAGAACGTTCTGCACCGGATCGGAGAGCGCCAGGAGAGTGTAGACGGCACCTACCATGATCCCAAGCAGGGCGTAGGAGCTGTAGCAATGCCACTCGTAGGTCCCGCAGGCCAGCAGTAAGCCAAAGGACAGCTCCAGGACACCGACGACGGTACGGAATAGGTCAGCTGTCGGCTTGTACCCGGTGAAAGATTGAAATGGGAACACTTGAACGAACCGGTTGAATTCAGATTTCTGACGGGGGAAAAAAAGCAATGCCATTTTAGTAAAGGTATATGGGTTAATACTAATAATATTTAATTTTTATAGCGCATTACATCAACTAATAATAATAATCTCAATGCACTTTACATAATTATTACAAATACTGGTGATCAATTAAAACAACGATCGATCGAACATTAAAAACGTATTGAAAACATTGGTATTTATAATAATATAGCAATAACCCGTATACAACGATTGATAAAATACACAATAAAGATCATGCATTAAGACTCAGTTAAATTAAATAATTCACAAAACAAAACGAAACTACCTAAAAACTTGACCTAAAAACTTGACAAAAACTTGACTTAAACAAGAAGGTGCATTTAGAATTACTGAAACAGTCTATTCCTCCTTTCTCCAGAAGACAATCAGAGGATACTGATCGAAACGTCGAGTTGAAACCAACGGTTCTTTTCAGAACCACCCCAACTCAGAGATAGTCATTACATGGACATGGTGACACCGCAAACCCTTTCCATAGGCATAAGTCTATTCCTTATTTTAATAATTGTTATCATACCGACATAATAATACTAATAGAAACAATTATGGATTTTTTTAATTTGCAGTATCTGCCGCAAAAGTGGCATTCAATTTCAGGGCGCTGCTCTGAAGAAGAAGAAAAAATAACACATGAAAGCAGCATCAACAACCAATCATGGGAAAAGTTTCCGTATGGCGCCACCACTTTTACATTCGATATGAAAATTGAAATATTTATAGCATCTAATTTACCTAAAAACACAGAGATATCCCTTTTTGTAAAAAATAGTGAAAAGTGGTGGCGCCATTTTTTCGTACATTTTTTAGTAATCAATTAGAATTATGCACACACACAACCACACCCATTTCTTTACAATAACACATGGGGGACACCACACGTAGTCCCCATAGTCGTAGAAGCTAGTAAAAGATGGAACTATTCAAGGACAAGACATGAGTCTGTCCCATTCTATTCTACACACACACACACACAAGCACACGCGAATTCCTCCATGGTTGAATTTTTCAACACATAATATAAAAATGCAAAATGCAAGTGTAGACATTTTCACCTACCTGCATGCTGTAGGCTGGCTCAAGAGGTACAACCTTCACGACACCAGATGCACAGAATAGCAACCCCAAAGCAATGGACAAAAAGCGATAACTGGACCCCATCTTTGCAAATGAAAATGGCCACTTTAGTACACACTTTTCTAACACTCCAACCTCCACAACCCGAAATAGCAAATAAAGACCGGTGCTACACCAAAGGAGGGCGCTATACTACCTACGCCCTTATCATCTCTCTCGCGGTATTATCGATCGTACGATATCGGTTCGATGATTACTTTTTGGATTAGCAGCTGAAATGACGTCATTGTAACTAAGCCTGAATAAGAATTCATTGAAAAATTCCTGTCTTAAAATAAACGGAATATCTCCGAATTTCGTTGCGAAATTTCCACAGATGTCGAAAAAGTGCCGCTCATTGATGTCATGTCCATAATATCTATAGTAATAGTTCCAATCCCCCCTATGGAGATTTTCATAACATTCAACCATATTCAACTATAGATAAAACAAATTTAATTTTTACAGGCCTACAATATTATTAGGCTCCAAAACAAAAAAGACAAGTTAATAAAGACAACATCAAAATTTAGACAGTGCAGTAAATATAACATGCAGAGAACATCCGAAAATGTATAGTGGAGCCGGATTTCAACCAAGTCACACCTCGATCCTACTTTTGATAATTATAATTAATAATTTTTGCTCACATTGTAAAATAAAACATAGCCGACAGCAGACAGCACACTCCATTTTGTGAGGAACAACTTTTTTTCATAATCACTAAACGAATTTAAAATAAATAGTATGCAGTTATCAAACTTTCAATTTTTGATCAATAAAAATAATTTAATTTCTTAGTACTAATTAATTAGTATTAATGACGTTTTCTTATTGTTAACAACTACGTATCAATCAATTATTGTCTGATTGTGCGTAGAGAGAAAGGCGCGCCTTTTATCCCCTGCCTCCTTTTAGCTTTCGGGTTTTGGCGGTTGAGCTCCAGACACGCCCCCTCAACTGCCATATATGGAGTATATGGCACGCTACGTATTACATCAATGGAATTTGAATATTAATGATGGCGGCATTCCACGTATTGATTTTGTGTTACGCACGCACATTTTTACTACGACGACCGGTACCACGATCACGCGAGACAGCAATATTTTGATCACACTGACTGGAGTCATTTGCACGTGAAAATAAACAGGAAAATGATGAAAAACCGTTTTGGCAAGGGGAGACATAGAAGTGAGTATACTAAAGATGATATATGTACTAGATTTATTACAGATTGGGGATTATTGGGGGAGAAATACCGGTTTGTAGTCAATGTTTTGATTCTGTTGTCCCCCGTCTTTCATGGTGATGGCAGCGGCATCAGTTGACCGGCGTATGAACCGGTCTTTTTTTTCTCACGTGTTGTAATGTTGTACTGTACTCTATGGATGGTTGTTGTGCCAGTCACCGATGTGTATTAAATCATCGTGCCAGACGTGACGCAGTTTAGTCGGGGACATTCTGTGATATTTTCCCTATGTGGAATTGTCGTTAATTTTTTCCTATAGGTGGGTGAACATATTGTGTAAAATACTCTACTACTATACTACACTAGGGTTTTGGTGTTTAGGTGTTCTTTTGGGGGTTCGGTGCATTGGGTCATTGGGTGTGGAAGGAAGTGACCGTAATTTTATTCTAAAGATCTTTCGGAAACTGGTCGCTCCACGATCAACAATGCAACATCAGGAAGGAAATTTCACCATGAAATGAAAGCAAACTGAGTAATATCAGTTAATGTGTTATCCCTTGATATTTCGGCTTGATTGTTTTTTGTGGATTATTCTGTTTAAAAAAAAATATTTTGAAAAGAAAATCATACAGTTTGATTTCAATTTCAATATTGATCACAACTTTAACTCCAGACTCAGATCACCAAGAATTTGAGAATGTACGAAACCGATAAAACAAATGTAACATAATTTTTAATACAGAATATTTGAAATACATCAGGAAATTCAATTTTTGGAAATCGTATTCAACCACACAGCAACCTGTGACACACATTTTATCAGTTGCTTCTTCTCTTCTCAGTTGCTTCTCCTGTTTACACCTACAATATGTTTAGTCTATAAATATTTTTCTATGAGGCAAAATTACAGGACAAAATATTTCCAGGTGTTACTAATAAAGCCATGTATAAAGGACACTGTATAAATAAGTGACAGGTTGAGCCAACCAGCAATGTAAAAAAGCCTAAAGCGAAAGGGTGAACCAAATAAGCAATACTGTAATTTATAGTATTTTTTATTTTGTTCAGCTAGGGCTGTCCGAAGCAGTACTATCAGCTAATTTGTATATCACATTTTTAATTAACATAATAAAGAATATAAAGTAGTTTTGGGTTTTTTAATATTGTAAACTACACGATTGTCAAAAAGGTTATAATTTAATTGGAAATGCTGTTCCAAAGCTCTTCAGATATTATTCTTATAAATGTATCAAAAATGAAGTAAATAATAAAACCATGTGGGATGAAAAATCCATGGTAAAAAAAAACAGATAGAGCCAGATCTACTTGGTGTTTTAATCTGTAAACAAAATAGTTGTTTTTAAATAATTACTTTTCAATTCTATTGTTTGAAATGATACAATAGAGTCGTAAAAGTAAACTGAACATTTTAAAAATCTAACAAAGAAATGAGATAAAAAATGCGCAACACTATAGTATTATTGAAATGTTATTCTATATTTTAAAAGCTCTAGTACCTTTGAGTAGCAAGCATCACAAAGGCTTATTGTGGATTTGTATTGTAAGCATTATACAATTTTTGCTGAGCAACCTTACAACATTTATTCCCACAAAAAATGAAAACCAAAATGTAATAAAATTTGAGAAATACAAAAGATTTTTTATCACAGAGGCAGAAACCACATGATTATGTGGAAAATGTGGTTGCCAAGAATGAGCTCAGAACACAGCCTACCACTGCCTGAGCACACTTTGCTACTAACCAATGACCTCTCCACTACACTGACCACATCATTAACATTATCAAGCATGACTGTGTGCCTAGTCATCATCTAGTAGTCTTGGTTCAAGGTCTACTCTGTTTATTAACATCTCTCCATGAGTGATGTAGGCCCTTTTTGAATTCCTTGGCTTTGGATTTGGCTCGGGCCACGGATTCGAAAAGGGACATAGTGGTCTATGGTGAGAGCACACCCTCTTGTTGTAATGGATCATGGAGAGAGAAGAGAAATTACTTGAATCAAGACTAGTCATCTAGTGGAGGAACTGTATAATTTGCTTCACTTACAGAATATCAATGCGTTTTATGCATTCTTTGGAAATGAGAGTGCAAGACAGTTAAATGTAGTATGTTGGTTTACAGTTTTTTTTCCCCCGTTATAATGATGAAGAAAGTAAAATACAGTGTACTGTATTTTAATATTAAATAATTATATTGGTAATTTTTACCTATTAGCATATGGTTACCGAACAACAAAATTATTAATTCCAGTCAAATTATTATTTTTATTATTTATTTTTTTTTGCTTTTTACATTTAGGAATAATAACAGCGGCAAAAATATAAAGAATATTGGGTACATGTATGGGAACACTGTTCCACTATTTAATGAATCTATAGATTTGTTGGAAAAAAAACCCAAATTAAACATCAAGTTGATGTAAAAGTTGTTATTTCTTAAGTAGTTGACGTGATTTTAGGCCAAAAAGTTGGCAAAAAATCATCAAACTGAAAATATGCAAATTTGGAAATTAAATTAGTATGCACTTTAGAAAGAGGGGAAAATCTGCCAAATGATTGTGGAGCGTGTTGAGACCAGTAAGTCTATATAATTTTTAACTTAGGTAATTTTTAACCTTAGCGTAAGTCATGGTTTCCCCCATTCTGTGCAGGGTCCTACCTCTATGGTTTTAAAAGTGGTCTGTAGCCTGAACATCTGACGTCACACTTCCAGGCTCATGAATAGCGCCAGAGACCTGCCTCCAAACCGGCGTGTATTTTCACCTTTGACCTACATTCATTTCAATATGCAGTCAAATTCTATTGCAGACAGCAGGGGTTGTACTTTTTGGGCATAATTATGGAAAGCTGATGTCACTGCACGTTTATAATGATATCTTTGTATCCAATGGAATCACTGGATCTGAGTAGCAGGGACCTGCGGATAAAGACTGGGGGCCCAGTCTAAGTGGTCAGTGGTTCGCTAGCTAGATATAAAACACCTGCACACTTGTCTAAATTCTCTCCAAGCAGTGGTACACACAGTACGGATGGTAGTTCAGTGCTGACTATTTTTTAAAGGGCACTGAATTTTCTCTGTGGTAAAGGGCACCCTATGATGAGGAACGCGGAAATTATAAATTTGAGCATTTCATTCAAGGGCACAAAGGCAAGGACCAGGGGGCATGCACCTTCGTTGCCTCCGTGTGAAGTATACGGCCATGTTGTCAACGGCAAATTAACTGGTCCTGCTTACTTGCTGGTCACTGAAAACGTTTTAGCAAACACTGCTATTTTCTGCTTGATCAATGGACTTGGAATGGTGCCAAAAGTTCACAAAAGACGTCTGGGATATGATATGAATGATTGAGTTCAGTCTAGAGTGCTCACATGATCAACGTCTCGAGTGCCACTCACATTACCAGCAAATCAATGTTTTTCCTGGACCGGTTCCAAAATGTACTCATGTGAAAGAAAGTTTACAAAGGAAAACATTTACTTCAAAATGTCGCTCAAATTTGAAGCTACTTTTTATTATTGTTTATATAATACATGTAACACACCCCTTGCTAGTTCTGTATTCTGGTTGGCTGAAACACGGTCACGTGGGGTGAACTAACATCATTTCAGGATCTTACATTTAGCCCCACAAGAAAAGACAAATAATACACCAAATAAAGTTAGAAACTTGGTTTGGAATAAACAATAGAAAAATAAATTTTATTTAGTTACTGTTTAAAACAAAAATGTAACAGTACCCAATGAAATTGAAAGTGCTGTCTTCCTCACTTTTTTTTTTTACAAATTAAAAAGTGGAGGGTTAAAATGAATTTTGAACAGTGTCAGCGGAATGTTCAAGCATACTTGCACTTTACTTTGGTTGCATTCTTGTGAAAGGTCAGCTACGTGTGCCAATGTCGGGATACTCAAGTTCGTAGGAACAATGAGTATTTTAGCTGGCCAGGAATTCTTTGTTGAAAGACAGATGCCGCAAACACAACACACACTACAGGCCTGATACTTCACGGAGGCAACAAATGCGATTGCCTCCATGCCCCCTGGTCATTGCCTTGGTGCCCTTGAAATGATCCAGTATAAATTAATCATTTCCTTGTAGGAGAAAATGCCTTGGTGCCCTTGCCCTTTCAAAAACGAAGCATACAGGCCTGACAACAGTGATTTCAGAGAAGAGGATGCAACAGTAGGGAAAGCTTTCCCTTGTTAATGTATAGCAGAGCAAAATGCGACACAAAATGTATCAGCTGCTAATCAAAAACCATCATTTGTTAAGATTAGCATTCATTGTGCACAAAACTTTCCGTCTAAAATAGTTTGCTGTGAAAATATGCTGGACGAAATCATTTTCTTGATGAACACAGAAGCAACGATAAGAAGCATGAAAATTACATGGAGGCTCGTATCTAGAGCAACTGGGTCACTTAGTCAAGACGTACAATGTAGTCTACATACCATTTTTGAAGGGGCAAGGGCGTAGCAAGTTTATTTCACCTTACAGTAAAGGGCACCATGAGAAAATGTTAAATGTCTACTGGAGCATTTATTGCTGTGCGAGAAACCCTGGTTGTTTATACAGAAAATCATTTGAATGAATTTTAATGTTGTGTGAGTTGAGGGAACTTCAAGGCCTGTATGCTTCGTTTTTGAAATGGCAAGGGCACAAAGGCATTTTCTCCTTAGTGAAGGGCGCCCTATGAGGAAATTGTAAATGTCTACTGCCAGAGCATTTCAATGGCACTGCAAGGCAATGACAGGGGCATTGAGGCAATCGCCTTCGCTGCCTCTGTGAAGTGTAAGGCCTGCACTTCCAAAACATTTTTCTTTAAAGCCATTGGACACTTTTGGAACAGAAAAAAAAAAAAATCACAGATTTACAAATAACTTACAGGGTTTACAGAAGGTAATGGTGAAAAGCTTCTCTTGAAATACTATTCCATGAAATGAAATGCTTTACTTTTTGAGAAAACATTAAAACAATTATCAATTCTCGATATCGAGAATAACGGATTTATTTTAAACACCATGTCATGACACTGCGAAACGTGTGAAAACAAGGGTGGTTTTTCCCGTTATTTTCTCCCGACTCCGATGACCGATTGAGCCTAAATTTTCAAAGGTTTGTTATTTTATATATATATATAGGTTGTGATACACGCAGTGTGGGCCTTTGGACAATACTGTTTACCAAATCCAAATAGGTACATTCGTAGCTGTTACCCCCTAAGCCGTCCCTGTCACAATTTCCATTTTTAGGCATCCGGGCCCAACCTTGAGACTAACAATAATTTATCAGTCTTTAATATAAAAATGAGCGTGAGGGGTCATTTATTTGCCCCATATTTTGATAACCTTCAGGTGGCCCAAACCCAGACTAGCAGTGACCTTAGATGACTGACGACAGAGAAGCGCGGTCTAAATCCCTAGTCTGTATTCGGGGAACTTTCTCATTAGTGCGTAATTTGTTTCTCCCTGTTGGTTCCATTGAGTTAATGTTTGTACTGCTGATGAGCTGTACATATTACTCAGTGCTTTTGTTTGGTCATGTGATTAGTCAGATGGCTTTATTTAAAGGTACTTACTACTGGTACAGTCTTAGTCTAGGGACTCTAGGGGGCGATTTCTTTTCAAGCTAAAAGTTGAATTTTATTTTTAAAACGTCGATGAAAAGTAATGTTCCGTCTCAGTGCCCACATGGATTTGTTGTGGTTTTTGCTCGATCATGTGACTCATATTTGTTTGTTTGTTTGTTTGTTTGGTTTATTTCCATCTACACAACAAACTTGAAGACAATAATAACAGGAAAATGAATGCAGGCCTGATACTTCACGGAGGCACCGTGTTGATTTGTCTCGATGCCCCATGGTCATTGCCTTGGTGCCCTGAAAATACTCTGGCAGTAGAAATTTACAATTTCATCATAGGGTGCCCTTTACCAAGGAGAAAATGCCTCAAGGTGCCGGCCCCTTGCCCTTTCAAACAAAGCATACAAGCCTGGCAAAGAAAGCTGTTATTTTTTGTCAAAATAAAGCTCTTCAATGATTCGGGTAATTTTTCAGAATGTCCACAGATTTACATTAAACTTACATGGCCATATCATACCATAACTGGTATACGTTTTTACATGCTAAAACTGAGACGAAAATTATTTTTGTGACATTGTTTTACTTATTTACTTAAGTACCTCAGCAAGTAATATTTTAAGGGAAGCTTTCTATCATTATGCTCTAAGTGGACATTGTTTTTTTTTTTGTTAAAAAAAAGTACATTATAAGACCCTTTAAAAGATCATTTACTCATAGCAAAGGAAAAGCTTCAGTAGGTTCACTGGTAAATTGATTTCACAGGCAAATAAACGGGTGGGGGGGGGGTAACAATTTTAGATAGGTACAGGTTTGTTTTCAGAAGATTCCTTCATGTGGATTGAAAGAGATTGGATTTAGGAAACTGTTGACGCAATCTCCATAGGTCTGTACAGACTGTCTGTGATTAGAGACAGCATCTTGTAGAACCTGTTTTTAGGCGCTTAATTCCCAGGAAGTAAAAATCACAGAGTGACACATCATCAGCCAGCCGAACATCCGGAGATTCGAACCTGGACAAACCACATCTTTTCTTTTATTAAATCTTGTGTTTACAAATTTTACTTTTAAAAGTGGGAACCGATCTGAGAAGTTTAAAAACAAAAGTTTGAACCTGTTTGATGTCTGCCATCTTTGTCAAGATTTCATTTGTTGTGGCGTCTTTTGACGATAACTCTCAAGGGCTGAGAGTTGCCAGCAGATAAACTGTCTTTCTTAAAAAGTTCAAAGGACGTCACGTGTTTTGTTATCAAAGGATGAGCATCAGTCCGTCCTCAAGCCAATCACTTCTAACTGCAGGTAATATTCAACCTAATCCGGTAAATAAGCTTTTCTTGTAAGATTTATACATGTAAGCTCTATGATGATGCTTTGTATAGAATTTTTTTTTAGTGGTTCTTAATTTGTTTGATTGTGTGTATTGTAAGGCCAGGGTTTTAGATGTGGTATTTGGATAGGGAGTGTGCTGTTTCTTTATGTTGCAGGCATCCATAATTTTAATTGATGTTTAAGTTTTTGTGAACAATGTTTTTAGGAGATTTACAGTGCAGTGCCGTGTGATTTCAAACAGAGGTTTTTTGTTTTGGTTTTCAACTTTATTTTAGCAATTATTCCATTTTTGGACTCCAGCCTTGAGTTTCCATGACAAACTGTGGCTAATTGGCTACAGTCAACAACCATAGCCATAGTCAGAAGTCGCTTGATACAGACATGGCTTTGGTAGCTCCAAGGTTCTCTCATTATATAGACAAACATTTGTTTTTGGCTGTTACTTTTGTCTCAACTGTGCCCGACATGATGGCAGAGTCTGGAAATTCATCTTGGAGAGGGCAAGGCCTTTTTCTTTTGCAAAGGGCAATTCAAGTGGAAAATCAGTGGCCAAGACTGGGGCAACAAAGGCCAAGACCAGGGCAACGGAGGCCATGTGTATTTTCAAGCATGTAACGTCCTTGCTGTTCTCCATTTGAACGATCACAGCTGGATCCCCAAGTTGTATCCAGAAGTCCAGAGCCAAGCGGATGTTTTCTCTTTGTCTCCGTTGTTAAATGAAAATCAATAGTAGGATGCAGCTGGTGCATACGGGTGTGCTACATAATGTATTTATAACTCCATGGGATGTAGGTCCTAACTTAAAGCACAAAAGCAGCTTACATGTAGCTTTAAGGCATTTTGATACCTTCTGAAGATCAAGTTTTTGGCCACGACATGAATCCCTACTCACTGTGAATGATATATGTTAAATACAATGAAATGTGTAAAAACGAAGTTAAAGGCAGTGGACACTATTAATAATTATTCGCATGAAATCTTTCTTGGTGACAAGTAATGGGGAGAGGTTGGTGGTATAAAACATTGTGAGAAACAGCTCCCTCTGAAGTGCCATAGTTTTGGAGAAAGAAGTAATTTTCCACGAATTTGATTTCGAGACCTCAAGTTTAGAACTTGAGGTCTCGAAGTCAACCATCTAAACGCACACAACTTCGTGTGACAAGGGTGTTTTCTTCTTTCATTATTATCTCGCAACTTTGATGACCGATTGAGTTCAAATTTTCACAGGTTTGTTATTTTATGCATATGTGTTGAGATACACCAACTGTGAGGGCTAGTCTTTGGCAATTACTTGTAGTGTCCACTGCCTTTAATATTCTTTTATCCCCGAAAAATAAGTTTCAGGATTTGTAATCATAAAGTAGAAAATTGGTTACTGTCAATTTGAAAGTTTTTGAATTGACTGAACCAAACCAGTCCCTCAGACTTGGAGATAAATATTTCTGATTTTTGTAAACTGTCAACACCCCCAAAGTATGGACAGTATTTGAAGAGTCCATAATGACCCAAATTTGATGTTTTGTTTGCTGCTATATCAGTAAAGCATGTTATACAGGAAATCCTTCAACATCAAATTTGTTGAAATTATCACAAATTGGTTGAAGTTGATTAGAGGAGAGGACAGGGTTTTCCTCAGGATGGTGCAAAACTTTCTGGTTGAGTTGGTCAAACCTACCTCCATGGTCAAACCATGGAGGTCCATGGTCAAACCAGGCATAGGCCATACACACTCAACACTACATACGTACGTCGAGTGGTACTTAGTGAATAACAACGTCTTGCACCAAGAGTATGTTTATCTTGGTCTTTATTTGGTTTTAAAAGCCCTAGTACTGTTGGAATAAGATTTGGAACATGTTGGCCTACGGCTCAGTACGGTTGAACTTTTTATAGAAGAAACGACTACATGAACAGTTGTTGAACCCAGGTAGGGAGTGGGCCCTTTCTCTATGGTTATTGTAAGGTAGTATTTAGGGGGTAGTATCTTGGCAACGTAAATAAATAATTTGACAACTTGGACCGAACCCACATGTTTTACATTGTACTTTCTTGTGTACTCAGCAAGTTAAAATGAAAGTGAAAGTTAAGGAGCAATGCAGTATTCGCATTGCTCTTTGTAAACTGTGATGCCCTTTGTTAACTGAGCAGAGTTTCCTTAACAGCGGAATTCATGATTGGACAAATTAGTTTGCTTTTTAAGGGAAATTATAAATACATGTAGCAGGGCTTCAAGTTTACACTGGAACACTGGACTACATGTATGGCGATAAATTCTTGATTGGCGACGTTCATTTCGTTAACGTTGTCATCGATATCGCAACACGAAAGAAGAGATTAAAGGCCTAACGTTCAAGCTGCGATCCAGTATTTGATCCAGTCCTTCGTTGATTCCGCGCCCATCAGCCATGTATAAATTAACTTTGTACTGCGTTTTAATGTTTTTTGAGTATTGTCTACAGTATTCATGGCATTATGCTCAAATTATTAATATCATTTTTTTTTCGGTTTTGAGAAGAAAAAAACCAATACATTATAAATCTTCGAAAATTGCATTTGAGTTATTGTCGTGGTTCTTAAAAAGGAATGTGAATGTTAGAATCAGTCTTTTAATAGAAGATGGAAATATAATTGCTTTGCATTTAGCGGTTCTATATAAAACCTTGGAGGTAGCTTTCAGTGTACATTGTAATGCTTGGTTTCCTCATACGACACTCTGAATACATTGTCATAGAGAAAAGACCAGTCGTCGATTTCGCAAAACTCTTCCTAATTTAGGATTAATCTTATAGGACTTAGGACGAGTTCAGTTCCGTATCCATAGACGTTATCGGACGCATTGAGCCCATCCTAAGTTAGGACGGGTTACTTGTCTTAACTCGAGATACATGTAGGATTAATCCTAGCGCTTCGTTGAATCGACTGCAGTGCCTTTTAACCATTAAGGTGATATTGTACACAGTAATATCAACACAGTTACTTGTGGCCAAGACTCCACTCAATCCTAATGCTAAATAAACAACAGCTTTAAAATACTAGTCATAAGCAATGTATATGGCAGGAAATTTTTGCCAGTAACCTGTGTAAAATAAGCGAGCTATTTTCGTGCTTAAGCAAATTTTTTGCTTAAGCAGCTCTATGAAATTGGCCCCTGTATAGCTACCTCCATCAGTAGTGTACATTGTAAATGCTTTTCAAATGCTTGGTTTCCTCAATTGTCAGTCCTTACTTGATGGTTTCAGGAAAGTTGTCACCATACATCAAGGTCAGATTGTGGCTCTGAGACTTTCTCTTTAGAGTTAACCCACCTGCTATACAGGTCTCTCAAATGCTCAAAAGAAATGAAAAGGAAAGGATTAAACCCCAAGTATTCCAGTCATGCTTGGAATGTGGAGAACACTGGGAAGGCTTTAGCTACTCAGGGTGGAGCTTAGTCTTGGTTACAAGACGTTCGTATGGAGTTTGTAAAACATCTATGGTAATACACAGGCTCTAGCATGCACTACTACAATACACACGTCGCACTATTCCACTGATTGAGGGCATTTGTGTAAGCCGTGATCCCGTCAGTCTGGAAGTTTTTCAACAGTGCCGGCTGCTATCGTTTGATAAAAATGTGCGTGGCGAGGAGAAGTGAACAATTTAGTGATCGTGAATAACAACGTCTTGCACGAAGACTAGGTAGACCTGGGAAATCAATTTGCAGGCTCTTCTTTCTGATTGAGAAGGTACACTGACAGTAAATCCATCATGGGTGGGGCAGAGGGACCCCCCCCCCCCCCCCCTGGTACTTTAAAAAACACTTGCTGAGTTCGGGCAGTTTATTTTTGTATAGTCGAGAACAAGTAGGATCGCTGATATAGCGCCAAAAAGAGCGATTCGGTAGAATTTCAGTAGGGGCCTACAGTGACTGGTCAAATAAATGTGACTTCATGATATCCAAATTATTGGTAATTACTCAAAATAATTATTAGCACAGAACTTTTCTTGGTAAGGAGTAATGGGGAGAGGTTGATAGTATAAAACAATGTGAGAAACGGCTCCCTCTGAAGTGACGTAGTTTCCGAGAAAGAAGTAATTTTCCTCGAATTTGATTTCCAGACCTCAGATTTAGAACTTAAGGTCTCGAAATCAAGCATCTGAAAGCACACAACTTCGTGTGACAAGGGTGTTTTTTTCTTTTATTATTATCTCGGAGCTTCGACCACTAATTGAGCTCAAATTTTCACAGGTTTGTTATTTTATGCACATGTTGAGATACACGAAGTGAGAAGACTGGTCTTTGACAATTACCATTAGTGTCCAGTGCCTTTAAGTGTCCTTTTTGCATCTAATTTCCTCAGTCTCTTGAGAAGTGTTGTTCTCGAAACCCTCATTGAAAGGTGGTGTGTAATCTCATTTTGAGTGTATTGTTTTGGATCGTGTTTTCAAAGTTTGGGTGGAGAACAGTGAACTTGGGCCAAGAACATATCGCCCGAACTCAACCACTTTTTTCCCTTGCACCCAGGAGTACCCCCCCCTTCCCTGTAAATCCTCCAAAGAATTCTTGAGATTCCAAGCACTCAATGATGACACAATAGGGGGGGGGGGGTTACTAGGTATGCAATCATGTCCCCATGTGGACCAACAAATGGGTGGTTGACCCATAATAGAGAAAGGACATTCTCTATGGTTGTCCTTGATGACAATCCACTGTTAAGTGTGTCTCATGGTACATGTGGTATTTAGTTTGAGCATGGAGGTAGAATGGTTTGAGGTGTGTGTGTGATCAGTGTTGATTGCTCCACGGTTGTATGTAGCATGGAGGAATGAGAATTCCCGTGGTTGTAGTTAAAACCATCAGAGGTTGGGGGTTCATCAGGCTTGGAATTTCATCTTTTAATGTGTTGAAAGGGCAAGGCCATTTTCATTTTGACATTTAAAAAAGGGACACTTCCATTGGAAAATCTTAAAGTCAAATGGAAACTTTTGAAGGGCACCAAGGCCAAGACCAGGGGCCATGGACGGGTGTAAAACAGGCCTGATTGTGATACAACCTCCCTGCCTTTAACCCTTGCCCCCCATCCCCCAATAAACTTGAAAAAATCACATTGACTTTTCTTGGATCGGTCGAGTTGGTCTTTGAAAAGCGTCTGAAATGAGAATCCAAATCTTATCAACACCTCCTAAGATTTGGATTCTCATTTCAGACGTTTTTGTCGGCCATGACTTTTCACCCCTGGAGGACTTTTTTTGGAAATGATGGGCTGCAATGTGGTGTTCACTTCACCCCATTTCCTTCCTCCTTCATGTCCTACGTGTGAGACCGGTGTGAACAGGATATAGAGTTTATGCTGAACGTTGTGTTTTGTTGTACAAATTCATCACATGCCACCCAACCTATAAGGGAATGTGCCCTCAAAATGTTTTATGTCCAAAACAGGACATCATCAAGTCAGGTAAACACAGAGCCCTACCCGTTTTGAACTTGCACGCTCATGCTGACCATCCTACATGTATAAATGAGTAATTTTTATGAAGTATTTTTGTTCGGTATGGTCCAAAAATAAGGTTGCCTCAAATTCGATGAGTCTGTGTTTTTGAAATGCTTTAAAACAGTGTCTGAGCTGAAAGTTATAGTGCTCATTGTTAGCCTGGTGTTACACTGGAAGATTAACTCTTGCTCGGACTTGCTCAAAGAATGCTGCGAAATCTTTTTCAGCGGAGAAGAGAAGTACAATGGATCGGTAAAAAAATCTCTTTCCGAGTTATTCTTTTTTGACACTATACATAGAGTGGAGGGCGGAGTGTTTGTGCCTGACTGCATTTTGTGAAGTTTGTATTTTCTGTGTTGGTAAACAATTTACAATGGTTTACAAATAACTTGTTTACGTTTCAGTAGGTGAAGTTTGCGGCATGTGTAAATCTCTTTTGAGTAGTGTTGGTTCTGAAACGAACCAGTGGTTCCAAAACTTAACTTTTTTTATGTTCTTTGTAAACTTTTGACTTCAACCGTACTGTGAGTTTTTACGGGGCTTACAACTCCATAAATGTATTCATTTGTTCGAGTTGAAAGGAGACAGAACTCCTAACAAGTTTTGAAGCATACATCTTGTAAAATCCATGCAGTACATTTGAAATCAGTATAATAAATGGTGAGATCACTTGATGAGAATTTGTACTGAACCTTTTGGCCTTTTAACCGGCATTTGGCCAGCAGACTGCTGTTACGGGGAACACTGTAACCATGTTGGTCAGAAGTACCATGCTGTCCTGTTTTGAAAGCATTTTTCAAAGAAGTACCCCAAGAACATCTTAGAACATTTCAAATAATGAAAGTTTCTTTCGCAAATGTTTCGCTTTCGAGAAAGACTCTGCTAGGGTCGAAACATCATGCAATGTTTTTTGCATTTATACCACAGGTCCTTTTCAGTTGGTAAGCAGTTTACAATCTGCTAATTTTATTTTTGTGAAAAATGTTTTGTTGTAACTTCTTTTCTGCTTTTTCAGAGTTCCAAGATGACTGGGAGCGATCGAAGGAACCCGTGTTGGAAGGAGTGACATTTTACGCCAAGTACCTTGGCATGTGTCTGGTGGACCTGCCCAATGATGAGGCACACACAACAGACGCTGTCAAGAGGATATTGCATAATGTAAGTTGCTCGCTTTTTGTGGCGTGTCGTGGCCTAGCGGTTATTAAGAGCATCGCAGTCAAGCTCTGGTGTTTCTGATCAGCAGAGTTTTGGTCGAATCCTAGATGGATTAGGCCTGGGCAACTAGTTAAGTTTGTGCTACTTGACATGTCAAGCCTCAAATAGTCGTAACTTTTGAGACTAGTCGTGACTAGTCGTGCATTGCGGCATATTGTTTGCCATAGGCGCAATGCAGTATAGTAAAATTCACGTTGGAAGGATTGAAGGATTGTGTAACTGATGTCTGATTGTAATTCCTAAGTAAATTGTGTTGTCGTGAACAGTTGTGAGCGACACAATTGGTTCACGAAATGAAGTCACTTGAAAATTATTCAAAATGAATATTCATTTCCCTCCCCCCCCCCAGATTGATAAGTCTGTTTCCAGAACTTTCCACATGTACCATTGCCCAGCTAGAAGTCTCCCACTCACACAGATACAATGTACACATTAATAAGTGCAAAGTCAGGCTCACCACGATGAGTCAAACTTCTAATGCTCTTATAGAGCTTACAGTTAGGATTTGAAGAGTCCACTGTCATCCACATGAGTCACATACTAGTACGTGTACTATACACCTTCCATTCTCAAGTTCAATCTTTATAACGTCTCTAGTACATGTATGCTTGGGCTCAAATTTGGTGGACAAATTACACAAGACTGCACAGCTTGTACGTAGCTCAAAACTTTCATTGGACCAGAGAATTTGTTACAAGACTTGAATATAAACATAAATGAGAAGAAAAGTCTACACAATTTCAAGCTGCTTGGGGAAAAAGTAAAAAAAAAAAAAAAAATCACTTTTCTTACCGGTAATTCTTTAATACTCAACGGAATTGAAAAGGAATTTGTATTTATTAGTTGAAATAAGAAATCCAGTGAGTTGTTATCATTCTAAAACACAAGACTGCCGGAGTTGTATGGTTGTAAATGTACAAAGTAAGTTTACTGGCCCGAGGCTAAAATTACTGGCCACGGGCTTGTGGTCCAGTGTATATTTCGAGCCCTGCATGCTGTGCAAGAATCTTGTCTTTGACGATTTCAACTAAAATCTACTTGAAATACAGTATTTGGGGTCGAACAAAGATAAATTTACTATTTAAGGCCCTCTGTTGCTGGCAAAAACAGTATGCAGGAAGAAGGGTGTAGAGTCAAACACCTTCTTCCGAGCATGGTAATCTTACTATGGGTTTGAATCCCCAGCCGTGACCCTTGTGTTCTTAAAGCAAGACACTTAACCATTGCTTCATCGTTCGGATGGGACGTAAAGCCGTTGGTAAACGAACCCAGTGCACTTTTCGATAAGAGAAGGGGTTCGCCCCGGTGTTCCTGGCTGTGGCTGCTGTATGCGCCTTAGCACCTTGTTGACCCTTATAAGGTGTTAAATAATTGGGTCTCAAAATTCATCACTGCAATTACCTATCTTTCTGAAAGTTTGTATATACTCAGCGCCTTGAGTACCTTGTTTGGTAGATACGTGCGCTATATAAGATTTAGATATTATTATTATTATTTTGTGTTCTGGTGAATAAAGGAATATTGCTTTTCAAAATGCTTGTTGAGATTAAAAGTTTCTTTTCTAACAAACATTTAATTTCTGTCTCTCTATTCCAGGCAAAATACAGCAACAAGATGTTATTCAAGAAGGTGTCCCTAACCGTCACGCCGAAAGCAATCATCCAGACAAACTTGGAGAGGGCGGAAGATGTTCAAGAAGTTTCTATACACAGGTACCATTGTAGAAATAATTGAAGAAATATGAAGACAGGGTTCCCCTGCCCCTTCAAACTTAAAATATTAATATTATTTATTTGGCATTAATCAAAAGAACAATACAAAACACAAGAAAAACAAAACAAAACAGCAAGAACAATAAACCACCGGCACATGCCCATAATTAGAAAAGTTAACTAAGTAACTATGACTCGCAAGCTTTTTTATAAGTCCAATGCCACTGGCTACATTATAATATACAAGATATCTAAGAAAGCCAAAATTACAAAAAACAACAATAAAATGTTTGTATTGTAAAAACACAAAGAAAAAACATAAGTCATCTTAGACATTACAAATGTCAAACAGCCAGTAGCATTGGCGAAAAATAAAAACAGTTACTATATTACTGAAAATATATACTGTAAAGACCATTGTGTTGTATGCACAGATAGTGCTATTAAAGATCATGGTGCAAACAAACATACAGTAGACATTAACAACCTTAGCCAGCCAGAAGAATTGGCGAAAGTAAAAAGGTACTATATTTTTACTGACAATAAATACAGAGACGATCGATAATTACTGTAGATATACATGTCACTTGACACCTTTGGTAATTATCAAAGATTAGTCTTTTTACTTGGTGTATCTCAACATTTATGCGCAAAATAACAAACCTGTGAAAATTTGAACTCAATGGGTCATCGAAGTTGCGAGATAATAATGGAAGAAAAAACACCCTGCTGGTCACACGAAGGGTTGTGTGCTTTCAGATGGTTGATTTCGGTACCTCAAAATCTGATTCTGAGGTCTCGAAATCAAATTCAAATATTTTAGTGGAAAATTACTTCTTTCTGGAAAACTACGTTACTTTAGTAGGAGCCGTTTCTCACAATGTTTTATACTACTAAACTTGGGCGATATCGATTTATTTTATTCACGAAATATCGCCGACATTATATCGCGATATTCGATATAATCGCGATTAATTAAATTTGACATCATCAGTCTTCAAACTCCAAGTGAAAGTTGTAGAAGAGACAGTCATAGCATAAGAGAGGTGTTCTTATGACCTATTCTTCTGGTTTTACTCCAAACCTATGGGGTGCAAGATGTCTCAGCTAGCAAATACATCGCGATATTTAATCGATATCGCGATTTATTGCGATTATCGCGATTATCGCGATATATCAATATTTCGATTAAAACCAAATCCATCCGATATCGAAATCGTTTCCAAATTAATATCGCGATATTCGATAATATTGTGATATCGCCCAAGCTTATATACTACCTGTATCAACAGCTCTCTATTGCTTGTTACCAAAGTTTTCATGCTAGTAATTATTTTGAGTAATTTACCAATAGATTCCAGTGCCTTTAAGATCATGGTGTAAAAGTAGTTAAAGGCTTCTGATGTTTCCTCCCATATTCCATCTCGGATGTCTGAGGTGTTTTCTCAGTCATCTCAATACCCAGATGCCCTAGTCGGACAAGGGATGAGGGACGTGCCTTGTGCCACTTATTGATTGACCGCTGCAGAGTTCCACAGGATTCACTCTTTGTTATGAATGATATGCATCAGGCGTTGCACTCCTTTAAAAGCGTACATTATGCTGAAGTATCACGCTTGCTTTAGTAAGGAAAAGGGTAGCACAATCAGAAAAAGCGCAGGGGTCCAAGGACATAATTGTGCTCCTGCTTGCAAGCTCAGGGACAAAGAAAGAAATATACTGGGTTGGGTAATTTTGTGGAGTCAAGGGAAGCAGAAGGGCTACAATGAGTGTGTGTCCCTTTAAAGGTACTGGATACTATTGGTTATTTATTTAAAATAATTTTATAGCATAAAAACTAAGTTGCTTACGAGCAATGGAGAGCTGTTAATAGTATAAAAAATTGTGAGAAACGGCCCCCTCTGAGTAACATATTTTTCGAATAAGAGATAATTTCTCACTCAAATATTAGAAGACTTCAGACCTGAAGCCTTTTAAGACATCCGAAAGCACATAAACTTGTGCAACATCAATCACAGAGTATGACTTAGCAAACGAAATCATGCAAACTTTTTACCGATAATTACTGAATAAATTGACAAAGGCGACTAGCCCATCTTGGAGACCGAACACGCTCCATTATTGATGAGAGCGATGAGGCAGTTTTAATTTGACAAGGGTGACTAGCCCATCTTGGAGACCGAACACGCTCCACTATTGATGAGAGAGCGATGAGGCAATTTTTCGCGGGCATATTGGCATATGACGATCACAGGTTTGATTTTCAACTCAACCTAATATGGTTCTCTTTTATTCAGTATGTGATCTTCTGTTCTATGATGTAAAGCAGAACAGGTCATTGTACAGTCGGGCTAAACTGGTCCGTCCCTTTTTTCAACTCGACCTACTTTGTAAATGGATTGTTCTCTTTTATAACAGTTATTTTAACACAAGATACATATGTGATATATGTTTTATAGTGTAAAGCAGGACAGGTCATTGTACCATAGAGCAAGGAACCTTCTTTCTAAACAGATTGTTCTCTTTTAACAGTTGCAAACACACACATACAGGCATGTACATGTTTTATAACACACATGTGATCACGTGTTTTATGATTTAAAGTAGGACAGGTCACTGAACCATACAGCAAGGGACAGAACAGGGGTTTGAACTGGTCCCTATTTTCCCCTGGATGTCTCCTGACTATGCACTTCACTCTGCTTGTACCATAATGCGCTTGAAAGCACATTACTTTTTTGCACCAGCTCCCCATCACATGCATCAGGGACCCTGGTGCCCAGTAACCCAATACCCCAATCTCTCATACATTACCATCACACAACATGACCTGCTTTCAAGAGTTCAACATAAACTTGCTCTAGTCCCCCTTAGTGTGCTGAATTTTACACCAGGTTCCTCTACCTCATTTCAAACCAGGTTTAAGTCCCGCTCATTTCATAAGCAGGAAAACATGATTTGAGTTTTAACCAGGAAAAACTGTGAAATTCATTCCCTAATTTCCTGAACGTTAAATGAAACGGAGAGTTAAAACAAAATGTGACCTTTGTCTTCAGCTAGCATGTACATTACATCAGAAAATGAAAGTGCTTACATTAGCCGTAAAGAGCCCAACTGCTTAAATTGAGAAATGTTGTGTTTCTTGCATGTTTTGTGTTTTGCTTTAATGTTATCGAGCGCAGTTTAACTGTAGGCCTGGAATTACACGCAAGCCACGCCCCTGGTCTTGGCCTTGGGGCCCCCTTCAAAAGCTCTTCTATTGACTTTAAAGCCGTGTTCGCATTGGACTAATGTTTTACCGAGACAGTGGTTAACATTCCAAAAGGGGAAACTTACCAGCGTCCGCACTTGGATTAATGACGTGGGTAAACTACATATAACCGACACGATCAGTAAAACACATACCGACTAACTTAAGACAAAGGATAATAAATGTTGGTGCTCTCCCATCCAGTGCAGTTTGTATCTGTTGACTTGTAGTAAATTGAAAAATGTATTGTATTAATACGATTCCAATTATTGTAACTGTGCTGTACTATTTCCACCGTTGTTATTATAAACATTGTGTGGATGGGAAATAGTTTAACCAGGAAATATGACCCTTTAAGACCAAGTTGGTCTGTGGTGAACGAAAATATTTTCGAGATTTAGGATATTGTTGCGTTATGGAAGTGCCCTTTGCAGAATGAAAATGGCCTTGCCCTCTCAAAGATGAAATTCTGGGCCTGCCATAATATGTCCGAACTAGAATTTTTTTCAAACAAACATCATTTTGAAACTCGGACTCATTGTTTTTGTGACACACTTCCTGCAGTGTTTCCTCACTCTACATGTACATGTAGATCTGTTTCATTTTGGATGATTCATGTGGACATGTTGAAACCCGAAATCAGGGCCGAATTTCATAGAGCTGCTAAGCACACAAATTTGCTAAGCAAATTTCTTGTTTGATAAAAACCAGATTACCAACCAAATTTCCACTTGATTTTCAGGATGTAAGCAAACAACAGCTGAATACCAGTAATAAGCAATTTATGCAACAAATAGAAATTTGGTTGCTAATCCTGTTTTAATCAAAGAAATTTCATGCTTAGCAATGAAGAAATTTTTTGTTCAAAGCAGCTCTATGAAATTGGGCCCAGGTCCTTTTTTTTAGAAACTATAATTAGGTTTACATTGTACATGTGTAAATGATGCAAAAAATAGTGGCCTGAAATTTTACCCTACCAGAGTTTTTCTCAAAGTCCATCTCATTTTTATATTTGAATACAAGGTATGCTTGAAAATCCCTCATTTTTAATGAGGGCCCAATTGATACACACATTGTGTGTGACAATTCCTGCCCATCAAAAAAACATGCACACTCCTTTCCCAGGTAACCGAAACCACATAAAACATGTACGGGGGCTCTCCCCATGGAGGTAGAATTCTACTACATGCCTACATCCCTTATTTGATCCCCCTTCTTGTGCCCCCCTCCCCCTTTCCAAAATGCAAACTCAGACTGCACAGATCTTCTTTCAGTATGTCCAGTGCAGTCCCTGATACATCCTGTGCACTTTCTATGGTGGGAATTTCCCAACAATGACCTACATTTTATCAAGAAGGTCATCCCGTGGCTGGGAGCTGAATGAAGTCTATTGCATTTTGAAGGCAGGGTGTGTCTACAATAATTACTGCACAGAGCACTGGAGGACTGTTTATAAAACTTTGCTAGAAATGGACCACTTTGAAGTATTGTAGTGTATGGGAAATAAGCTTAATGGGAAAGAGGTACATTCTTCACCAATATTGAATCCCTGAATTCTGAAAGCACTTTCATTATTTTCTTGGATGACTAATAACATTTTTGCAGATTTTGTTTAATTAAGTCTGGTTCATACAGTATTTCCTGCGAATGCGAAACAAATTTGTATGACACAAATTCGCAACAAATAATTCGCAGCAGTTCACTTGTGTTCAACTCCTGCGAAACATTTGCTGAGAAAACCAGGCTGTGATGTCAAAATTTGGTTCGTATTTGCATCTGCGACGTCAGAAATCGCTTCGTATTTGCATTCGCAGTAAGTTTGATCCAGGCTTTATGGTGAGAATTGGGATACATCAAGTAAGGATAACCCGATCATTGACCATTATCAAAAGTATACCTTGCCTTTAACTGGTTTGCTACATACATGTAGCTTACAAGTACTTCAGAATAATACACATATAAATGTTGTTACATTTGCACTACTGTACTTAACTGTGTCACATCTGGGCTGGGGTACTAATTGCTGCAAATGTATAGAGTTTCCTGCGCAATCTTTTAAGTACTTGAACGTTTCGAATATCAGACACTTTAAATGACTTCTGAGTGCGCGCTCTCTCTCTCTCTTCCTAAAATAAACCAAGATTTAATAAATAAAGGCAGCATATGTTTGTTTGTTTTATTGCCATCTGCACAACAGACTTGAAAATACATCAAATAACAACAGAATGTTTTAATATTTAATATGATTTTAATTGATTTGATTTGATTTGAAATGGGTTATGTAAAGTGAAGACTATCGCAGCCAAAGGCCGAACTGCAGCCAAATTACAAAGAGATAAAGTATACAAATTTCACAAGATACAAGATGTTCGACATTCACCGTTGAACTGTGGTTAATTAAAAATTGTAAAAAATTACCTTCAATTTATTACCTATAATTTGGAAATGGGAAAATGTAGCAGGAAATAAACTATATAAATTTTTCTTTTAGCATTGAACCCTCAAAATAATATTAAAAAAAACAATGTCCGATATTGTTACACTTTCCTTTCAAAAATTATCACACCCACTTGCCAAATAAAAACAATTAATTTGATGGCCAACATCTGGCTTTTTATTTTATTATTAATTCTTTTGTTTTGGTAACTAAAATTAATGGAGTTATATTACTTTGTGATTCCTCCCACACAGAGTGTCGTACTGTGCAGCTGATAAGACTAGCGATAATAAAGTATTTGCTTACATCGCTAACAACAGCATCAATGAGGCATTGGAGTGCCACGCTTACCTCTGCTCCAAACGAAAAATTGTAAGTTGAGATGGAAACCCTCAAAATTTACTTTTACGTCGTGGCACACTTTTGTGGAGACAAATTTTGTTACTCCAGAAAATGACCGACCGAATATCGACAACTCATCTAAAGACCAGTTCATACTTCCTGCGAGCGCGATTTCAAGAGCGCGGCTTAAAGAGATAACTTTATATCTAAATTATGTTGCGGTGGCGTAGCCATAGGGGTGAGTGCACGTCCCTCCCCAAATACAAATCATTTCGGCTGTTTTGCATTAGATTTGGTTCGATTTATGTCTAATGAATATACAATATTAATTTTAGTTTTTACCCATACACCGATGTGTGTAAGCACTGTATATTCAGTACTGTCCTGAGTCCCGAGAAAAAATATCATAGGCATGTTACTCGGGTGGGATTCCAACCCACGATCCTTGCAATTCTAGAGCAGTGTCTTACCAACTAGACTACCGAGATTGCCCAGTAGCTAGAGGCAGTTCGAATCCTAAGTTTTGGCAGCGGGTACCGCAACGATTATAAGAGATGTTAAATTTGCATCGGAGATAAAGAATATTAATTTTGGTACACCGATGTGTAGTCTGGTTGGTAAGACACTGCTTTAGAATTGCAAGGGTCGTGGATTCAAATCCCAGTCGAGCAACATGCAGGTGATATTTTTTCACAGGACTCGGGAAAGTACTGAGTATACAGTGCTAACACACATCGGTGTTTGGGTAAAAGCCAAAGTTAATATTATCTATCCCGATGCAAATTTATAATCTCTTATAATATATATAATCTGTATATACACTTTTTATTGGAGAAAGCTTTCATATGACAATTTAAAAAAGATGCAATTGGAATTTCAAAAAATTCAAATTTTATAATTAATAAAATTATTCTTTCTGAACAGCATTCATAACTGAGAGATTAAAAAAAAATAGGGAGCCCTTTAACACAGGGCTAGATAGCCGAATTGGTAGAGTGCCGGCATGTTAATCTGGAGGTCGTTTGTTCAAATCCCGATCTTAGTAAATTTGTCTTTGTTCAACCCAAAATAATAATAATAAAGGTACCAACAAGAGCAGCAACCTCTACACATGTACAGACAGATTCTCACACACCATTTGAATGTTTTGTTTTGGATTGTTAATTTTTAGGCAGAAGCATTGACCCTGACGGTCGCTCAAGCGTTCAACATCGCCTTTGAGCTGTGGGAGGACCATGATGAGGGTAACGTTTCAGACGACAGCAAGGATCCTCTACCAGGTTGGTCATTAAAAGCTAATCCTAGCTCACCACATAGGGGCGCCCGCCAGATGCCCACCCACACCCCCATTAGACACCCACCACACGCCCACAGTAATAAACATAAGTGCTGGCGTTTGCATATGGTGGATTGTGGTTCAGACAGGATGTCGTTAACTGTGTTTGAATTAATTAGCATAAATGATAATTAATGGGAAATTTCCCACAAACTTGGTCTTAATGGGTTTCCTTTTTAAAAGAGACGCAGTGGTGTTAAATAATAAGGTTTGCGGTAAAACCGTAAGCCATGACATCTATCTCTGTTATAAGTTGTGAACCGCTGTTGTGTCAACTCAAAGTTTTGATCTACTCTGATCATCTTCAAGAAATAGCTGGACTTTGATGGTGCAGGCTGTATAAGTACTATAGAGAATGGAATGGGAGACTTTCTGGGACGATAGAGGGCAGCAGACTTACCGGGTAAATCCATTGTTCTCAGAATTATGCGCATGTTCAGAACTACGTAAACAATGGAAACTTACCCGGTATGTCTGCTGCCACCTAGCGTTGGAAAGTCTCCTATTGTAATAATGATTTATAGAGCGCCTTATGCAAGCCTCAACTTTGCTTTACAGTAAAACAATAAGTAAAACCTCAAATTACAATTTAGGTGAGATGGGTGAATTTAAGACAAAAAGCAATGGTAATAAACACACTAAAAATACCTAATATTATCTAGAACATAAACTTTAAAAAACAAAGACAGAAAAACCAAATGTCAAAAAGGGATCAAAAGGGGATAGAGAGAATAACAGGCATAACATTATTTCTCAAGATTTTGTCTGATTTCAGGATTTTCTCAAAAACATCCTTGAGCCTTCAAATTTGTTTTGAAAAAATTAAAGGATTCACTTAAGGGAGAAAGAAATAGTCCACAATGTGTCCAAACCTGTAGTTTTGTATTTTCTGCTGATGCACAAAGTCTGTAAACCTCCTGAATTGTATAATCTGTGAAGTTCTGGGTAGAACTAAATTACTTGATTTTGTTGTTTTCTTTCAAATGGAACATATTTGGTAATTGTTAAAGACCAGTCTTCTCACTTGGTGTATCCCAACATAAGCATAAAATAGCAAGCCTGTGAAAATTTGAGCCAAATTGGTCATCGAAATTGCGAGAAAATAATGAGAGAAAAAACACCCTTGTTTGACGAATTTGTGTGCTTTCAGATAGGAATAAAAGACTTCTGGCTAGAAGTCTTTTATTATTTTAGTGAGAAATTTCCTCTTTCTCAAAATCTATGCTACTTCAGAGGGAGCTGTTTCTCACAGTGTTTTATACTGTCAACAGCTCTGCAATGCTCGTTACCAAGTCAGTTTTTAAGTTAATATTTGTTTTGAGTAATTACCAATCGTGTACCTTCCCTTTAAATCACAATTCTGATTTGTCACTTTCAGCTTCACCTCATCAGAAATCGGCCCCTCAGAGCATACCTACCTCCATCAATGGAAGAGACCAAGCCAGCTGGTCCTCTGGTACCTCACCCACACTT
The DNA here is from genome assembly GCF_902459465.1 of Asterias rubens. Classification (NCBI taxonomy): domain Eukaryota; kingdom Metazoa; phylum Echinodermata; class Asteroidea; order Forcipulatida; family Asteriidae; genus Asterias; species Asterias rubens. The sequence goes on along the minus strand of NC_047072.1, from coordinate 12,928,557 downwards.
CCCCCATCATTGGATCCTCCACCTTCAAGCTCAAGGAGGGGTGAGTTTTTTTTAATGAGCCATTTTGGCTTTGGCAATAGGAGACTTTTGAACGCTAGGTGGCAGCAGACTAACCAGGTAATTGTCCATTGTTTAGGTAGTTCTGAGCATGCGCACATTACTGAGAACAATGGAGTTTACCTGGCAAGTCTGCTGCCACCAAGCGTCCTGAAAGTCCCCTATTAGCTTTAATTGGCATAAGTGTCAAAGCCACTGTCAAAGCCAAAACTCTTGTTTTTAATTAGAGCATTGCATTTAAAAGACACTTGACACTATTGGTAATTGTCAAAGACCAGTCTTCTCACTAGGTGTATCCCAAAATATGCATAAAATAACAAACCTGTGAAAATTTGTGCTCAATTGGTCATCAAAGTTGCGAGATAATAATGAAAGAAAAAACACCCTTGTCACACGAAGTTGTGTGTTTTCAGATGCTTGATTTCGAGACCTCAAAATCTAATTCTGAGGTCTCAAAACGATTGTGTCATTTCTAGGTGACGTCACCACTTTGGGCTTATTTCATGCTCAGGTATGACATCTACTCGTACGAACCTGACGTGAGAAATGGTAATTTCAGGTATACTTAAAACATTCACGTTCACGTTTTTGCTTGCGTAGCGTGCAGCTAAGCATCCCTATTACTTCAAAAAGAATCCTCTCTCAAGTTTGTGTGGTAAGACGTCCGCCCTGGATACGTATCAGAACCACCCCAACTCATTTAGAGATCATCATTACATAGTGTTACCGAAAAACCTTTGCTCTTGACCCCTTGCACGCACGTCACACGCGGCGACTGTGCCATGCTCACCATTTTGGTTGGCAATAGGTTTACGTGTAAACGCTGTGTCGCCTAAAATGCGCCCTTCTCTGAATAACGCACAGTGACATTGCCCACCAACATGGCGCATGCAAGATACATATGATGATGACGTCAGGTAAATTGGGTCAGTAGAGCTTGTTATGACTACTTTTATTATTGTTGTCCACCTACCCTGTTTGGCTCATTTGTAAAACTAATTTGTCCCCACAGTACTGACGGTACAAGCAGAGATCAATCCCATATCAGCATCGGCTCCCTGTACAGTCCCCGTGATTCCTCCAAGACGGCACTCTGGCAAACCCTGCTTCTCTCCTCCTCTAGTGAACGGAATCGGTCAGCATGACAGCGGAGTCGACTCCTCCGTAGATTCGAAGGAGCTGGATGCGACGGCAAAACTCCTTGATAAATGGGTGAGTGGAGAGCCAGTGGTAATTTTGTATTAAAGGAACACGTTGTCTTAGATCGGTCGAGTTGGTCTTTGAAAAGTGTTGTAACCATTTGTTGTAAAATGCATATGGGTAGAAAGATGTTGTAAAAGTAGAATACAATGATCCACACAAACATACCTCGAAATTACACGGTTTTCCTTTTACCTCGTCGACTAACACGGTCGGCCATTTATGGGAGTGAAATTTTTGAGTCCCATAAATGGCCGACCGTGTTAGTTCCCACAGTAAAAGGAAAACCACGCAATTTCCAGGCAAACTTGTGTGGATCATTATATTCTACTTTTAAAACATCTTTCCAACCAAGTATGCATGTTATAAAAACCGGTTACAAACCAACTCATCCGATCCAAGGCAACATGTTCCTTTAATTTTAAATTTTTTTCATGAGAGATCGCCTATCATCCTAAGGCAACAGAGGGCCACTTCAAGGACTACACTTAACTGATTTGTGCTTCCGAATCAACTGTCACCAGGAGCATGTTGCCACCTACTCCTGGTGCTGAAACTGGGTGTACTCCCCTTCACAGTCTGTAAACATGCAGGCATGGGTATCATCCACTAGGAGCCTGCAGTCAATTACACAAAACTTTTTGCAACTGCTTAAGTCCCAGGTAGATTTACGCAGTTGCGTAAAGTTTCGTGAAATCGGCTGCAGGCTGGTAGAGCAGAATGCACCACCTTCCCAACTATTATTTATTTTTGTCTGTTTGTCATTTGACTGGTGGAACGCGCATCATCTTTCATCCATTACTTCACAATTTAATATTGGAGGCCAGTATGCATAATTATTGTCTCCCAACCATGCAAAGTTACAAATCCTACATGGTGTGACCTCAAACCATACTAGCTCATATTCCCACAAAACTGTTCCTAGACCGTGCAAAGTTGCTATCTTACTGAAGGAAATCTCCTCTCTAGTAACTCTCTCTTGTCTTTTTTCCCCACAGCATATTGGAGATGATGTTGATTTGGATGAGAGTTTTGCAAAGTGAGTAATCAAGTAATAATAATAATAATAATAATAATGACGTCTTCTATAGCACTGGTATCCACAAAAAAAGTGCTCATGGCGCTTGCTCCAATAAAAAAGTTCCCTCTAGGTTGTCCTCCAGTGATGCAAAGATCAAGAAAATTAATAATATTGTTAATAATAATAATATCAAAGTCTTATTTAGCGCACGTATCTACCAACAATGTACTAAAGGCGCTTAGTATATACATTTATACAGAAAGAGAGGTTATTGAAAGTTATGAATTCTGAGACCCAATTATGTAGCACCTTATAAGGGTTTACAAGGTGCTACGGCGCATTTAGCAGCCACAGCCAGGAACACAAGGGCGAACCTCTTCTCCTTTCGATAAGTGCACTGGGTTCTTTTACATGCGTTACACAACACATGGGACCACTGGCGATACGTCCAATCCGAAAGACGAAGCAATGGTTAAGTGTCTTGCTTAACGACACACGTGTCATGGCTGGGGATTCGAACCCACACTCTGCTGATCAGAAACACTGGAGTTTGAACTCGGTGCTCTAAACCACTCGGCCAAGACACGCCCAAGTCATTGCGTCGTATCTCCCAAAACTACATTAGAGCGTTTGAATTTGGTGTGGGTAGAGCCGTCATCTCTCCCTAGAGCATTTTTAATTGTTTTGTTTATACAACCCCCCCCCCCCCATGTTTTGTACCTCTCAAATTTTGATTTGCCATATTCTTATTTCATCTAGATTGGCAGAGAGTCGGTCCAACCCTCAACTCCTGGACATCAACGTACGGCGGACTCAATTCGATGCCGACATCATCGTTCATTACCAGGGTAACCAGACGGAGAGGGATCAGTTGTTAACCTCCAGATCCAGCGAAAACTTCCTTCTAGATTTATAGTGAAACATCTTCTGCAGTCGAAGCAAATCTTCGCTCGAGTAAGAAAGGCATTTTGACCTTGATCATGGTCCGACCATCTTGATTTTCTCCCCTGTCTAATTAATGGGTGGGTTTGCTGAGCTTCCTCGTGGCGTCCTTGGTAATTTTCATCCAAGATGGTGGCAGCATGATAAAGGTCTATAAAAGTCTGTTGTTATATCTCGGCAACGATTTCCTAGGAGGGGAACTTCACCAAGCAATGATACTCCTGAAAACTTTACCTCTGTAAAAAATCTTTAAAAGGTCCTGGCCCTCTTTGTGCAGCCGAGCTGAAGGTTTGGTCAAAACAGCTATACGTCACTGCAGCACAACTAAACTAGCAAAAAACGAGGCTCAAACGTGTCTCTGTTCGGGAAATGCCAAACTCTCCCTGTCCCACATCAATGGAGAAAACTTTGAAACAGACATGTACAACAACAAAAAAGGCTGGAAAATGTTACCATCCAGCATTGTTGCTTTTCAACCAAAAGCCCATAAAAAAACTGGCTGATATTTCTTGCATTTCAAAGCAATTTTGTTTAAATAAATAAAAAATAACAATTGAAGTGGCTGCACTTTATGAAGATTTGTTGCATTTTGCTTAATTTGAAGTGCATTAATGAGCCGTCTTCAAAATTAAGAAACCAAAACTACCAGTTTACACTGAACCTTGCTGAGTAAAAAAAATCTTCCAAGCACATTTTCAAAGAAATTTACAAAATGTATGTGCCAGTATCTAAGTTAACTTAAACCTTTTTTAGATTATAAAATAATCCTAAATAACTATCACTTTGTACAAAACTGAACAGTGAAGACGTCCTTATGCTCTTTGGCTTGACTAATACACGCTGACAGGTATTTTGAAGTTATGAGCTTTTTAAAAAAGCATTCAAAATTTCCCACGAACAGGACTCAGTATCAAACCACTTTGCAGGTTTAAAACAAAGACGCAAGAAAAGTTTGGCTTAACAGACACAGGTTACCAGCCAAAATTACAATAAGTTTACACTGTTGTGACTGGTGCCCCACTCAATTTTTTGCTTAGCAAATGTGTCGAGCAGTATATTCTGCTTAACAGCTTTATGAAATTGGGCCCATATCATTATCGTACATTTATGAGCAGTTTTTCTCTTTTATTAAACACAAGTTTTCAGTGTAACATAGTTACAGTATCTACAATGTACAATGTCTACTCAGCCATAAAAAGATAGTTACTAAAATATTAAGAGCACCTTAGATCCACCCAAACCATGCCAAGTATATTGTGTACGACTGATCTCATTCTTGCTTAGCAGCTTTTAAGCAGACATGCTTACAGAGCAGCCCATAGCACAGTGTTTTATTTGAAAACCACTGCTTACTGTAAGCAAAGTAACAGACATGCTAACTAGCTGGTGGTTTCTTGTAAACCAGGGAAAATTGTACACATTTTTCTGCTGTAGAAACACAACAAAATTTACTTACCAAGAAGCTGCAGAAAGTACCCTGAAAATAAACCAATCATTTCATGTTCTTCCATGAAAACCTCCCCCCCCCCCCCCGCCCAATATGTCGAATGAAATTCGAAACATTGCCATGAAGGTTGCACAAAATCTCCCTGACTGGAAGATGCAAATGTTGGCAGCTGCTCTCGGCCCAAGTCATGGATCTGCTTACCGCTCTAATTCGTCGCTTACAATTACCATTTTCCACTTGCATGGGAAGTGCTGAATTTCTGCGCTAACTGTGATAGCGTAGAATGTCTAGTAACGTGGAAGCGCACCCACACAAGCAAAAGTTCCGTGCTAACCCTTGAAATCTGCTTGGACGTAAGTGCCAATTCTTCGCTTACAGTAAGCAGACCCATCAAATTGGGGCCTGTGTATTATCTGTTTATAGGTAAACAGCTTTTTAAAATTGGACCCTGTCACCTAAGATATCTACATTTTGTCAATTACAAGGTCAAGAAATGCATCGTAACGGAAGAGTATTGTGATTACAATGTTTACATTTGCATGTTTTAAACTTTTAAGCAGCCAAAGTTATTAAATAAACTTTAATAATATCATGAGATTATATTAATCTCCTGACCAGCATGCCAAGCATGTTTGTTTTTCGTTTTCATAAAATTTAGAAATGTTCTTCCTAAATGTGGAAGAACTAAAAATGCAAAGAGCTTGGGTCGATGTCACAAAGGGTTAGGACTAGTCCAAACTTAGGAATAGGCCAAACTTAGGAGATAGCTTAAGGCTATACCTAAGTAAGAAAGACTTGTAGGACGAGTAACTGGTCCTAACTTGAGATAAGACTAGTCTTTACTCTTTGTGAAATCCAAACCTGGAACTGCAATTTTGTTTTTGTTTACAGGACATTCTTAATGAACATTGTATAAAAGTATGACAAAGCATGATTTAGAATGCTTACAAAAATATATTTATTCGACGGAGAGTGTATATTAGAAGTGTTTGCTTCATTCACAGTGGCAGGATTTGATGTCAAAGAGTGCAACTTAAGTGCAATTGTGATACTAAATAATTTTACACCTGAAGAATGTTCCAAAATGCTTTTTTCCCCCAGATATGCAGAGGTATGTTTGGAATTATGAGACCCTTTTAACATGTAGTACCATGGAACGGTTTTCCAGGTACTATCCTGCCAACTTAATGTAGTCAACCATACCAGAAACATTTGGGCAAACCTCTTTCATATCAAGTGTAATGGGTTCTTTAACGTGCATTGCGTAACACATGGGACCTATGGTTTTATGTCCCATTGAAAGGACAAAGCAATAACGGTTAAGTGTTTTGCTTACGGACACGAGTGTCAAGACCAGGACTGGAACCCACACTCTGCTGATCAGAAACACCAGAGCTTGAGTCCAGTTCGCTTGACCTGCTTGACCTTGACAACCAGCATCTCTGTTTGCAAAAGGAAGACTTTTGTAGCACAGAAGACGATTTTCCTGCAAATTGAAATCCCAAATAAAATGATGTGAAAAATTGAAATGTGAATGCTTTCTCTTTGAGAGAAGGTTTGTATGCAAACCCCTTGGACATTGAACAGGCCTAGAATTACACGCAGAGGACATGGCAACCATTGCCCCCGGTCTTGGCCTTTGTGCCCCTTCAAAAGTTTCTTTTAGACTTAAAGTTTTCCCAATGGAAGTGCCCTTTGCAAAATGATAATGGCCTTGCCCTCTCAAAGATGAAATTCCAGACCTTATTGGGTCCAGAGTTGGAATAATTTCAATGAATATGTATGACCCATTAATACTGTGACCCATGAATGTTAATGAAACATGAATATTCATGACTTATGAATATTGATGATACATGAATATTCAGGACATCAACGTGGTCCTTCTCTGTGAATGAAGCTATATAAGGAACAAGTTAGACTACTCTTTGAGGGAGTTATTAATACTTAGATAATTCATTGTAAATAATAATTGCATGTTGTGTAATCATTATCAGCACATCATTATATTAATGGTTAAAGGTAGTGGACACTATTGGTAATTACTCAAAACAATTATTATCATAAAACCTTTCTTGATTACGAGTAATGGGGAGAGGTTGATAGTATAAAACATTGTAAGAAACAGCTTCCTCTGAAGTGACGCAGTTTTTCGAGAACGAAGTAATTTTCCACAAATTTGATTGTAAGACCTCATATTTAGAATTTGAGGTCTTGAAATCAAGCATCTGAAAGCACACAACTTCATGTGACAAGGGTGTTTTTTTCTTTCATTAATATCTCGCAACTTTGATGACCGACTGAGCTCAAATTTTCACGTTTGTTATTTTATGCATATGTTGAGATACACCAACTGTGAAGACTTGTCTTTAACAATTACCAGTAGTGTCCAGTGTCTTTTAATTCTGTAAATCAAGCGTAACAGTTAGTGTTTTGTGTATTGCGTCAAAATATCAGTGATAATTTTATGTTTGTTTCCACAAACTTTTAGTAGAGTCACAAGTTTTTCTTCTTCTTGGGGGTGTAGGGTGGAGAAAGCAGGGTCTTTATGTGGATGGCAATTTATTTCATTAATTTGTATGTACGCTGTTGTGGGTGCTCACTTTTGATCAGGAGGTGGCTTATTGATCTTCCCCTGCTTTGCGTCTGTGTGGACCCCCGTTCGAATCCCACCTCAAATCAAAGCTAGCATGTGGTTTGGGGTGTCAGTCCTTTAGTACCGGACTATCAGTCCTTATAATACCGGACTATTTTGGGCTTTCTTTATTCTGCGGTTTTTCCTCTCACATCTAAAACTGAAGATCTCTTCATTGTCTTCGCTTCACTTGGCATATCTTGGCATGGTCGTTAACTTAGAGCCACTGGACACTATTAGTAGTTACTCAAAATAATTGCTAGCATGAAAACTTACTAGGTAACGAGCAATGGGGAGCTGTTGATAGTAAAAAAAAAAAAAACATTATGAGAAACGGCTCCCTCTGAAATAACATGTATCACTCAAATAACAAAAAGTGTTCAGGGCCTGAAGCCTTTTATTATGCATCTGAAAGCACACAAAGTTATGCAAAAAAGTTTTTTTGTTTTCATTCTTGGAAATTAGATGACCAATTGAGCCCAAATTTTCCACAGATTTGATATTTATGCATGTGTTGGAATGCAGCAAGTGAGAATACCGGTCTTGGACATTTAACAAACATGTCCAGTGTCTTTAAATTCTTTGTAAGTCGTGTTTTCTGAGGCAGAATTTACCTCTGTAAGACATTATCTTGTCATTTTTTCTCGATAAGTGTTCATTTAGATATGGAAATAATCAGAAAATAATCTTTAAAAGTGATAATATCAGATATAAAGAAATTTGTGTATGATTTATTATGTATAATTTTAAACTGCAAGGTGGGAATACGATCTAGTATGTTTTGTGGTTACTCCATAAACACCATGCACCAGTACATGAGTAGAATTTGAAACTTTGCATGGTGGAGATGCAATCTAGTAAGGTTTGCAGTAACACCATGTACATGAGTAGAATTTGAAACTTTGCATGGTGGAGATACAATCTAGTAAGGTTTGCAGTAACACCATGTACATGAATAGGATTTGAAACTTTGCATGGTGGAGATACAATCTAGTAAGGTTTGCAGAACACCATGTACATGAGTAGGATTTGAAACTTTGCATGGTGGAGATACAATCTAGTAAGGTTTGCAGTAACACCATGTACATGAGTAGGATTTGAAACTTTGCATGGTGGAGATACAATCTAGTAAGGTTTTCAGTAACACCATGTACATGAGTAGGATTTGAAACTTTGCATGGTGGAGATGCAATCTAGTAAGGTTTGCAGTAACACCATGTACATGAGTAGGATTTGAAACTTTGCATGGTGGAGATACAATCTAGTAAGGTTTGCAGTAACACCATGTACATGAGTAGGATTTGAAACTTTGCATGGTGGAGATACAATCTAGTAAGGTTTGCAGTAACACCATGTACATGAGTAGGATTTAAAACTTACATGGTTGAGATACAGTTAAGTTAAATTTGTGGACCACCATGTGCATAAAATTCTTCAATGATTATGGCAGTATCATTGATTTGTTCAAGGTAGTAGACACTATTGGTAATTATTCAAAATAATTGTTATCATAAAACCTTACTTGGTAACAAGTAATGGGGAGCTGTTGATCGTATTAAAACATTGTGAGAAACGGCTCCCTCTGAAGTAACATAGTTTTCGAGAAAGAAGTAATTTTCCACAAATTTGATTTTTAACCCTCAGAATTAGATTTATTCAAAGGTGTGTTGTTAAAATTTGTGTCACATCCGCATTCAGGCGTAACTGAGGGTTTCGCATAATATTATCGTCCCGACCAATGTTTTCTTTGTTTTAGACTGTCTGATGTTTCTATCCTTTGTTTTAAATATTGTGTGCTTGTCACCCAAATTCACAAGTCATGTGTTTCTGGGGATTTATTTTTTAATTTATTTTATTTTCGTTTTAAAGGTCTCTTTTCCCCCTTAAATTTTTTAAGTTATTGTAAAATTATATTCGTTTTACAACCCAGAATGTTGAAATTGTTTCTTTTTTTTTAATGTTATATTTCTACTGTAAGTTTTTAATTCGCCACAAAATGTGTATTTTGTCAATCCTATGTTGCTCTTTTGTAACTGCTGCTCAAGTTACATTTACTTGGAGACTTTTCTTAATGCACCAGGCCCGATACCATACAGCTAAGTGTTGACACCTCTTTGTTCCGACACACCTAGTATACCAGGGCAACGTGTCCCTTTAAAGATGCTATGTCAGATTTTTGGCCCCAAACATTAAAAAATAGATTTGTTTGAGTGAATGGTATTTCAAAGAGTATTACCCGCTCTAACGAAAACAAGTTTAACTTTTACTTTTAATGGTCAGGAACCATGACAACAATTTTAAACGTTTCTTATAAAACACATAAGAATTGGTCACGTGATATATTGTCGGGATCCCGACAAAAACTAATTTTGAGCACTTTATTTCACTGCTACTAATAATTGGCGGACTGTTTCGAGCAATGGCTCAAATGAAAGCTTGTAACTTTCTCGACCCCCATCAAAATACCTATTGAATTGTAAATCAAAATTTTGGGGTCAAATCGGCCAAAAATCGGACATAGCATCTTTAAAAAAAACATGATTTCATATCGCTAAAGGGAGGGGGATTTTGTTTTGAATTTTTATCTTGCTTACCTTAGCTTATACATTTAACACTCTTAAGATTGTACCACAGATGTGTAAGATGTAATTGAAAATACCCCTTCAGAGACAAAAAGGGGGAAAAACAAGACAAACTTTTCAGAAAAGCTGAGCACATATCCTACCTCTAAAGTATTTTATATTTGACAAGAATGTTCACTATATATGACTTTTATTTTCGAGTTTCGAAAGAATGTGTTTTGGAGTTCATCATGGTTTGTTTTTATTTATTTAGTTGGTTAATGTATAATTAATTATCCCTATAGGGTGTTAATGAGAAATATTTTATTCAGGGGTGAATAATTAAATGCTGAGAGAATATTACAATTATGATACTGTCATTAGTGTGGAGTCATTCCCCCCCCCCCCCCAATTCCATTTGTAATTCTAATGAGCCATTTTCGAGATATGGTGGACACAATACTTTGAGCTGTTGGGTTTGGGTAAATTTGTCTGGATACACCCAAGCCAAATGCACTCCTATAGTGTCCGCCTACTTCTAGAAACTATAAGGCTCCCCGTGAGCCTTGTTTCACGGGGGAGCCTTATAGTTTCTAGAAGTAGTGTCATATACTTGTAGATAAAGGACATACATTTTATATTTTTACCCTTACATCGATGTGTGATACTAACACACATAATAGCACTGTACTGGGTGTCTAAAAAAAAACACTTTACACTTTAGAAATGGCTGCCGAATAAAAAATAAATGATTCTGGGGGAAAACAGTTTAGATGTATGGATAGTTTATGGACGCAACTTTCATGACACCAAAAAGTCCGAAAAAATTCATGATTGGGTGAGCACTGCTCACTTTTAAGGGAATGAAAATTAGGTTGTGCCGTTAATTAGCCTTCCAATTTGTGAGAAGTCCTTTGGAGCTTACAAAATTCACCCACTTCGGCTACTTATTCTTCAGTGAGCAGTGCTCACCCAAGCATGAATTATCCATAAGCTATCCACACATCTAAACCTTTTCCCCGGAATAATATATTTTTTATTCGGCAGCCATTTCAAAAAGGTAGTTTTTGCAGACACACGGTATACTTAGTAGTACTTTCCCCGAGTCCCGTGAAAAAATTCACAGGCCTACTTTTGGTAATATTGTCAAAGACCATCCCTACGTGGTGTATTCCAAAGTATGCAAACAAGAATAAACCTGTACAAATTTTGACACAACAATAATATTGCTCATCGAAGTTGTTAAAAAATAATGAAAGGAAAATATACACCCTCCTTGTTGCATAGAAGTTTGTTTTCAGATGCCTTCTCAGATTCAATTTTGTGTGTGTGAAAATTAACTATGTTTATTATTTCAATAAACAGTTTTTTTTATTTTATACAATTACGGTTTCTTTCCAAAACACAGGATTTCATCCCATCGCTGCTTGGACACGTTTGAAAGTTTTCAAAGACCAATATTATTTTCTCACATGGTGTATCACAGCATGCATAAAATAACCTTTTGAAAATTGGTCATCGTGTAATTGCAAGAAACTATTAAAAGAAAACACTTGCTACACAAAGTGTGCTTTCAGATGCTCGAGAAAGGTTTCATGCCTTGCTGTCCTGAAGTCTTTCTGAGATTTAAATATTTTAGTGAGAAATTACCTCTTTCTCAAAAACTCTAGGGTAACTTCAGAGGTTTCTCACAATGTTTTATACCACAGCTCCCCATTGTTCGTTCACCAAAAGTGTTGATGCTGAAACATTTTGATTAATTACCATACTTACGTCCGTGTCCATGCATAATAACAACAGAGGGCGGTGTACCATTAACACAGTCGCAATTGCAAATCCTGGAATTGTTGTTTTGTTCCCACCATTGTTCTAATCTTCGTGAGAAATAAACATCAGTCAGGTTTTGCTAATGAGCTGTTTGTCGATTGTTTAAGTTTTGTTCAATCTTTTCAAGGTTGATGACGTCACAGTCTCCACCGTGTGTGTAGCCAGATGTACATTGTGATGTGACAAACAGGCACTGGTTAAATATGTGGGCATTCGGTACACGATAATTAATTATTCATGTTTTTATGTTTTTATAAACTACAAGTACATAACGAAAACAATAGTATACAGGTTGTTTGTTAGTTTGAGCTGTTGGTGTTAACTCATAAAAAAGTACGATCTAACTACCATGGTCATAGAAGACAAATTAAGAAAAATTCACAATAAAAAGGGCTATAATAATAGGAAGAAGATCACGCAGTTTTCATCTCGTTTAAAACTTCAAGAAACCCATGCAGTGAAAGAGAAACCCTACATATGCTGGAACTGAAATCATCCCCAGAAATTAAACGATTTTCATACCAAACCTGTGAAATAATATTTGACATTCATCTTTCATGATTTTAACCTACGTCAATATATGGATATATTTCGAGAAAATGACATATTTTACTTTTGGGGATTCTGATTATGATAATTACAATAAAACGCAAAACAAATATTGTCTCCTCGTTTTCGTGAAGATATTCCTCTTCAATGCTGTCGGTTTTATAAGCCTAATTCCCCTGTTAGAAAAAAGACCAATGACGTTGAATCCCAACTCAAAACATAACAAAATAATTCCCGATCAGCAGTTTCAGCCTGTTTATCGATCCCAAATTAACCAATAAGTATTGTTCTCTCCTTGTTGTCTCTCTCTGATTTGACCTTCGTCAATTAAGACTTAATTTACATAATTTTTTAGGATAAAATCATTTATGTTCAACAACGCCGCACCTCGGGTGTCACTCTGGAAATACGAATAAAATTGGACAAAATCACGCAAGATTACATTACCAAGGTAAGAGTTCCGTTTCTCTGTTTTTGTTTTGGTTGATCAGATTAACTGATGATTATGTTTACAGTTTGGTGATAAATTAGTTTTGTTTTTATAAAACGAAAATGGTTTGTGCAATGGTATGCCAAAACGGAGGCCGTATTGATTTCTACATTGATTTTATTAACACTACTGCACACGTATTTTCGACGACCAGCTTATACTCACTTGTTCTTGATTGTCTATACAATAAAAAAAGGACAAACACAATTAATAAAATCTAAACTACACAAAGAATGATACTTCAAGAATAGGAAACACGAGTTTTAACCTTTAGATTTGACGAAGAGATAAGGGGCCGGGACATTCGAGAACGCGTGTGTTATTTTTGGGGGGACATTTCTGGCCAAAAACTTTCTACATTTTCTATTAATTTGGATTGTTTTTTATTATTTACAAGCCATTTCAACACTCTCTTGTTCGTTCATGATTAGCCTTTTAATGGTTTATTCATTTGAATAAAAAAAAAAGATTGACACCATTCAAATTTACAAAATTAAGAAAATATAAATGATCTTCCTGTCAAGGGAAATCGTCAGTGTTATAGTCTTTGAAAATGGAAATCTATCTTGGATGAACTTGATAAAAATAAACGTATGTTTGCATTAAAGGGTCTATGTACTTTTTGTAGGACAAAAAACACAATGCATATAATACAGATTTACACTAAACTTACACCGTTGGAAGATAATGATTGCAGAAAGCTTCCCTGAAAATATTAGTTGCTGTGGTGCTGTACTTTTTGAGAAATGAGTAAAACAATGTAAAGAAAATAGTTTTCGTCTCAGTGATCATGAGACGAACATTATTTTAGCATGTCAAAACGTGTTTTCATGACATTGTTTTACTCATCTCAAAAACTACAGCACCTCAGCAACTAATATTTTAAGGTAGACTTTCTACTATCATTATCTTCAAATGGTGTAAGTTTAATGTAAATCTGTGGACATTGTGTTTTGTGTAACAAAAAGTACCCAAATCCTTTAATGGGGATTTTGTTTTCATGGTAATGGGGCCTATTGTGCGTTGAATGCTTCAGAGTCTATTAATTTTTTCCCCATATACACCGCACTGTGTACTCAGTACTTTCCCCGAGTCCTGGGATTCGAACCAACGACCCTTGTAATTCTAGAGCAGTGTCTAACCAACTAGCTGCATAGTCTGTTAAAGGTCTAGGCAGTTGACACTATAATTGGTAATTACCCAAAATAATTATTATCATAAATTCTTACCTGGGATGGGGAAAGGTTGATAATATACAACATTCTGATGAACGGCTTCCTCTGAAGTAAAGTAGTTTTCGAGAAAGAAGTAATTTTCTACGAATTTGATTTTGAGACCTCACAATTAGAATTTAGGGTATCGAAATCAAGCATCTGAAAGCTCACAACTTGGTGTGACAAGGGTGTTTTTTCTTGCATTATTATCTCGCAACTTCGATGACCAATTGAGCTCAAATTTTCATAGGTTTGTTATTTTATGCATATTGGGATACACCAAGTGAGAAGACTGGTTTTCGATTTACCAATAGTGTCCAGTGTCATGTCTTTAAACAGTAGACATTTCCATTATTTTTATTCTAGTTTACACTCAGTAGTGGGCAGTGACGCCAAAGGCCTTTATTCTGGAGCGTCACAAGGCGGCATCATCAACGCCGTCAAAGATGGCTTCAGCCCCTATGATTGTCCTGCTTCCTCTGCTGCTGCTGGCACTAACTCGTAAGTATCGAACCCTCATCCCTCCATCCAATCGCATCAAATATCCATCCCATAAATCATATTATTCATTATGCATGCCCAATTGATGCAAAATCGCAATCCTTCGCACGATTTTTTTTATCACCGCTGTATTTTGCACAAAATAGGCCTTCAGCTAACGCCAATACAAAAAAGTAAAATATAAAATAAGATGGTTTCGCATTGCTCATAAGGGGGTGGGGGAGGGGGCGTAGATGTCCCACCCAGTTTTATTGAGCTGGTAAGCACAAATTTAAGTAGCTAAAGCAGAGCACAGATATGCTTACCCGACTAAGATTATCAGCCAAAAGTCAACGCAGGAACTTTTCCTAGATTGCATTATGCTATTCGAATCCCTCTCTCTCTAAAACCACACTCCTTCAAATGAATTTTTTTCTCAATATTAATAAACATTATAATATACAGCCGTTTTGCTTCTTACTGAATACGTTTTGATAGTCCTTTTGTAGAGTAACAAACTACCAAATGTAGCACCCTCCCAACCACTCCGTGAGTCCTCCTCACAACATTGAAGTTCAAGACATTTTGTTTAGTTATGTATAATATGCCAATATAGTGTATTGTATGGTTGCACTTATACTTTGTTTTAATAAAGCGCATTGATATGAGGCCGTTGCCACTATTTTCCTGTGGGGCAGAAACAGGGTGACCCCCTTTACAGTCCATACGGATAATGTAGACCTGTGGGTATCACCCAAAGAGCCTGACTGGTAGAGCAGAACGCACTTCTCTCCAACTTTTACGAGAAAGTGGTTGCTTTGTGATGATACAAGTGTCACGACCTGGACTCGAATACAACACGCCACTAAAAAAAAGGTTTTGTTTCTGTTTCAGGAACGGTCGTTACTAGTGACCTCAAGATGGTCTACGTCTGCGAAGGAGATACTCTTCGACTCAACTGCGGGGAGGACAGATTTATCAAGATGTGGAGCGCTCTCTACGGGCGTGCCAACCCGACTTACTGCCCAGACGACACCGTCAAGGCCTCTGTGCATCACTGCAGAGCAGATAAGTCCAATTTCGAAACCATGCGTGGATGTGACGGAAAGAATAGCTGCGAGATCGAGGCAAGTGATGCAGTCTTTGGTGACCCTTGTCCGGACGAGACGAGCAAGTGGTATCTCCAGGTGGAATACTACTGTCGCTCCGAGAGACCATCTGAATGCAACCCAAAGGGTAAATTAACTTCTTTAAAGGCAGTGGACACTATTGGTAATTACTCAAAATTTTTATTGGCATAAAACCTCTTTTTGTACAGAGTAATGGGGAGAGGTTGGTAGTATAAAACATTGTAAGAAACGGCTCTCTCTCTGAAGTGGAGTAGATTTCGAGAAAGAAGTAATTTTCCATGAATTTGATTTCGAGACCACAAGCTTAGAATTTTGAGGTCTTGAAATCAAACATCTCAACGCACACAACTTCGTGTGACAAGGGTGTTTTTTCTTTCATTATTATCTCGCAACTTTGACAACCAATTGAGCTCAAATTTTCACAGGTTTGTTATTTTATGCATATGTTGAGATACACCAAGTGAGAAGACTGGTCTTTGACAGTTACCAATAGTGTCCAGGGTATTTAATGGTCGTTTTAATGAACAAAAGTGCGCCGGTTGGCATCGACGGCCGATTAGAAAGAAAAAAAAATGTTTTCTGCAAAGATTTAGCTGAAATATCTCTTATTGTTCCCAAAATTTCAACATAACCGTTTTCGATTTGCATTTATGGCTTTCCATATTTTTCAGCTTGGTTGCAAAAACTCGGGCTGCTTGCGACGTTGTCAAAAAAAAGGTTTACAGCGGCCGTGGGCATGATTTCATAGCATTGCTTGGGCAGGCAAATTTTGAGCTTTCTGTTAAGTATTTTGCTTAGGTGTAAACGTAATTCACAGGTTAGCAAGAAAATTAGGCGGCCATTTTGCGCGTTCACCACAAATTTATATTGGCGGCATTCATTTTCATGCAGTAAGCACCAGCCGAAGGTTAGCATGCTTTTTCGTGTGCTACCTACTGCAGCAATTTGAAATGAAAATCGCACAGTGAGCACAAAATCGGCAAAGCAGCTCTATGAAAGTGGACCCGTGGTCTTAAATTTTGAAAAACCCAGTATTAGCCTATCCTGCACATGCCCGCGCTCTCCATTAGGAGGGAGTGCGCACGCATACAGTAGGGCGACGTGGGGGGGGGGGGGGACACCTGGATTTCATCCAAAAGGCGCTTTGATCATGCCTGATGACACAGCCCCAATTAATATAAAAGTCATAATTTTTGTAGAATTCAGTATGACTAAAATTCCTCCCATGATATAAAATATTACAACTTTAATCTCAAGTCAATTAATGGGGTCCCGTGACATAACCCCGCAGTCTTTGCAGTAGGCCTAGAAAGTAAAGCGACACACTGCCGATTATTTTGTTAAAAAAAAAAAAAAAAAAACTTTGCTGAACTGGACAGTGCCACTCGATTGGGGGCGGGCTTTACTTTGAACGACCGGGAAATTGAGAAACAGCTGTTTGTTGTTTTGTAAACGCAAGAAAGAATTACCTGCCTGAAGCATTCAGATCAAGTTAAAACATACTCAGAAAAAGGTGAGTTTATTTATAATGTGTGCTGCAAAGGGCAGAAGTCAGTTACTCGTATACCACGTTTTCACTAATTTTTACTAAAACATTCGAGTAAATTAGATTTAAAAAAATTGTTTTCGTAAGTTCCGTATGAAAGAAAACTGTTGTGGCTGAACGGATGTATGGACTAGCTGGTGGAAACTTTTTCGCCTGTCTGACCTAACTGAGTTGAGTTATATCATGAGTAAAATGAAACTTTTTCGCCTGTCGGACCTAGGAAAACTTTCCGCATGGCGCCACCACTTTTTCATTCGATATGAAATACAATAGTAAGTATCTCATTTACCTCAATAATGAGATATCCCTTTTTGTAAAAATGAGTGAAAAAGTGGTGGCGCCATACGGAAAGTTATCCCTGTCTCGAGTTGAGTGCCTTTCTCTGACTCAATTAAAAATGCTCAAAGTTTGAGCATTTAAAAAAACAAAATTTCGCTATTGACTATTGTTTTGTGGTGGATTGATGATTGATTCATTCCTCCATGATTGATTGTAGTAATGAAAAGAAAAATGTAAGACACTGCGCTAGAGTTGCAAGGGTGGTGAGTTAAAATCCCACCCGAGTAATATGTGATTTTTTTCACAGAGCTCGGGAAAGTACTGAGTATACAGTGCTAACACACATCAATAAGGTTTATCGCGATTCAGAAACGCAATGCATTGTGGGAAGGAATATGGGGCGGTTTCTATGCAGTTTCTACGGCTCGCGCATGCAACGCCTATACCTTTGTGTGGGTTCAACAGCGCCCTCTCTTGATATTTTGCTGTTCCCGATAAACCTTATTTATGTATTGTAAATGGATCAAACCAAACCCCCAAAAATGTTTATCCCATTTTAATTTTCTATAGATTCACCAAAATACCAGAGCGCGCATGCATGCGACGACAAAGAGTTGGTTCTGGAATGTCCGACCCCAGGAGAGGTTGTCAAGATCCTTGATGCCAATTACGGTCGCCAGGGATCCGACTACTGCGGGTACAGACCGGGGATCGATGACGTCTTTTGCGACGACGATTCTGGGGAATCGTTTGAGTATGTTTGTCTTCAATGTCGAGGGAAGGACTACTGCATGATTCCCGTGAACCCACTGGAGTTCAAAGACCGCTGTGTCAACACAAGGAAGTACCTCTCTGTTCGCTATGTGTGTGTACAAACAGAGCCGGAAATTGAAGGTATGTTCTGATACTTTTCACAAGTGCTTTTTTTTCTCTTGAAAAGTCATCACCCAATATCACAAGGCCAGACGGGCACTTCAAGATGAGGGCTAGACTTAACTGACTGGCCTGGAACTTTATCTTTGAAAGGGCAAGGCCATTTTCACTTTGTAAAGGGCACTTCCATTTAGAAATATTTTAAGTCAATGGGAAACTTTTCAAGGGGTATCTTGGCATGATATCCCATCATGGGACTTTGCCGAGTAGAGAAGTAGAATTAGGTCACGACCAGGGGGAACAGAGGTCATGGCCTCCGTTGCCTGCGTGTAGTTCTAGGCCAGAACTGATTTGGACTGTTGACCCAAATCAAAAACTATGTTACTTCAGAGGGAGCTGTTTCTCACAACATTTTATACTATCATTATCAACAGCTCTCCATTGCTCGATACCAAGTAAGTTTTATGCTAACAATTATTTTGAGTAATTACTAATAGTGTCCTGTGCCTTTCAAACAGCGGAGTCATGAGGCCTGCATGTGGTTCATGACTGATATACAGTTAGAAATTGTATTAATGACAATATTTTTATGGAAAGGTTTGCGGTAACACCATGTAATGACTATCTCTAATGAGTTGGGGTGGTTCTGAAAAGAAGACGATCAGAGCATGCTGATCGAAACGTCGAGTTGAAACCAACGGTGTTCTTTTCAGAACCACCCAAACTCGCTATCTAGAGATAGTCAAAATGGTGTTTCACCGCAAACCTTTCTATGGATAACGTAATTCCACCATGCAAAGTTTCAAATCCTACTGACAATATTTTTCCTCAATAAAAAATTTGATTTCAGAGGAAGATGATTCAGAGGAAGAGGGGCCAGAGGTTGGTGATGTCGATCTTCGTGTTACAACCATAGCTCCAAGACGAGGAAGAACTCAACGTATGTACATGTACAAACCATAATATTAATAATAATAGCCTACTTGGTTCTTTAGCGCTTTATCACACCCAGGGGCAGATCAAAGTGCTCAGTAGTATTTCCTGCAAGGTATGTGGAGCTACACATTGAAGTATGAGACCTATTCCAAGGAACACCGGGGCAAGCCCTTCACTTTACGATTAAACCACTGGGTTCTTTTATGTGCATTTATGATTTTACACACACACAGGATCTACGGCTTTAAGTCTCATCCGAAGGATGCAGCAATAATGCTAAAAGTGTCTTGTTATAAAGGGCTTGAATGTCACTACTGGAACTCAAACCCACACTTTGTTGATCAGAAACAGCAGAGCTTAAGTCTGGTGCTCCTACCCACTCAGCCCTGACACGCACCTATGTATAGAAACCGTAGACATAAACCATAGAAATCGACTGTGTCATCCAAAGGGCTTGATCTTTTGAAGAAAAAGCACCAGACCACAGGACATGTAGCTAAAATGGTTACTGCACCAGAATTGTTTTGAAAAGACAAGAATTTAAATCACAAAAAAATAACTGTTTGAATTTGAACGAGCAGTTTAGAGGAGATTGAAATCTCGAAATCTCATTTTTATTATGAGTTTAAGAATTCTGTATAATACTCAACAGGATTGAAAGAATTTGATCAAACGGAAAGTCAAGATTTTAAACAAAGACACAAGACCCCAAAGTTGTCAAGTAATGAGCAACCGATGCTGTAATCACCGACCTTTGGCTATTATTTTTTAATTAAATGGAGTTTTTATAATTTCTTCCAGCTGCTACTGATTTTC
The DNA here is from genome assembly GCF_902459465.1 of Asterias rubens. Taxonomy (NCBI): domain Eukaryota; kingdom Metazoa; phylum Echinodermata; class Asteroidea; order Forcipulatida; family Asteriidae; genus Asterias; species Asterias rubens. The sequence continues at coordinate 12,908,554 of NC_047072.1, read as the reverse complement.
CTTTCATGATGTTTCCAGGTAATGTATTAAACCATTGATGTAAATTCACTGGACGCTATTGGGTGTCACTCAAAATAATTGTTAGCTTAAAAACTTACTTGTTAACGATCAATAGTACAATAATAATAATAATAATAATAATAATGGAGTCTTATTTAGCGCCGGTATCCGCCATAAAAGGCGCTCATGGCGCTCGCTCAAGATACAAAATAAACAGTTCAAAAGAAAGGAACAGAAAAAGTTTGTAGAGAGTCGCTGGTCATTGTTTAACTGCAAAGAGGTGGGTTTTGAGTACAAAACATTCTATCAACCTCTCCCCATTGCTCGTTACCAAATAAGATTTTATGCTATTAATTATTTTGAGTAATGACCAATAGTGTCCACTGCCTTTAAATTGTAATGCACCACTTGCTGATAAGGAAGAAATATTATGGGTCTGCGCCCCCTTTTCTGTTTCCCAGAAAAAAAATGTTATAAGTATGAACTTCATAACTGGTCAGTATGCTTTCAGACTGAGGGTTTTTACCCTTACCAGTCCTGTATTATACCTTGAGAAAGAGACAATTATTTTAACTGCTTAAAGACACTGGACACTATTGGTAATAGTCAAAGATTAGTCTTCACAGTTGGTGTATCTCAACATACATGTATGCATAAAATAACAAACCTGTGAAAATTTGACCTCAATCGGTCGTTGAAGTTGCAAGACAATAATGAAAGAAAAAACACCCTTATGACACGAAGTTGTGCACTTTCTGATGCTTGATTTTGAGACCTCAAATTCTAAATCTGAGATCTCACAATCAAATTCGTTGAAAATTGCTTCTCTCTCGAAAACTACATTACATTACTTCAGAGGGAGCCGTTCTCACCAATGTTTTAAACAATCAACCTCTCCCCATTACTCGTTACCAAGAAAGGTTTTATGCTAAACATTATTTGGAGTAATTATCAATAGTGTTCACTCCCTTTAAAGGCACTGGACACTATTGGTAATTACTCAAAATAACTGAACTTGCATAAAATCTTACTTGGTAACAAGCAATAGAGAGCTGTTGATATTGTGAGAAATTGCTCCTTCTGAAGTAACGTAGTTTTTGAGAAAGAAGTTATCTCTCACTAAAATAATCGAATTGAATTCGAGACCTTCAAGCATCTGAAAGCACACAACTTGTGCGCCAAGAGTGTTATTTCTTCCATTGTTCTCTCGCAAATTCGACGACCAATTGAGTTCAAATTTTCACAGGTTTGTTTTAGATAAAGTGGTAAGTGGTTGTTATTGTTGTTGTTTTTCAATTTTGCAGTTGGTTCAGCTGGTGCCAGTGGAAAGATCAAAGTGGGAGAAGCTGAACACGAAGGGGCTTCATTTAAGTTTGAAGGTGCACCAAGCATAAGTAAGTCCATAAACGTTTTCTTTTGAGGTATTTTCTGTTCAAAATATATTATATATTATATTCATGATTTATTTATTAAAACACTGCAATACAGCGGCTAAAAGCTGAAATGTACAGTTTACAAAAATAGTAATTTTTACAAAAAAAAGCATGAAATATCAAATGTATAAACACACGGCAATATGATAATATGGCAAGTTGATTTTGTTGACATAAATTTTGTCTTTAGTTGGTTCAGCTAACGCCAATGGAAAGCTTGAGGTAGGAGAAATTGACCACGAAGGAGGCTCATTTATGTTCGAGGGTTCACCATCAAGAAGTAAGTCTATAAACGTTTCATTTGATGTATTTTCTGTTCAAAATGCTAGTTTAAAGTCAAAGTATACCATTTGTTTTGGAACCAATCGATTGTTTGATTCCTTTATAAACTTGGTTGTACACAATAAAGCTCACACCTTAAAATGTCATTTCAAAAGGCGGTCCTATTTTTGAGATATCGCGGACAATCCAGAGTGAATAATGTCCACACAGGAAGAATAATCTTTAATAGGAACGCACATATTGAGAAGCGTTACGCGAGATTTAAATTTTGTGGCTTAAAAAACTGTCATCTTTATCCATAACCACATTACTTCTAAGTGAAATGTTTCTCAAAATGCTTGCTACTATCAAACGTCCCTTTAGGCTTCTAGCAAAGGGTTTTTATTGCCATTATCTATGATAATTCTTGTTGAACCCTTTTCAACATCTGGACAAGGTGAGGAGACAATAAAGAAATTTCAGTTTTAGATGTGGGAGGAAAACCCCAGGGAATTATCCCAGGGGAAACCCCACGCAGTCAGTAAAGGCCTGGTCCCACTGCAGCGATAACGAGAACGATAACAATAACGATCATGACGCAAAGCGAACGCGTTCTATTGGTTGAATTGCTCCACGCAGAATACGCACACGCTCATTCAACCAATAGAATGCGGTGGGACTCGGACCAGGGTCCCAGAGGTGGAAGGCGTGACAAGACACCACTAGGCCAACCTGACTCCCTCTGTTTTAAGAGTGATTACCAAACATTCACTTCCCTTTAAAGCCATTGGACACTTTCGGAACAGAACCTCCCTTGAAATATTATTCCATGAAATGCTTTACTTGTTGAGAAAACATCAAAACAATTATCAGTTCTCGATATCAAGAATACCAGATTTATTTTAAACATTTTGTCATGACACGGCGAAACGTACGGAAACAAGGGTGAGTTTTCCCGTTATTTTCTCCCGACTCCGATGACCGATTGAGCCTAAAGTTTCACAGGTTTGTTAATTTATATATCAGTTGTAAACCTTATGTTGTAAGCCTTTTGCGTATACTCAAAGCTTGTTTCAGTGAAGTACATTATTTCTAATTCGTTTTCTTTTTTGCCCTTTTCCATTACAGCTAAAACTATTCCTGGATTGTCAAGTATTTACACATTGCCTGCAGGTACTTCATATTCATTTGAAAACAAAATACCCTTGTATTTAACCATTGAGAGACTCTAGTAGCCACTAACGGCTTCATCCAAAATACCCAAAATGTCTCAGTTGCCAGAATTTATATGTTTTGGAGGACGGATGGTTCTGCAACGGTAATGATGACGCTTAGCGTTATCTGCGCATGCGTCGGCTTTGAGAACGGTCTTTCCTCAATTTCTTCGGCAGTACTTGGGATGAATCTGCGTTGTGCTGAAAACGACAACATTTGGCTGAAAACTACCTGCCGTCGTTGAACCATCTGTCATCCAAAACGAAAGCTCCTTAATAGCTTTGTTCAGTGATGCAAGGTAGAAGCTATTTGACACTTAACTGCCATATAGCCAGGGATCAAACCCAAGTTTATGATACAACCTAGGAAGCAGCAGGAGAGTTATCACCTTATAAGGGGATTCGACTTCACTTATTTTTTTCACTAAATGGAATTGATATTAGTCAAACAGAACCAGCATTATTGGATTCTTATGTTTCTTAATTTTTTGAAAGAATTCCGTTGATAATTTTTAAATACATGAAATAGTTCGTTAAACCCATCATGTTAAAGCCAAGCCTAACTCAGAAAAGCTGTGTCACAATGGCTGAACTGAACAATAAAAAAAGCTGAAGCGATCATCAAACTTCAAACATGTGTCTGGTTGCAGTCACTAAAAGACACCCTAGATCCACTCAACCTAAAAGGTCAAAGGGCAGCATCTCCGCTTATGTTGTAATTCACCAATATGTTTCTAAAAATTTCAAGTACAATATGAGTTTCTAAATTCACCAACAAATACTTTGTTTTGCAGGTTTGGTGGGCCAGTCAGCGGTGCTGATGAAGATCACAGTGAAGTATAATGAACACGGAGAGAAGTATTTTACCTTGACACCCTTTGACGGAACTTCAAATACCAAAACAGGTTTGTGAATAATCTCAAGCCTAAAGCCCGGTTCCTGCGAATGTGATTGCGATATGAATGTTGACGTCACATATTCGCAATGAAATTCACACTAAGTTGAGTCGTGCTCAACTCTCTTGCGAATATCGCAGCGAAAGAGGAGTTGTGACGATTCATACTTCCTGCGAATGTGATTGTGATACGAATGTTGACGTCACAAATTCGCAACGAAATTCGCACTGAGTTGAGAACTCAACTCTCATGCGAATATCGCAGCGAAAGAGGAGTTTTGACGTCAAATCACATCGAATTCGTAACGCATTCACATGAAGTATGAAATTTCGCTTTATATTCATATATTTTATTCATTAAAATACAGAGGAAGGAAAAAGAAACAGCTGGGGTGCGAAGGATTGCCTAAAAGGAAAAAGGTTCCCGTCTAGAGACTCTCCTCTCCTCAATTTAATAGAGCTGCTGGACACCTTTGGTATTGTCAAAGACCAGTTTCTCACTTGGTGTATCTAAAAATTTGAGCTCAATTGGTCGTTGATGTTGTGAGATAATATTGGAAGAAAAAACACCTTGACACGTGAAGTCGTGTGCTTTCAGATGCTTAATTTCAGGACCTCAAAATATTATTCTGAGGTCTCGAAATCAAATTCAAATATTTTAGTTGAAAATTACTTCTTTTTCACTAACTATGTTACTTCAGAGGGAGCCGTTTCTCGCAATGTTTTATATTATCGACAGCTCTCAATTGCTCGTCACAAGTAAGGTTTTATGCTAATATATATTTTGCGTAATTACCAAACGTGTACAGTGCCTTTAAGCAGAAAATATTGCTGAACAAATGTCTGCTCAGCAGAAATGATCAGGATACCAGTCACAAATTGCAAATGTGACAGTTTAGCTGGTAATCTTATTATGGCATGTCTGGTAAGCATAGTTTTGTTTTGCTTAGGTACTTTATAAGCTTATGGAGCTCCCTGACATTGGGCCTGGGTACTAAAGTGAACATAAATAAATTGATATAAAGTAAATACATAAATATATAAACTAACAAACAGCAAATGGTTACACGCGTACACACCATCCCGGCATCACATCACACCGATACTCAGATCACTTCACTAGTTACCGGTCTGCAAACGAATCCAATTCAAGCTTCTCCTTATTACATACAAGTGCATCAATGGATCTTCACCTGAGTATCTTCAAGAACTCATTCACACTCACAAACCATCTCGAGCTCTTCGATCTGCCTCTTCATCCCAACTTCAAACACCAGTCACACGTACAAAGACATACGGTCATCGCTCTTTCGCACACTCATCACTCTGCCAAACCAAATAAAAACTGCCCAAACTGCTAATCAATTCAAATCACTGCTCAAAACCTATTTATTCAATTAGTTTTCTGTTGTTTTCTGCCGCTTTCTGTGTATATATGCTTATCTTTAATTATGTTAATTTGTAATATTGTTTTTTCTTGTAAAGCGCTTCGAGGCTTTTTGTGTGAAGCGCTATATAAAAACTGTGTATTATTATTATTATGGTTCTAGAACTTTAAAAAATCTTAAAACAAAATTAAAAAAACAACACATTAAACTTAGGATTTCAACTAGGGGTAATAATAATGTTGGAAGCGCTTTGAGACCCCCCTTTGGGTGTGAAAAGTGCTTTTTACTATTGGTTGTTATTATAATTATTAGTAATACTTATCGAAACAAAAAAAGGGGTTCGCCCCGGTGTTCCTGGCTGTGGCTGCTGTGTGCAGAAGCCTTCTAAGGTGCTACATAATTGGGTCTCAGAATTCATCACTACTATAACCTATCTTTCTGAGAGTTTATATACTCAGCGCCTTGAGTACCTTGTTTGGTAGATACGTGTGCTATATACGACTTCAATATTATTATTATTATTAAAGAAGATGATTTTGATGATGTTTTTGTTTGTAGATGGGACTGAATTTTTAATGAAGATTGACCTGAATAAGATACTCCGAGATGACTCCTTACAGTACACCTTCAGGAGATTGTTGGAAAACTACAATAGAGGAACAACTTACTACAATAGTAAGTTGAAGACTATAGGTGCATTCGATTAGGTGCATTCGACGAGTCCATTCGGTGAGTCATGGGCAGGCCCGCCCAGCATCGCCCACCATGGCTACAACACTGGTCCATGTTCATTTATTCGGAGGTCATTGGCTCAAGTTCCAGTCAATGTTTCTTTGTCCAAACCAAAACTATTGAAAACTTATCTTGAGAAAACAGAATGAGATTGCAAACTGCTATTGTACAAATGCAAAAAAAAAAGTAAAAGGCCCTGACGTTGGTTCATGTTTGTTGTGTTGTCAATTAGCCTTTGAGAAAAACTCTGCTAGGGTCGAAACGTCAGGCCATTTAACTGTTTTTCAAAACTTATCTTGACAGACAACGACGGGGTGAACACGCCGTTCCAGTTTCCCGTCGGTAATGGACTGGAGAGTTTCTTCTCAACACTGTTTCAGATGATCATTGAAACGGACTCCAGCGGGAAGATGGGTGAGTATTAATGGACATCCATCGTCGTTATCATCTTCCTATAGACTGTATTGAATAACCCATTCGCTGCTATGAAAGTCGCCATCTTGTAGGGCAAACCGTATGCGCGTCTAAACGCGTACATCAAAGAAACATGCAGCATGCAGCGTTCCAGGTTTGATTTCTTCGGCACATACAAGCACACAAAAAAACACACGCATGCTTGCAGACGCCATGTTGTTGGGCAGATATTTGAACGGTTGAACTATTGATGAGTCTTTTTTAGCTTCACGTGCTGCTGGCCTCACCACCCTTGCTGTTTGACAGGAATGCATGACAAAAACAACTACAACATACTTATTAGATATATCGTCGCTGTTTTCTTGCCGACCCTCGCTTGTGGAACAAACTCCTCAACTCAGTAAAGACATGTGGGACTTCATGATAATTTCAAGACCAAATGAAGACACAACTTAGGACACGCCATTTAAAAAAACTTTTTAGCGCCGTAGGCACCCCTTTGGTTGGATATGTTTTTTGTGTGTTATAAATGTCTTTATTATTATTACTATTAAAATAATTTCTTGCAGTTACAACTCCAACCAACCCATCGTCCAACTTCCAAGTTATTCTGAACGGAGGCAACAAGGCCATCGTGGACTACCTCATGACCTTTGGCTCCAACACAATGGATCAAAATCTACGAAGTAAGTGTTTTAGTGACGAACTTTCAAGCTCAGTTCATACTTCCTGCGAATGCGAATGCAATACAAATTTTGCGTCACAAATTCGTAACAAATAATTTGCATCAGTTGAAATTTGCTACACTCGTAATTTGCGTAAGTAAAAATTTGCAGGAAGTATGAACCGGGCTTAAGTCTAACTTCAGATTTGTGATGCATTCCCCCCCCCCACTAAAGCACGGGTCCTCACCAAAATGAATGAAAATTGATACTTTTTAACCTTATGTAAAATTGGTGTCCAATTGAATTAGCTTCTTTGGCACTCTCGTCTAAAAAGGCTTGGTTTTTGTTTTGATTTTTAATTTATTTTTTTGAAGACAGTGGACACTATAGGTAGTTGTCCAAGACCAGTCTTCTCACTTGTTGTATCTAAACATATTCATAAAATAACAAACCTGTGAAAATTTCAGCTCAATCGGTAATCGATGTTGCTAGATAATAATGCTTCAAGTTCTAAATTTGAGGTCTTGAAATCAAATTCGTGGAAAATTACTTCTTTCTCGAAAACTACATTACTTCAGAGGGAGCCTTTTCTCACAATGTTTTATACTACCAACCTCTCCCCATTACTCGTTACCAAGTAAGTTTTTAGCATAAAAATTACCAATAGTGTCCACTGCCTTTAAGGCAAAATGGCAATTTTGTGATTCGTCAGTATTCAGGTTGGTGTTAAATACAAAACTATTACTGTCTGCATGGTTTGGGCATAAAAACGAATATCTTTCAAAAATCCTGGATACTATCGAAAGCTGCTTTAGGCTTCTAACCCAAAGACCTTCTCTTTTTATAAATCGAGGGGAATTCTCGTTATTAACTGAACCATTAACTTGATTTCTTGTTAATTATCATAATTAATATCGTTTTTATTGTATACTTTGCAGCTGAACTGATCAACCATAGGCTTTTTATACCAACAAGTTTCTACAATACGTTGACCCAAAAAACTGAAGAAATTAAAATTCCCTTCTATGTCAACTTTGATGGATTGGACGGCTCGCTCTCGACTTTATTCAGTAAGTACCATGAAATAAATTTGTTCGTAGTCTGCTACCATTTTACAAACAGAGAAAATGATTCAGTCAATTGGGTTCAAATTTTTGGACAAGTAAAAACATTTTCCAGACCTATTGACCTTTGAATTAAAAGAACACGTTGCCTTGGATCGGACGAGTTGGGCTATAAAAAGCGTTTGTAACCGTTTGTTATAAAACGCATATGGTTAGAAAGATAATTTACAAGTAGAATACAATGATCCACACAAATTTGCCTCGAAATTGCGTGGTTTTCCTTTTATTTTGTGAATTAACACGGTCGGCCATTTATGGGAGTAAAAATTTTGACTCCCATAAATGGCCGACCGTGTTGTCGACGAGTTAAAAGGAAAACCATGCAATTTCGAGGCATGTTTGTGTGGATCATTGTATTCTACCTGTACAACATCTTTTTACCCATACGCATTTTACAACAAACGGTTACAAACGCCTTTCAAAGACCAACTCGCCCGATCCAAGGCAATGTGTTCCTTTAATTTGCCAGTACTTTGCCAACTGAGCTGTCTAGCCCGATGTTGGCAGTGTCCCTATTTTGTCAATTTTATTGTCCGGGGGTGCCAGTCAGAAGCCGTACAACCGTACAGAGTTTGGGCAGTTTTTGTATGACACAAAACACAATGTCCACAGATTATCATTAAACTTACACAGTTTGAAAGTAGAAAGCTTCCCTTTGAATATTACTCTCTGAGGCGCCGTAGTTTTTGAGAAATGAGTAAAACAAAAATGTCACAAAATTTTTTTTTAGCCTACAATGTATTTACACAACTCTCCTGAAACCTTGCTCTGTGATTTTGATTTTGTCTCATAAACTTGACCACTAATGACGCTGAAACTTCTACATGTAAATTATATTACAAACATCTTCATTCACAGTGAGTAGGGATTCATGTCATGGCCACATACTTGATCGACCCAAACCCTACCAATTGTTATTTCGGTGACAAGTATTTTTCTGTGTCTGGGTCCAGACTTTGGAGCAGTCAACCTGTGAACCTTCGTACTGCCCCTAATGTACAAATCTTCAAGAAAATTTGAAAAACTTTCTTTTTTCCAAAGGACTTTTAATGATGTTGGCTGTAACTTTTCTTTGAAAGGTTTATCTCGCAGGTTTTATATTTTGCTGATGTTTTATGTAATTGTTATTGTAAAGCGCATTGGTCTTTTTGGAAAATGCGCTATTTAAATCTTTTTAATAATAATAAAAATAATAATTATGGGGGTGTCGTGGTCGAGGGGATAAGAGGATCGAACTCAAGCTCTGGTGTTTCTGTTCAGCAGAGTGTGGGTTCGAAGCTCGGTCGTGACACGGTCGTGAGCAAGACACTTATCCATAGCTCCTCTCCACCAAGGGGTAAATGGGTACCTGTGAGTTGGTTCTTGTGATTGATTAGCTTAGTGCACTACATATTTGGCGGCACAGGCTGTATATTCCCCAGGGAGCTGAGATGGTTTAAGGAATGATTTAAGGCTCAGTGACCAGGGGTAATAATGTTGAAGCGCCATGAGGGTCACTGCGTGACGGACCTGAGCGCTTATTAAGAAGCCACTATTAATATTATTATTATTAATTTCCTTTTTTCCTCCTTATAGAATCAACTTCAAGACCTCTGACCCAATTTGGAATGAAGTATCAAGTTGTGGGACCGGGCGGAGCCAAGCAAATCTTCACCATGCCTTTTACTCTGATTGAATATCAGGGAAGAAAGAGGCAGTTTCTGAGTGAGTATCTTAGACTTTCGTTTTACTTTGAAATAAAAAAATGATGGCAGTTGCAAAGATATGTACAGGTTATTTACAATATGACGTTATTTTGTAGGTGTGAATATTGAATGTCACTTAAAGACACTGGACACTGTTGGTAATTGTCTAAGACCAGTCTTCTCACTTGGTGTATCTCAACATATGCATAAAATAACAAACCTGTGAAAATTGGAGCTCAATTGGCCATCGGAGTTGCGAGATAACTATGAAAGAAAAAAACACCCTTGTCACACGAAGTTGTGTGCTTTTAGATGCTTGATTTCGAGACCTCAACTTCTAAATCTAGAGTCTCGAAATCAAATTCGTGGAAAATTACTTCTTTGTCAAAAAACACGTCACTTCAGAGGGGGCCGTTTCTCACAATGGTTTAACTATCAACCTCTCCCCCATTACTCACTACCAAGTGAGGTTTTATGCTGATAGTTATTTTGAGTAATAACCAATAGTGTCCACTGCCTTTAAAAGAATGCAAAAAAAAAGAGAAATGTTTCAAAATATCAAGAACCCTAAAATCGTACAGCATTGTACAACCATAGCCGACATGTAGGGAAAAAGTGAAGTATAGTGCCTTCATGATAAGTGACAAGGACAAAAATAAAACAATTATGAAAGAGACCTGCAGCTGACTTCACGAAACGCTAGAATTAATCCTATTTCGAGTTAGGACGAGTAAGGATGGGTTCAATGCATCCTAGCGTCTTCGGATACGGAACTGAACTCGTACGTTGTAGTTTAAATCCTAAGATCAATCCTAAGTTAGGAAGAGTTCGGTGAAATTGATGGCAGGTAAATACATGTAAGATTACCATACTAAAAAACATCAATGAAAGTGATGGTCAGTTTTTTTCCATTGGTAAATTTAGAAGACCATCCGCTGACCTTGAAGAATCATAAAGTCTACAAACTCATATTTTTGACTTTCAAAGCTCTCAATGGACTAGCACCAAAATATCTATGTGTACTTATTGGCATTAGGGAACCTAAGATTTTTTATTTTGTTTTGCCTAATATTGTATTCCTGGCAACAACAGTGTACAACTACAATCATGTAAAATAAGCCTAGTACATGCTCACAATGCACCTTAGAGCAAAATAAACCTCAACATTTTCTAGGGTACCATTGTGGGTATCATGTCCTGTGGCGTTTTTTTTTTTCAACGGGCAGTTGCATGCCTGAAGATCAGATGCTGCTACCACTCTACAATGGAGAATCATGAACACAGTTACATTAACTGGCTGGAGACTATTCGCATACACTGCTCCCGAACTCTAGAACCAACTTACATTAGAAATACGAACTTACTAGGAGCCAATTTCATAGCGCTGATTAAGCAAATTTTCGCGCCTACTATAGCACAAAGCTTTGCTTAAGCGCAAGCGTATTTTGTAGGTTAGCAAGAAAAATAGCCAGCTAGCTTGCGCCGCCACCATGGATTTGCATTGTTACATCATGCATTTTTGTGCAGAGAGCACTGTTAGATAAGCATGCTTTTTTGTGTGCTTATGGTTAGCAGCACTATGAAATAAAAATATCACAGTAAGCACAAAATCGGCTGTTAAGTAGCTCTATGATATTGTACTCTGGGCACAATAAATTTCTTCCTTGATAAAAACAGGATGACCAACCATTTCTATTTGTTGCATATTGCTTGTTACTGGTATTCAGCTGTTGTTTGCTTATCCTGAAAATCACGTTAAAATTTGGTTGGTAATCCTGTTTTTATCAAGGAAGAAATGTTATGCTTAGCAATTTTTTTGTGCTTAGCAGCTCTATGAAATTGGGCCCTGATCTGTTCAAGAGTTCACTTAAAACCCATCTTCAAACTTATCTAGTGTTTTGTTCAGGAGTTTTTTATTTTTATTTTGTCCAGCCCTGCCAACATGTACTGCTTTCAAGATGTATGGATTTGTGTCTGATAAAGAGTACCTCATTGATCCAGATGGGATCAACAACGGAGAGGAACCATTTGTGGTAAACTGCAACATGGAAAAAGGTAAGTTTTGGTTTTTTGCCTCACATTACGTTAAAAGCTCCAGTAAAGTATTTCCGAGTTTGGCTGTAGAAACTTGGAAAGCGTTTGCCCTTTTCCCCGAGTGGTTGTGTTTACTGGGCAACATCAGTAGTCTAGTAAGTTGGTAAGACACTGCTTTAGAATTGCTAGGGTTGTGAGTTCGAATCCCACCCGAGTAACATGACTGTGGTATTTTTTCACAGGAATCGGGAAAGTACTGCTAATACACATCGGTGTATGGGTAAAAAAAAAAAAATAATTAATATTCTTTATTTCTGATGCAAATTTAACATCTCTTATTTGGTTGTATTTACATTGGATTGAGCAGTTAATCTACCTGTGGCGGTCAGCAGCCCTACTGGTTTCTGCATAATCCAATTAAAAGAACACGTTGCCTTGGATCGGACGAGTTGGTATATAAAAAGCGTTTGAAACCGTTTGTTATGAAATGCATATGGTTAGAAAGATGTTATAAAAGTAGAGTATAATGATCCACACAAGTATCACTCAAAATTGCACGGTTTTCCTTTTACGTCGCAAACTAACTTGGTGGGCCATGTATGGGAGTAAAAATTTGACTCTTATAAATGGTTGACCATGTTAGTCGACGAGGTAAAAAGAAAACCACGCAATTTTGAGGCATATTTGTGTCTATCATTATATTCTACTTTTAAAGCATCTTTCCACAAAGGGTTTTCAAATGCTTTTCATGGACCAACTCGACCGATCCAAGGAACGTGTCACTTTAATGGATGAGCAGTTAATCTGCCTGTGGCAGTCAGCAGCTCTACTGGTTTCTGCATAATCCAATTAAGTCCAGTGTTTGGAAAAAGAAATTACATAGAGATAACAGGTGTGAGTTGTCAGATGAAAAGAATGTCTTTTGTTTATAGTGTTTCTTTAATGGAGCTTTCTTGTTGAGATTTGAAAATTTCAAAAAGAAATTCCTTGACGAAGCTCTTCATAAAGCTCTCATCTCTACACCCGATGCTCTTTTAATGATAATGTAGAGCATTAATAATTTGCCATCCATGCTAAGCAAGCACTGGAATAATTTTAACAATCAAGCACACTGAGCAGTTGATTTAGTCAGCCAATCAGCGTTGTTTTGTAGCACCTCCCTTTGAGACGGCTGATTTTGTTTTAGAGGAAACAGCTTGTTATATTTTGGATATACATGTATGAGACAAGAAAGACAACTACATGTATATGTAGTTGAGGCATTGCATGGTGAGGTATCAATATATATTTGGTTTGCGGTAACACCATGTGTGTATCTACTTGCCAGGTAGAGTTTGTTCTTTAGCGAGAACCGTCTTGCTTTACATTTTACTATCGCAGAGAAAGACACTGTTATAACTTCATTTTGTTCAATTGTTAAATTAGGTGAAACTGTTGTCAATCACGACCGCGCTGAATCCATGGTCGCCAGTTACCAAGCCGGCAAGAATACAGTGGACGTTAATATCAACTACGAGGGCGCTACAAAGAAACAGCTCCTCGCTCTGCGGAGCGTCTCGGATATGTGCAGCCAGGAGATGACGCACGAATGCGTGCAGAAGTCGACTCATTTTGTCAACGGGAAAGCGCATATCTGGTGGGAGAGTCTGGACGGGGTCAAAAGAGAGAATTGGGGCACGAAAACTGAAGAAAAGATGTGTCACTGTGGTGTTAACAATGGTAAATATTAATTCTGCTAAGATCTTCAAAGACTGCTGATTTTCTATTTAGGTTATTTTTCAATTTCATTCACATTCATTTATATTAATTCAATTTCATTTACACGCTTTTATATTTTGTCATGCTTTGTTAACATGTAGTTTAAAGACACTGGACACTATTGGTAGTTGTCAAAGACTAGTCTTCTCACTTGGTGTATCTCAACATATGCATAAAATAACAAACCTGTGAAAGTGTGAGCTCAATCGGTTGACAAGTTGCGAGATAAAAATGGAAGAAAAAACACCCTTGTCACCTGAAGTTGTGTGCTTTCAGATGCTTGATTGCGAGACCTCAAATTCTAAATATGAGGTTTCGAAATCAAGCTCGTGGAAAATGATTCCTTTCTTGAAAACTACATTACTTCAGAGGGAGCCGTTTCTCACAATGTTTTTATACCATCAACCTCTCCCCATTACTCGTTACAAAGAAAGGTTTTACAATGTATGCTAATAGTTATTTTGAGTAATTACCAATAGTGTCCACTGCCTTTAAAACTTGACTTCATTTCAATACAGCCTGCAGTGATGCCAACAGCCTCTGTAACTGTGACAGTAGAGGAGGTGTCAGCGATTGGGGAACCCTCACAGACAAAGACACCCTTCCTGTCGGAAAGGTCGTCTTTCAGAAACCTGTGGCTACGGACAGCGAGGACAATCTCAAAGTCGGGCAATTCAGATGCGGCGGAGATCAGTGTGAGTTTACTTTTAGGAAGCTTTAAAAAAATATATAGTTTTGTAATGCAAGTTCGCCCCAAACAAGGCTAAAAACCACTCAAGGTATGGGCTACAAAAATTATTTAGTGTGAAAAGATTTTTGGGGAGCTGATAGAAGGAATTGATATTCCTCTTAACAGTCTAGATTGTAGGATTGGGGGGAAACATGTACCGGGCAAGGAGTTCCAAAGAGATGCAGTATGTGGAATAAAGCTGTTGGAATTACTCTTTGTTCTACATCTTAGCAACGTTAGAGTGTTTGGATGAGTAGAAGCAGAAAGTCTGGTTTCACGAAAAGGTTCTACCACCTTTGTTGGGTTTTTCACTGGTGGTAGAGCTTCACGCGCTTTTAATTTATTTCTGATGTGCTTTTTGTCATTTTATTTAGGCCAAATAAAAAAAATATACCAGTTGATCGTCCTTTTTTGAGGTCGCATCTTTTTTTTAGATTATTTCTTACATTTTTACATTATACATTTTTATATTTTTTTGCATTTTTACATTTTTACAGACAATCTTTCTTTGTATTTCTCATAAAACTGACTAATCTATTTATCAATTTATAACAACATTAAGTAATGACTAACCCTGGACTTACATGTATTCCTGCTTTTTTCTTTCCTTCTGTGTAGCCTCAAGCACTCTTCAGTTTTTCATCTTCATGAATCAGATGCTAGCCAATCGTAAGTTGACAACAAATTCGGCATCTCCAGTAATTTCTTTTGTATCAACGTTAATTGATATAGCTTAAAACAGTTTTAGCTCGCACAAAGATTTTTCGCTGCAAAACTGCGTTATTAATCCTTCTTGCAGGCAGAAATTTTACTCTGACCTTAAGTATGTAAACTGCGTCAACCATGGTAATTGTGATAGTGTAAAAACAGTTTTGTTTCGTAATCAGTTTCTTGAATGTGATGACCTTGATACTCTCGGTCTGCTACTCAGATCGTTCTGACAATCCCTCTGTTTCATACTTTGACAGGATGGTATGGGGGTTGTCCGAGAGTGTCGGGGTTATCCTGTTTCTTTATTTACGTGTTAATATCCCTTATACTGTATATTTGATGTAATTTTTATAAGTCTTTTTATCTTCTCCATTTGTGGAGGTTTTGAGGAAATAAATAAATAAATAAATAAATAAATTATCGTTGTCTCTATTACAGAGCTGCTAACTCTCCTTGATTCTGCAAAACGCTCGCTGAAAACAAACCAATCTTTCCATGTTCCGATGAACAATTTTGACAACCTCCCTGATTATGGAAACTTGTTCCCTATTGTAATAAATGTAATTCTAAATATCTCCTCGATTGTTGAACCAAACCTCTCTGATTGCTTGATGCAAATGTTGGTGGCTCTGCTTCAAGGTAACTCAACCGCCCTTGGTCTTTTTCGACCTAATTGCAGACTTAAACTTTTTAAATTTGATTTTTTTTGATTTTTTTTTTTTTTTAATATTGTTTTAAAATTATTATTATTTGTTTTCTTCATTTATTTATATTATTTTTCATTTAATTAGTTAATTTATTTTTATTTTTAATTTTGTTTTCTGTTTTTTTTTAAAATAAATGAAACGATTTTACAAATAATACTCAAACTGTCATCCCTGTCAAAGTGTACTACGTCAGCTCTGGGCTGTATTACTCCCCAGGAAGCTGTGAAAGATTAAAGGAATGTTATTGGCTCAATGACCAGGGCACTAAGTGTAAAGCGAATTGACATGGTTATTGTAAAATGCGCTATATGCGCTACTTACTTTCATTATAATAATTATTTCACCCTCCAGCCAAGAAGACTTGCCATGAGTTTAAGGAGCTCGGTTACGAGTTGGACGGTGTTTACTTAATCGACCCGGATGAGAAGGAAGGAGAACGACCTTTCACTGTCTTCTGTGAGATGGAAAAGCAGAATGAAGGTAAGAGGAACTTTATTTGTTTTCCAGTTGAAGCAAATTTTTAAAAATACGCAATGTTTCCAGAGTCATGGAAAATCCTTGAGTATAGGTAATATCAGGCAACTTTTCAGCAGAAAAGCGCCCAGCAGCCGATTTCCAGAAATGCTTAGGATTAATCCTATCTCAAGTTAGGACTAGTAACTAGTCCTAACCTAGGGTTTAACTGAAGGCTCGAATGTTACAGTGCGAGGATGGGATTTGCCATAAGTCCTTAGATTAATCCTAAGTTAGGAAGAATTTTGTGAAATCGACAGCTGCCTTTTTAAAAAAAGGAAGGAGGTTTTTTTTCTTTTTTTTTCTGTTTAAATGGGCGGCCTACACATTTTTAAAGTCAACCTGCTAGGCTAATTTTGAATTTGTTTTATTTTTGTGTCTGAGATAGTATCAATTTCTTGTCTAAAAGGAGGCGGCCTCAAAAACGAAGCGGGCGGAGGCTGTTTTACTTTTTTTGGCCTTACAAGACTCCATCTTATTTTTTCAAGTTTCGATTTTTCCCATCATCAGGAATCACCGTTGTCCACCATGACCTCAGCGACCAACGAACCCAAGTCAATGGCTACGAAGAACCAGGTAGCTACGCCAGGAAAATTAACTATCGAGCTACCTCGAGACAAATCGATAACTTGAAGGCTGTTTCCGGTAAATGTGAACAGGAGCTCATGTACGAGTGTCAAGGGTCTGCGTTTCACGTCGGCACGGTTCTCAACCATTGGTGGGTGTCATTCAATGGGGATAAAATGCCAAACTGGGGTGGGGCCCCGTGCGATTTCGATGGGTGTGCTTGCAAGTCTGATTCGAGTGAGTATAAATTGTTTCATAGTTTGAATGGTTCTGTTAAAGGCAGTGGACACTATTGGTAATTACTCAAAATAATTATTAGCATACAGCCTTACTTGGTAACGAGTAATGGGGAGAGGTAGATAGTATAAAACATTAAGAGAAACGGCTCCCTCTGAAGTAACGTAGTTTTCGAGAAAGAAGCAATATTTCACGAAGGTCGATTTCGAGACATCAAGAATTAGATTTTGAGGTGCCGAAATCAAGCATCTGAAAGCACACAACTTCTCGTGACAAGGGCGTTTTTTTCTTCCATTATCTCCCAACTTTGACGACCAATTGAGCTCAAATTTTCACAGGTTTTGTTACTTTATGCATATACATCAAGTGAGAAGACTGGTCTTTGACAATTACCAATTGTGTCCAGTGTTTTTAATTCTGCAACTAATTTACCCATATTTTCAAAGAAACTAAAACAATTACTTCAATGAAGAGAGAGTGTGTTTGGTTTAGTGTTTACTGTCTATTTCATGTTGACAGGTTGCGTCGACAACCTCAAATGCAACTGTGACAAAGATGACAATGTCATGCGTAAGGACGGTGGCAAGCTGGATGACAAGGACAAGCTACCCGTCTCCGAGCTTCGCTTCGGTGACACTGGCAGCGCTGAGGAGATGGGGTACTACACTCTAGGAGCATTGAAATGCTGGGATGCCTCTGAAAAGAAAATAACAAGGCGCTGTAAGCTGTTTATGGTTTATGGTCTATTAATGTCATCACTGAATTGCACCATAATTTACAATCGTTAACAATATTTCAACACAAAATACAGTATGAAAGCAATATGAAAACCCAAAACAAAGGTCTTGCAGGAATGTATCAAGAGCATATCAACAAGTAAAAAACAGAAAAGCAAAACAATTGTCAAGCATTGTTCTTACTTGCGCAAATGTTTAATAATTGTCTTTGGTCGTTTGTAATTTTCTTAAGCATTTTTTAATTTGTTTTTCTTAAATTGGTCTGTATTTTTTTCTTAACTTACTTAATATTTTTAGCCTCTGTGAAGCGCCTCGGGACCCTCTTGGGGTTAAGGGCGCTATATAAAAGCCGTTTATTATTATTATTAATACAGTTTAAAAATGGGATTTAAGTCTAACCCTCGAGTTAGGATTAATCCCAGTGTTTCGTGAAATCAGTCGCAGGAGATTGGTGAGGTAGGGCAAGGGGCTGTTTCAAAATCTGATCGTCTTACGTAGTTGAGTTGTATTCAGAAAATCTCACAAAATGTTCGCCTTCTCTCAACAAGCCTTAAATGGAAAATGTGTACAAATTGATAATTAAAAATACACCAAAATCCACAAAGAAATAAACGTTTTTTCCTGGAGACTCTCAGAAACCTGAAAACTGATTCATCTAAGAATTAGTAACTCAGATTGGGTCAAAAACTATCCACACAGATTACTTCCAAGGGAATCCTTTCTCAAAATAGTTTATTCTGTCAACAGCTGCAGTGCCTCTCACCCAGTAAGTTTTCTACGATCTTTCATTATTTGAAACTTCCAGATCTATGACACTGCCATTAAGGCTATTATTTTAATATGAATTAGACATTTACCCTGGTCTAGGGTCATGGGTTCGATTCCAATCCGAGTTACATGCCTGTGATCTTTTTTCACAGAACTCGGGTAAGTACCGAGTATACAGCGCTGACACACATCGGTGTATATGGGTAAAATCAAAATGAATATTCTTTATCCCCGATGCAAAGTTAACATCTATTTATTTGATTGATTTGTCCCCCTACACAGTCTTGCTCAAATCTTGCAGTGAAATCAAAAGGGATGATCCTTTTGCGCTGAGTGGTAACTACCATATAAGACCTTCAGACTCCAAGGATGAATTCCTCGTCTATTGTGACATGTCCGGCACTGAAGGTATGTTTATTTCAGATCTTTCATGGCCATTAAAAAATACTAATAAGATTAGCGTGAAAGTTCATCTGTGTTGGTAGTTAGATACAATTTAGGTAAACTTTTGATCATTACACTGAAAATTATCTTCATACCTGAAATTTTCGATCGACACTTCGGTCTTCATCAGCAGGATGCCGCGGATGTTCTACCAGTGACCTTTCGGACTGGTGATCCCAAGACTGGGTCATAGTCATATACTTTAAGATATTATGGCATGTTGTGGCCTAGCGGTTAAGAGCACCGGATTCAAACTCTGGTGGGTTCGGGTCCCAGTCTTGACACGTGTGTCGCTGAGCAAGACACTTAACTGTGAAGCTTCGTCCTTGGGACACAAAGCCGTTTGTACCGTGTTTTCTTTAGTGTGCGTGAAAGAACCCAGTGCACTTATCGTAAAGAGAACGGGGTTCGCCCGGTGTTCCTGGTTTCATTGGCAGCGTATTGCGCCAAAGCATTTTGTAAACCATTATATGGTACTTGGGTCTCATAGTTCAAACGTAGTCTCACATACCTTGCCGTAAATACTGTGCCTTAAGCGTCACCGAGTGACGGATATGCACGCCTTATAAGAAGCCACTATTATTATTATTATAAGCGTGGTCTACCAAATGCTTTTTTATGTCATGGCCAAGCTGTTTTGAGTGCAACCTACCGATTATAAAGGGGGTAACCCTGTTTCAGCCTCAAGAGTAGAAGGCAACGTGCCCCTACGGTGGCAGTTGATTTGGGTCGATAGGATTCCCTTTACCAAAGAAAAAATGCCTTGGTGCCCTTGCCCTTTCAAAAACGAAGCGTACAGGCCTGAATCAACCCTGACCTCGAAGCACAGCTACAGATCGAACATATTTGATGATAACACAAATAATAATAATAATACTTTTGGATTTGAAATTTCTTTGACCGATCTCACTTTCTTTAGGAGTGACGGTCGTTTACCCCGACAAAGGAGAGACTCTTCAAATCGATGGTTTCTACGAGGAGCCCGGAACCTGGTCGCGAACGATCCAATATGGCGCATCGGAGCCGCAGCTCAAAGCCCTGACAACGGTTTCTACTACCTGTAAACAATACATCAGCCACGGTTGTTACGGCTCACTCCATCACAGCAGCGAGACTGGCAAGATGTACACATGGTGGGAGTCTAGAACGGGAGTGAAGATGATGAATTGGGGGGAGGTGGCTGATGGCTGCCAGTGCTCTGTCAGTAACAGTAAGTCTAGATCCCACAGGGGTGTCGTGGCTGGCCGACACTCTCGCACAAAGATATTGACAAATTAGGGAGACCCCCAATATTAGGACATACCTCCCAACATTAGGACATATCTCGTTTAATAAATAAAAAAACTGGTTATTAAATACATTTTTGTGTGACTTGCCTTTTTTAGCTTGTAAGGGAGGTCCAAGCACAAAGTGTAACTGTGACGTCAACACTCAGAGCTACATGACGGACGAAGGTTACCTGACCGATAAAAGTAAACTGCCTGTGAGTGGGATCCGCTCTGGTGATGTCAGCGATGATAAGGGACTGGAATATGGAACGGCCAAGCTGGGGCCGCTGATGTGTCAAGACGCCGGTTCAAGTGAGTCTGTTTGAGATTTCCTTTACTCTTTCAATAAGGAAATAAAAAGAGTGGCGACCAGTTCTTAAACGGCCGTTTAAGAACGAGTCCCCACTCTTTTATTCCCATTCATGAATGCCCTGTTGTTAAAAAGAGTAAAGGAAGACAATCTGTTTGTTAAGCGAATTTTCGAAGTTTGTACACTTTAAACAACTTTTGTAACATTTTGTTTGGTGCATTTTTGGTTGTGTGCATGCGCTGGTTCTAGTAGCTATATATATCAGCATAAGTAAACTGGCGTAAATGAGCTTGCGCGCCCAGCACCGTTTAAACATCCCCTTGTGGAGTGCTTTCCACCAAAAGGAATAGCAAAACTGTCAGGGATATATGAATAATAAGGGAATCAATGTGTGGTGAAGAAGTTTTCAACTAGTGGTTTTATCCCAACGAGGCCATGGTTCTTGATAATTTTATCGAGACGAAGTAGCGCGTGATGTGGCACAACTGTTTCAGCCGTTGCTCTCGACCAATAGGAATGAAGAAACTGTCTTCAAAAAACAGGTGCAAGCTGGCGTGTCACGCCCATGTTCCAACACTTTTTACTGGTCATAAACAAAGGTTTATACACACCCACGTGACGCGCTCTCCACCAATAGGAATAGCGAAACTGTCTTGGATATATAAATAATAAATATTCCCAGTGGCTTCTTATACAGCGCTCGTACCCATCACTCAGTGAACCTCAATGCACTTCAACATTTATTTTTTTCCTGCAAGGTGTGTTGGACTAAGTTTGAAGTACATGTATGAGACCTTACTCCTTTTGACAATCAAAACCAGGAACACCGGGGCGAACCCCTTCTCCTTTCGATAAGTGCACTGGGTTCTTTTACGTGCGTTGCACAACACACGGGGCCAACGGCTTAATCCAAAGAACCAAGCAATAATTCTGTACATTCGGGGAGCTGTATTTTTAAACCAAGAGGAAATCGTCTATCGATGTTCAGAATTTTTTTCATTTGAATAAAATCTCATCCTTGTACCGTCACATCTCTGACCACAGGTCGTTTGTTCTTTCTCTTTACAGATGAACAGACCAGTAGAGCTCTCGCCGAAGCAGGTTGGACTATTTACTCACAAGATATATTTTGTATTTTAGATCAAATTGCATTTTTATTGATGTAATGTTTTTAGGGAATGTTTACTCCTATTGTTATAATTCTCTTTCTTATTTTTTAATTTGTCCATACAATTGTAATTGCTAAAATGTTTACTAGTGCCCTTTTTTCAGCGCCCTAGATCATGTCAACATGACGAAGGCGCTATATAAAGTTTTGGTTTTATTATTATTATAATCAATAACAAGAGATAATCTATTTTCCTCTCTTAACCTTTGGCCGATTCCCATTTGACCGACAATGTGGGAGGATATAAAAACTTGTTGGACTATAAAAGTATCATTATTATCATTGCATTTTTTTCTCTCTCCACATATTTAAAAACAATTACACACAAAAGAGAAACACAAAACGTAAAAATAGTATGAAGAAGACTAGTCTAGGAGAATATTTTTTTTGTATCAAAGAGAAAATTGTTTACTGCTACAGATGTTTGACAACAAAATGTAAAATTTTCATATGACCACATGGTCGTTGTAGTATCTTGCCTGCCCCGAAATGCCATGGAGCGTTTAACAGATTTTTGTAGATGGGCGTAGTGCAAACTAAGCACAACAATTTGATAGTTTATAGAAACTAAAGCTCCTGGGCCTAATTTCATTAAGCTGTTAAGCATAAAAAATCGCTAAGCACGGAAGGGTTACCAGTCTAAACACCATGTAATGTATACTTTTTGTAACTGGTTCCCTGCTCAGCATCATCCTCTGCTGAGCATCACGAAAGATGGACCTTGGTTGGGAAGGTGTAAGAGCAAAAGCGTAGCTGAACTTTGCCAAACTTTAAGTGACTCTCCCTATATAAATAACTTGAACTCCATTTATTTCAGATGACGTCTGTGACGAAATCACAACGGAAGGCAACGTAGAACGTTATCTCTCGGTAGGAGACTTTAAAGATTTTCACTTTGACCTGTACGGTTTGGGAAAAGCTACTGTGAATCTAGCCGAAGCTAGTTCTTTGTCTGCGTCTTACAAAATTGGTGAGTCCACTCGGGAACAGCACGCAGTAGTTGTAGGTATACCGAAGTGCGCTGCAAAGCAGAGCGCTACAAAAAGAGCTCAGTCCGAAGCGCTACAAAAAGAGCTCAGTCTGAAGCGCTACAAAAAGAGCTCAGTCCGAAGCGCTACAAAAAGAGCTCAGTCCGAAGCGCTACAAAAAGAGCTCAGTCCAAAGCGCTACAAAAAGAGCTCAGTCCGAAGCGCTACAAAAAGAGCTCAGTCCGAAGCGCTACAAAAAGAGCTCAGTCCGAAGCGCTACAAAAAGAGCTCAGTCCGAAGCGCTACAAAAAGAGCTCAGTCCGAAGCGCTACAAAAAGAGCTCAGTCCGAAGCGCTACAAAAAGAGCTCAGTCCGAAGCGCTACAAAAAGAGCTCAGTCCGAAGCGCTGCAAAAAGAGCTCAGTCCGAAGCGCTACAAAAAGAGCTCAGTCTGAAGCGCTACAAAAAGAGCTCAGTCTGAAGCGCTGCAAAAAGAGCTCAGTCCGAAGCGCTACAAAAAGAGCTCAGTCTGAAGCGCTACAAAAAGAGCTCAGTCCGAAGCGCTGCAAAAAGAGCTCAGTCCGAAGCGCTACAAAAAGAGCTCAGTCTGAAGCGCTACAAAAAGAGCTCAGTCTGAAGCGCTACAAAAAGAGCTCAGTCCGAAGTGCTGCAAAAAGAGCTCAGTCCGAAGCGCTACAAAAAGAGCTCAGTCCGAAGCGCTACAAAAAGAGCTCAGTCCGAAGCGCTACAAAAAGAGCTCAGTCCGAAGCGCTACAAAAAGAGCTCAGTCCGAAGCGCTGCAAAAAGAGCTCAGTCCGAAGCGCTGCAAAAAGAGCTCAGTCCGAAGCGCTACAAAAAGAGCTCAGTCCGAAGCGCTACAAAAAGAGCTCAGTCCGAAGCGCTGCAAAAAGAGCTCAGTCCGAAGCGCTACAAAAAGAGCTCAGTCCGAAGCGCTACAAAAAGAGCTCAGTCCGAAGCGCTGCAAAAAGAGCTCAGTCTGAAGTGCTACAAAAAGAGCTCAGTCTGAAGCGCTACAAAAAGAGCTCAGTCCGAAGCGCTACAAAAAGAGCTCAGTCTGAAGCGCTACAAAAAGAGCTCAGTCTGAAGCGCTACAAAAAGAGCTCAGTCTGAAGCGCTACAAAAAGAGCTCAGTCTGAAGCACTACAAAAAGAGCTCAGTCTGAAGCGCTACAAAAAGAGCTCAGTCTGAAGCGCTACAAAAAGAGCTCAGTCCGAAGCGCTACAAAAAGAGCTCAGTCTGAAGCGCTACAAAAAGAGCTCAGTCTGAAGCGCTACAAAAAGAGCTCAGTCTGAAGCGCTACAAAAAGAGCTCAGTCTGAAGCGCTACAAAAAGAGCTCAGTCCGAAGCGCTACAAAAAGAGCTCAGTCCGAAGCGCTACAAAAAGAGCTCAGTCTGAAGCGCTGCAAAAAGAGCTCAGTCTGAAGCGCTACAAAAAGAGCTCAGTCTGAAGCGCTACAAAAAGAGCTCAGTCTGAAGCGCTACAAAAAGAGCTCAGTCCGAAGCGCTACAAAAAGAGCTCAGTCTGAAGCGCTACAAAAAGAGCTCAGTCTGAAGCGCTACAAAAAGAGCTCAGTCCGAAGCGCTACAAAAAGAGCTCAGTCCGAAGCGCTACAAAAAGAGCTCAGTCCGAAGCGCTACAAAAAGAGCTCAGTCTGAAGCGCTACAAAAAGAGCTCAGTCTGAAGCGCTACAAAAAGAGCTCAGTCCGAAGCGCTACAAAAAGAGCTCAGTCCTGTACTTAATTCAACTTGTAAGAAACCACCAAAAGCAAAGTATTTTCTTTGAACGCAAGGGACCAATTTGGTAATTGTCAAAGACAAGTATTCTCACTTGGTGTGGTCCAACATAAGCATAACAAAACAAATCTGTGAAAATTTGGACTCAATTGGTCATCAAAGGTGCAAGAGAATACTGACAGAAAAAAACCCTTGTTGCACAAATTTGTGTGTTTTCAGATGCCTATAATAAAAGGCTTCAGGCCTGAAGTCTTTTAATGTTTGAGTTAGAAATGACCTCTTTTTCAAAAACTACTGTACTTCAGAGGGAGCCGTTTCTCACAATGTTTTATACTATCAACAGCTCTCCATACTGCTTGTTACCAAGTAAGTTTTCATGCTAACACTTACTTTGAGTAATTTGACCAATAGCGTCCAGTGCATTTAAAACATAACAGTAGTGAATTAACAGATGAATAAATAAAGTAGCACAGGGCAAGGGAAGATGCCATAAGACGTTTATACTGTGAAGTTCTTCCCCCTATTTTTTCTTTCTTCAGAAATTGGAACGGACTTGGACAAACAAAAAGTGATCCTGAGCCTGTGCAATGACGACAGCAAGTGTTCTGTCGCAGAAGAGAAATCCTTTACTTCCTCCACCAGTAGTGATGGTGTGGAACGTAGCTTCACTGTCAACGTTAAGAGCGAGAACATCGTGCTGCAATCTGGAGACGAGGCCTTGAGTTTTACCAGGCCTCGTCAGGATGGAGCGACACACTTGGAGCCCAAGTATTTCACCTTCTCAACAGAAGAAGCGATCAGCTGGAAGTTTGACTGTCCATCTTTCAAATGTAAGAGGGATTTTTTTTTATTTAGCCACCAAAACTGAGTTTGATGAACTTTAGACACTGACAAGCCACTTGAATATAATTTATAAAATAAAGATAAAAAAACACCAAATAAGAATTAAAAATTACTGTGCAGCAGATCAGAATGATGGATAACGGCTCCAGGTATTTATGAATATTAAATAAACAAGTTTGAATGACATCTTTATCATTGGCATTCTAGATATCTGCAGTGTAAAAGACGCAATCACATGCGCGGATAAAAAACCACGCATCAAGACGGTCCGCTATGGAGTCCCGGCCGCGAACCCGTGCAACGAAGCAGTAGATTATTCACAGTGCAGCGGCATGTCACTGCTGAACAAAAAATCTGTGAGTCAATTGTGTTCGGGGAAGTCCTGTTTCTACATGAAGAAATCTTTGGAGGATGGCCAGTGCACTGCTCAAGGGATGGTTCTTAAGGTGGAATATGAATGCGACTACAAGGAGGGTAGGACGTTAGACTTGGCCAACCCATGCAATAGTAACCCATGCCAGAACTCTGGGACGTGTGACTCCCCAGACGGTGAAGACACCTACAGTTGCGAGTGTGGACAATACTTTACGGGACTCAACTGTGAAACAGGTTAGGATTCTTATTAAGACAGTGGACACTATTGGAATTTGTCAAAGACTAGTCTTCTCACTTGGTGTATCTCAACTATGCATAAAATAAAACATCTGTGAAAATTGGAGCTCAATCGGTCATCGAACTTGCGAGATAATAATGCAAGAAAAAACACCGTTGTCATACAAAGTTGTGTGCTTTCAGATGCTTGATTTCGAGACCCCAATTTCTAATTCTGAGGTCTCGAAATCAAATTTGCGGAAAGTCACTTCTTTCTCGAAAACTACGTCACTTAAAGGAACACGTTGCCTTGGATCGGACGATTTGGTCTTTGAAAAGCGTTTGAAACTGCTTGTTATGAAATGCATATTAAAAATAAAATATTTAAAATAAACCGGCTCAATAATAAAAATACACCCTGTTGTTTGTGCAGAACTGGTGTCTTGCAGTGCCTGGGGCGACCCTCACTACCAAAACTTCGCACGGCAGAATTATGACTTCATGGGTAATTGCACATACGTGTTAGCCCAAGACTGCATAGAACGTCGCTTTAAAGTTCTAGTGAGGAATGAGTCGCCTAAGAAGAACCCTGCCGTTTCCAGCACTGTTATGGTTGAAGTTATTTTAGATCTTGTGGTAAGTGGCTCGCATTTCAATCGTTTTTTTTTTTATGACATTGTTTTGTTTCATTACAAATTTCTCCCATTTAAACGAATTTGAGTTTGAGCAAAGTTTCCGGCTCAAGACAAGTGTCTAACCCATACTCTGGTGACTTGGCCATAATTAGAGTGTCATGGCTGAGTGTAATCATCGAATTCAAGTTCTGGTTGTTTGTTAACGCCCTTTTCAAAACCATGGCTTCTGCATTGGATTCAGCTCAGGCTAGATTGGCCCCGCGGTTGTTTCGACAATTCCGCGTGCTTTGCGTATACGCTCATGGATTCAAACAAGAGGACGGAGCCTCAATCCGAATCCACAGCTGAAGCAGTTGTTTTGAAAAGTCGTCAGAATGTGGGTGAGAATTAGTGCTGGGCGAATAGTGAAATTTTGATATTCGGATACCGCTGGCCAACTATCCAAAATTAACCGGATATTAGAATAGTTTTTTCGCCGCTAGAGGGCGCTATAAAAAAGAAATGTTAATGAGATCGTATGGGCGGATTGATATTAGTTTTAGACAGTGTCACTGGGTTCATTCATAAAAATAACCGGATCTAATTTAAAGATGGCGATTTGCTTTTTCTTTTGATCGTGATTGACTCTACGTGAAGGAAAACTTTCGTAATCTTTGAACAAATTACGTCACAAATGTTATTGTTTAACACTTCACGGAGGTGAGCATAGTTAAATACTTAATTTATGCTGTTTTATGCTGCCTTAATAGAAGTTTCATAAGGATTCAGACAAAACATTCCTATCAGTTGTCGCCCGACGTCCACAGATATTCGGATATTAAAAGAATATCCGGTTACTTGGTTGTAATTACAGAACTATCCGGTTTATAAACAGGTATTCGCGCCCTATGCGGATATCCGGTTAAGAAAAAAAAGGCATTCGCGGTTACGGATAGGAAAACCTATTCGCCGTTAACCGGACTTTCGAATAATTCACCCAGGCCTAGTGAGAATCCCCGTCGTGACACTTGTGTCCTTGAGCAAGACACTTTACTATAATTGCTTCTCTTCACCCAGGGGTATAAATGGGTACATGTGAGAATAGAGGTTGTATATTGTGTATGAAAAAGCCTTTGGAGCGCTATGGTTGCCCAGGGTTGTATACTCCCCAGGGAGCTGAGAGAGATAAAAGGAATGGGGCACCAATGTACAGCGCATTGAGACGGTTTTTATTGTGAAATGCACTTACAGATAATAATATAATAATAATAATAAATAATAAACTACAGCATTTATAAGGCGCACTTTATTGAAAAAGAGAAACATTCAAAGGCGCTGGTCAAGTTTTGTCAAGATGTTGGAAAGCAAGCAAGAACAAGTGTGTTTTGAATTTCTGCTGGAAGAGAGTGATGTTGTGGATTTGTCTGATGTATTCCGGAAGTGAGTTACAGAGTCTGGGTGCTACATGAGTAAGCCCTGTCCCCCCGTAACTGGCCAGGCAAGTTCGAGGAACATGGAGCGTATTGTTAATAGATCTTAGACCTGGTCTAGTTGTACGGGGTGTCAAGAGATCGTGTATGTAGGTGGGAGCTGAACCATGTAGTGCCTTGAATGTGAGATATAAGAACTTAAATTATTTATTTTTTTATTAACATGATTAAGCTTGCTAGGCTGCTGTGCTGCATCACACAAAAGCATTTATCATGAAGTACCGTTCTTTATTGATAAAGTGTGGAAGTGTCGTGGCCGAGCGGTTAAGAGCACCGAATTCAAACTCTGGTGTTTCTGATCAGCAGAGTGTGGGTTCAAAACCCCAGCCGTGACACCTGTGTCCTTATGGGACGTAAAGCCGGATGGGACGTAAAGCCGTTGGTCCCATGTGTTGTTTAAACGCATGTAAAAGAACCCAGTGCACTTGTCGAAAAGAGAAGGGGTTCGCCCCGGTGTTCCTGGCTGGATTGGCAGCATATTGCGCCACAGCACCCTGTAAACCATTACATTGTGCTTAAGGATTAGGTCTTATATTATCTCAGAAATCGCCCCCACTCCTTGCAGTAATAATACCTGGCGCTTTGTATCCTTTGGCAAAAGGCGCGTTATAAATACGGTTATTATTATTATTATTATTATTAAAATTCAAAATGTACTCTCATATTTTTTGTTCTTTCACCAAGGTAATTGAAATGAAGCAAGGTGGAGAAATCGTGGTCGATGATGTGCCTCAGTCTTCACCAACAGTTATTGAGGATACTTTCTCTATAACCGACAAGGGCGATATCATTGTAAGTTTGATTTTTTATTATTATTATTATTATTATTTATTCAGCCATTTCGACAATACATGACAATACAAAAAATACTTCCAGATGGGCTAGGAGAAACAAGAGCAAAATAATGACTGTGGTCCATAGACCTGCCTCCCCACATCTGGTTGTAATACCAGTAATAAAACATATATGTATTAAACAATTATGTACAAAAAGATGGGAAAGTTAATTATAAATAAAACGTCTATGTACATCAAAAGTTGGCAACTAAAACACAAAATAGTATAAAGCATGGACTATGTGAGATTAGAACCAGTTTTAGGAGTGTAAAATTTGAGAAAGTAAACAACAAACTAACAACAAACAAAAACAGAAAAGTTCCTAAAAACATAAATAATGTAAAAGAATATCCATTCCAAGTAGAATGCAAATTAAATTTAAGTGACCAAATCTATTAAGAGAAAAGAAAACCTTTATTATTATTATTAGTTATCGCGCAAGTGGAACACGGCAAAACAAAAAATAGAGGACAAAACATAGAAAACTCATTATTAACATTTAAACCATAAACCTCCACTTTGTGACAGACTTATGCATTGTATCTTGCAATCTTTTTTTCTAATTCATAATGGGCCATATTTTTGACCGCGTGAGGGCGCTCTCAATCACTTCCGGGGGTATATTCATTCATACCCAAAACAGTTTTTAAAGATTGGAACACATTATAACCACAGACATCTAATCCATCACAGACAATAAGACTTTTAAAGGAGCCGTTATAATCCACCTCTAATGCAAATTGAAACTACGGCGCAACAAAAGTGACAGAACGCCTATTAATTTGTGCAGGGCGAA
Source organism: Asterias rubens (assembly GCF_902459465.1). NCBI lineage: Eukaryota > Metazoa > Echinodermata > Asteroidea > Forcipulatida > Asteriidae > Asterias > Asterias rubens. The sequence continues at coordinate 12,878,898 of NC_047072.1, read as the reverse complement.
TCGCGTGTACCCCCGGAAGTGATCAAAATACTATTTATAGCGCCCTTCGCGCGGTCAAAAATAAGGGGCATTAAACTTTACTAAATTAACAATGGAAAAAAAATTTGGCCGTTGTTGATCAAACCTACATCTAAATCTTCTTTGTCGACAAAATGCAAAGGTTAAGTAATAATTCTGGTTGGTCAGTGTTTTGACCAAAAACAAACGTATTTAAAACAAGTTATTTCCTTGTTCGACAAGCTAAAAAACGCTTCTGCATCTTTTTTTTTTTTTTTAATTGTCTTTTTTTTTATAATGTCTAATTTTGTTTGGGGTTTTTGTAGTGCCTTTTTGGTAATTTTTATATACCTGCTCCCTTGTGTAAAATGTGTATGTTTAACTTTAATGCCTGTTTTATTTTTTATTTTAAAATATTTACATATATAGTAATAATAACTGTATTGTTTCTCTCAGTATGCATCCACAATTCGGCATTTTTGGCCGCCATGGTTGCATTTTTAATTATAATAATAATAATAATTATTTGGGGGGCTAATCATCCTTACTCGCAGCTATGTAAGAGATGAATTGCGAAGGACGCGGCTACAATGTGTTCGAGAAGCAGGTATGCAAGGGGGCCTTTGGCTGCCAACCACATCAACCCATTATGACCACGGAGCACAGCCAAGATCAAAAGTGTTTGATTTTTCCCGAGGGAGGAAAACCGGATGGTCTGGGAAAACCCTCGTGGCACAGCAGAGAACCAACGCACAACTCAACTCACATAATGGCCCTGGCCGGGAATCGAAACAGGGGTCACCTTGGTGAGAGGCGAGCACTTTACGCACAAGCCAACCATGCCACCCTTTATTAATAAACCAATAATAATAATAATTATGCACTGCATTATTACCTTGTTCTTATTCCGTTGCAGGAGCTTGTGGCACCTGAATTTCAGCTGACGGTGACGTGGAACAACAAAAATAACGTCGAAGTGTTTCTCCCAAAGTATTCAGGGGATATCTGTGGATTATGCGGTAACACCATTGGAGAACCCGAGGTACATGACCACATTTGCCCAATTCTCAATCACAATCATTGTTTCCACGCTCTCTCCTTGTCAAAGGATTTTGATACCTTTTGAAGATCATGTTTTCGGCCATAACCATAGAGCTATAAATATTGACTAGAGCGCTAACACCCCATTATAAACGCACTAAGGTTTTGAAGCCGTGTGGGCACATCCATGTTTATGTTCAAACCAATACAAAAGCTTGAAATTTTGTACGGCAATTGTACGGCTATTTGCATGTTAGTGCGTTTGTTCTTTTCTATGTGTCATCAAACCAAAAAATGCAGCAAATGCGAACGCATAATCTGCTGATCAGCGTACAAACTGCGAGTGTCATGTGCATCATGTTTAAAAGGCGCGTATACTTTTTTAGTATGTCAATCAAGTTGAAGTTACGGTTTTCAGAGCGCAGAAGTACGCGAGTGGACAGTCGCATACGTAAGCGCACAAGCCGAATGTAAAGAAATTGCGGCAATGTGTGTTCTCTTAAAATTAAAATCGTACTGAATTCACGCAACACATCAAACATGTCTGCGCCCAAGGTGGTTTCAAAACACAGAGCAAGTTAGCGCTCTAGTCAATATATATAGCTCTATGGCCATGACATGAATCCCTACTCACTGGAATGAAGATGTATGCAATATAATCTACCTGTAGAAGTTTCAGCTTCATTAGTTAGTTTTTGAGAAAAAAGTGACAATCACAGAGCATTGTTTTCAGGAGAGTCGCGAAAATACATTGTAAAGACTAAAATAATTTTCGTCTCATTATGACGAAAGTTATTTCCGTGACATTGTTTTACTCATTTCTAAAAAGCTACAGCACCTTGGCAAGGAATATTATAAGTCAAGCTTTCTACAATCATTATCTTCAAACCGTGTCAGTTGAAAGTAAATTTGTGGACATTTGTGGACATATATTAATTTTATAATAGATGTTAAATTTGCATCGGGGATAAAGAATATTAATTTTTTGGTTTTTACCCATACACCGATGTGTGTTAGCACTGTATACTCAGTACTTTCCCAAGTCCTCTGAAAAAATACCACATGCATTTTTAATCGGGTGGGATTCGAACCCACGACCCTTGCAATTCTAGAGCAGTGTCTTACCAAGTAGACTACCGTGATCGCCTAGTAGCTAGAGGCAGTTCGAGTCCTATGTTGTGTTTGGTATTGTGTTTGGTGTCGTACAAAAAGTACCCAAACCCCTTAAAGACTGTGTACACTATTGGTAATTGTCTAAGACCAGTCTTCCCACTTTGTGAAAATTTGAGCTCAATCGCTCGTCGAAGTTGCGAGATAATAATGAAAGAAAAAACACCCTTGTCACTGGAAGTTGTGTGCTTTCAGATGCTTGATTTCGAGACCTCAAATTCAAAATCTGAGGTCTGGAAATCAAATTCATGGGAAATTACTTCTATGTTACTTCAGAGGGCGCAGTTTCTCATAATGTTTTGTACTATCAACAGCTCCCCATTACTTGTTACCAATTATGGTTGTATGCTAATAAGTGTTTTGAGAAATTACCAATAGTGTCCAGTGCCTTTAAACCTGGAAATTGTGTTGTACCTGATTATGAAGCCTTGCTTGTTATGATTGAACAGGTGAAGGACCCAGTTCTATTCAGCAATAGGTGGCAGGTAGGGGAATGCAAATCAAATACCGCTGTTGGAGAACGGTCCAATCCAGCAGAATCGGCTGAGACTCTAGCTTTTAGAAGAAGCATTGCTGAGACATTTTGCAAAGCCATCTCAGTCAGTGGTAAGTTGCTTTACTTGGTTTGTTTTATTTTATTGTGCACCCAAGTACGCCTATACTCCTCTGGAAGGATGTTCTTATTGGAAGATACTGTAGATAATAATAATAATAATAATTATAAATAATAATAAGACTCGTAATGCGCACATATCCCCCCTGCTGGGTGTTCAAGGCGCAGTAAACACCAAAAACAAACAAAACAAAGAAAACAGACACAACAAAATTAATCCTTGAAAACCTGTGACATAAGATAAGTTTGAGAAGAGATTTGAGTTGTACAAAGACAAGATCTAAGATTAAGTGGTCGAGTGTTCCAGATGGGTGGCGCAGCTGAAGAAAAAGACCCGTCACCCAATGAGTGTCGAGACTTGGGTTCAAAGAGGAGAAGCATGGAGCTTGATCGAAGATATCTTGATAGAGTGTAAACTTGAAGTACTTCAGAAATATAGTGGGGAGCATTGACAGATTACTGATGTTTTTTTTTCTTCGTTACTTATTCTCTCAGATCCTTTTGAGAGAATATGTCCACAATTATACCGCGACATGAAATCGAAATACTTGAATTGGTGCATTTTTGACAACACACAAAAAAGCATCCAGACTTATTGCTCTTACATCCAAGAGTACAAGAGGAAATGTGACGAGGAAAGCAGTGAAATGTTCCCAACCAACTGGATGAAAGAGAACACTGAATGCTGTAAGTGGGATTTGAATCTTTATTCATAAATACCTTAGACAGTTTATCCTTTCTGATTGGTCGAGAGGACATCACGTGGGGGTGTTTGAACAGATGATATAACACCAGTAAAAAGTGTTGAAACATGGGCGTGACACGCGAGCTTGCACCTGTTCTTACAGGTTTCTTAGACAGTTTCTTCATTCCTATTGGTCGAGAGCCACGGCTGAAACAGTTGTACCACATCACGCGATACGCACGATGCGCACAGCATCTCCTTATAAGGAGTATTTTACCAGAGGGCCTAACCATTTCATAGCTGGAGGGGTGTTGTGTTGAAAGAAATCATTGAACAATTATAATTTTTGCATTTATTTTACGTTTTTGACCAAAAAGTGTTGATGTTTTTTGACCGAAAAAGGTATTTATGAATGGGAATCAAAGTGTGTTGAGTTGGTTTCAACTAGTGGTTTAAACCCGCCGAGGCCTGGTTCTTGATAATTTACCTCGACTTCGTCTCGGTAAAATTATCAAGAACCAGACCTCGGCAGGGTTTAAACCACTAGTTGAAAATCCTCTTCACCACACATTGATTCCCTTAATAATAATAATAATAATAATAATAATAGTGGCTTTGCTATTATCATTTATTTGGCCATTTCACAAAGTACAATAGCAATATTTGCAAACAAAATTTTAGTTATGGAAAAAAAACAAAAAACAGAACTACATGTTGGCATACAGGCTAATTACCAACTAAAATAAAGCACTGGTCCTGAATGAAGATGACTGACATAAGGTTTGGATACAACAAGAAACATGTGAAGAATAGATGAGAGAGTAGGTTAGATTGGGTAAGGACAGAACATAGGGTGGGAGATGGAACAGCAGGGAACTAGGGACAGAGACAACCCACTTCAAGCTGGCCAGAATTTAACAATAGAGTACTTAAACACTGTGACCTGAAAGTCTGTCAATCCAAACTTGAGATAGGAGCATAATAAAGAAATAATGTACTATAAATAAAATGGATAGATATGAATATCATAGAAATATCATTACATGGTGTTACCGCAAACCTATTAGTTTTCTAATATTTATAGTTTCATTTATTTTGTATGTTATGTGTGCAGATCAAGGATGTCCATCCCATCTGAACTCAACCACATGCAAGTCATGCGAGTCTACTTGTGCGTCTTTACGTCTCCCACAAACGTGCACACAAGTGTGTAACTCGGGATGTCAATGCCCGGCCGGTCATTACGAAGAGGATAACGAGTGTGTACTTGAGGAGCAATGTGGATGCGCATTCGAGGGAAAGTACTATGAGGTACGGATAGAATTTTTAAGTTTTTGTTCAAATGCAAGTTTCCCCAAAACAAGTCTAAAACATAGGATTCGAACTGCCTCTAGCTACCTAGCAATCTTGGTGGTCTAGTTGGTAAGACACTGCTCTAGAGTTTGAAAGGTCGTGGATTTAAATCCCACCCGAATATTACGCCTGTGATTTTTTTCACAGAACTCGGGGGGGGGGGGGGGGGGAAAGTATACGGTGCTAACCCACATCGGTGTAAGGGTGAACCAAAATTAGTATTTTTTATCCCCGATGCAAATTTAACATCTTTTAAAGAAACATTACAGAATTGGTTTTTGCTAATAAAAAAGTTGCTGGCAGTGTAACCACTTTATGTAATCCACTATATACATAAACTGACGAAGTTGTAGAAATTTGAGATTGATTGGCCATCTGGGTCACAAAAAAATAGTGGAAAACTGATTAAACATTTTGCCCGACATCAATTTAAAACTAAAATAAAATGATCACTGATAAACTCCAAACAGGAAGTTATTTTTGTTTTTATTTCTCATCAAATATGACATTTCAGACAGAAATATTTCAAGGGATGTTTTCTACTACATGTATCATCATCATTAGACCGTGTAGGTTTTATGTAAACCTGTGATCTTGGACAACTTTTTTCTTTAAACCAATTCTGTAATGTTCCTTTAAACTAATTCTAATGAAGTATTTGTGTGTTTTGTTTGTTCCTTAGTTGGGCTCGGAGTTCCTGTCCGCGGATTGTCAAATTCTCCACACCTGTGTTAAAGGTAACAAAGTCCAAAGAACAACACCCACTGATCGGTTATGCCACTCGACCAATCCAAACACTCTGTGCCAGGTGACTAACGGGGTCACAGAGTGTACCTGCATGGACGGATTTGAACCTAGTACCGACAAGTCAACATGTAACGGTAAGTTTTCTCAAACATATATTCTGGTTTATTTATTAACTGCACTGGCGGCCAAGCAGACTGAAAAGTTAACATTAACAAGTGAAAAATAGTTCATATATGTAATAAAAATACATGTAATATTGGTTAAAAAATTGCATGAAAAACCACAAAATCAAACACAACAAGCTCGAACGGACACTGGCGGCCAAGCTGTCCAAAAAGTACACATTACAAGTAAAACTGGTTCATAAACTGAGTCTTGAATTTTGAATGGTTATACTCTCTTATATATGTATTTTTTTTTACGATAATTTAGAATAAGAGCTTTTTTTAATTTGTTTTTTTATTGGTTTATATACAAACAAAATGATAAGCAGCAATATATGTGTGAAGCATTTTTTGATGAGTGTTTTTATAGTTGTATAAATTTGTTTGTATTTGCTTACAGCTATCTCAAACCAAGGCCTGGTCAGAACAGGGCGATTCTTTAACTTCTGGGGTGGTAAGTGAACATCAATAACGTTCTGAGAAATAATAATAATAATTAGAGAGTTATGTTGCACATTTCCACAAAAAAGGCGAAGTCTTATGGCCGCCGCTCGTTCTCATATTTTTCACCCTCACTCTGGAACAACTTACCGCACAACATCAGAACTGCTCCAAACATCTGCTGAAAACTTACCTGTTTACTCATTAATTTTTGTAAAGCGCTTCGGGACTGTTGTGTGAAGCGCTATATAAGTGCCGTTCATTATTATTATTAAAAATGATCAATCGAGCTTAACAACATGAAGAATTCAAAACATTAAATACAAATTTAAAAGTCTATATACAAGCATATTTACATAAAAGCAAGATTAAAAAGAAAGTCTTCATGTTTGGCTTTAAAAATATCAATGGATTGAGAGTGTTGACTCTCAGATGGCAGTACATTTGTACGACAACAACAGCAACAACAACAACAAAGGCGGCGACAACAGCAACAGAAACAGCAAAAACAAATTAAAATGTCTGAGTTCTTCTGTTAAAACTTTTTTATATTTTTGTTTACTGTGACAGGAGGATTTGGCAATGACAAACGTCGAAGGAGAGATGCAATTAGTGAGTATGAGCAAACTGTCTGATTTTCTGTCTGATTGGTCTGCCATTCGTTGGGTGTCGTGGCCGAGCGTTTAAGAGCATCAAACTCAAGCTCTGGTGTTTCTGTTCAGCAGAGTGTGGGTTCGAGTCCTGGTCATGACACTTGTGTCCTTAAGCAAGATACTATACTATAACTATTTTTCACTCAGGGAATAAATGGGTACCTGCGAGGGTAGAGGTTGATATTGTGTATGAAAAAGCCACTGGAGCACCGCGACAGCCCAGGGCTGTATACTCGACCCCAGGGAGCTGAGAAAGATTTAAGCAATGTTATTGACCCCAATGTAAAGCACATTGAGATGTATAAATTAAAAATTATGCAAAAAATAGTTAATGGACTGACGTTTTGACCCTAGCAGTCTCTCTTTAGCCTTTGAGAAAGACTCTGCCCAGGGTCGGAACTTCAGGTCATTAACTATTTTTTGCATTTATACCATCGGTCCTTTTGGTTAGTAAGTTGTTTGCAACAGCTAATTCTATTTTCTCATAATAAGAACTCGTTGTTATTATTATTGTTAAATATTATAAACCACAAGGAAAACTGGCTGGGTAAATTTTAAATGATTTGGGTGTTGAACAAAGAAAATTTACTGCAGTGGACTTAAACCAACGACCTTCCACCAACTGAGCCTTTGTTGGCGGTCTCCCTATTTTGTCCATACATGTATCTTTGTTATTATAGGTTTTCTCGGTCAAATTCGGCAAATGAGCAGTCAATTTAATTTTCATGCGTTCGAATTAAAGCTGTTTTGCTCTTCCAGTTGTTACTGCGTTTCAAATTCAGAATCGGCCAGTCAATTTCGTTTTGGGTTGAGTCAAATTCCTTAAGCACTCTGTTCAATTTAGCGTAGCGTCAGTCTTTTTCGTGACACACACGCCTAAAGAATTTGAATGCTGCTTTGATGAATTGTTAAAGTGAATGATTATTTTGTTAATTCGAATGACGCAACATTACATTTGACTAATCCCAAAACGAAATCGAATGACCCTTTTGAGTAGCATTCGTTTTTTGCGCGAAATAGAATAGCTTAGTGGTTAAATTGGCTGCTCTTTTTTCCGAAATTGACCGAGAAAACCTATATTATATCAACCAAAATTAGAGACTGCTTAAAATTGTGGCCTTATCCATTGTAAACCAGGTGAAGACTGCAATGTGGAGCTTGGCATAACCTCGGGTAAAATACCTCTTTCTAAAATCACGGCGTCATCCAGCAAGAATCAGCTTTCAACAGCGAGTTCGGCACGCCCTGGTACCCCCAACTCCTGGATACCCAGAACGAACAACAACAACCAATGGATCATGGTGGACATCAATATTCCAACAGAGGTAAGGCCCCAAAAAAAAAAAAAAATGATTAGAGTCCCTGCCCGCTTCTTTTTTTATAGGTTGCCTCAATTTTTGTTTCCCCCTTTTTTTTTTTTGGGAAAAACAAAATCAAAGTATTATTTTAACTTAAAACTTACACGGTCTGTTGATGATTCAATACATGTAGTTGGAAACATCCCTCGGAATACGCGAAATAAGATTATTTATTTCTCACAAAATATGACATTTCAGACATAAATATTTCAATGGATGTTTACTACTATCATCATCATTAGACCGTGTAAGTTTTATGTTAATCTGTGATCTTCGCGATTTTTGTTTCTTACCAATTCTGTAACGTTCCTTTAAGTAGAATAAGTGGGTGATATTTCTAACTTTCTCTAGATTACTGGTGTGACTACTTGGGGTGGACAACGAGAGAAGAGAGGTGTGATTACTGACGGCTGGGTGTCGGCCTACGGAGTGGAACTTGGCATGGATGGTCAAACGTGGACAGGTGTTCATGATGTTCAAGGCCGTCAACAGGTATTTAAAAAAAGGGCCAAATTTCATGATAATAATAATAATCTAAGCATTTATATAGCGTTCTTACACAGAAACGGTACCACAACGCTTTACAACACTGTACAATCAATAATACAGCCTTTAAGCACACAAATTTAATAAGCAGAAACAACTTCTTCTTATCAAAAATAGGTTATTACCAGCCCGAATGGTACACTGGTCATTTCTTGCTCGGCCAAGAAATTGGCTAAGAATATTTTCTGAGAAGCCTGCAGCCCATTTTGTGAAATGCTAGGATTAATTATTATTATTATTATTATTGGTTTATTAAAAATCAAACGTAGCAGCCAAAAGGCTGAATTGTGTTTAGGTTTACAATATAAAAATACATTCAAACATCAAAAACCAGCAAATATACAACACGAGATTATAAAAATAGAGTAGATGTGAATATAAAATTAAAAAAACTGTAAGTATATACATTACAAATATTTACACAATGAAAACAAGTTATCTACAGGCCAGAACAATTATTTGTGATTGAGCAGCTCAACTAGGAAGGGGATGCAACTGTTTTTGAAACGGTTAGTCCTACATTTAATTGTACAAAGTTTATTCGAATTTCTCAGGTTGTTCTTTCTAGGTGGGGAAGCCATTGTTTATATCTGTCAGAAGTGAGGAGGGATTTACCAAAATTAACGAAGAGCTGCTCAAGTCTAACATCCATGGCAGGGAGGCCAAGCTGGGAATAAATTTCAGCAAAAGACTTAGTTTCACAGTAATCGTAGGACAAGATAATACGAAGAGCCTTGCACTGCAACTTTTCAAGGCATCCAAGTTGAGACTTAGTGAGGCTTGAATACCAGACTGGGCAAGCATATTCAATAGTTTGTCTAACATACATAATATATACACTCAACAAATCATCAATAGAACTGCAGCACCGTTTTAATTGGTGAAGAAGGTACAATTTATAGTTGAAGGCTTTGCACATTGAACTTATCTGGGTATCCCATTTAAGATTACTCTGTAGATGAACCCCAAGAATTTTCATACAGCTTGTGGTAGTGATGGCTGAATTACCAATATGGAAACTAGGTGGTACAGCTGGGGTGCGTTGGAAACAATACTCAAGCTTGACACTTGGGAGGGATTGATTGCATGTTGTTAGTGTCAGCCCACTGTTGGAGACAGTCTAATTCGTTTTGCAACCAATAGCATTCTCAGAGTTTTAAAAGACTGGCTAAGGGTCATGTCATCGTCATACTTATAGTGAGTAACCTCTTGATGATCAGTGACAAAATCATTAAACATGACCAAAAAGGCAATCGGTCCAATTTTGGTACCTTGTGGGACACCGGCTTTGACGGTTTCCCAGTTTGAAAGTGTCCCATTATACCGCACTGCCTGTGAACGAGAAGATAACAAACTACAAATCCATGGTAAATAGAGGTTCTCGCACCTAAATGAATGAACTTTCAATTAAAATGTGATGGTCAATACGATCAAAAGCTTTACTAAAATCGGCAGTGATCAAGGCAGCAGAATGCTTAGGAACATCAAAGGCCTTTTGAATGTCATCCAAAGGTTTGATCATTAATAAGTTTAATCATATGGAATTTAGAAGATGCTTTTACTGAATGCTCCTACTTGGAAGTTTATGCTTTTACTTTTTGCTCGTACTTGTCCGTAATTACTACTTTTTTATTCATACGACCCAATATCCTGCTTAGCAGCTCTGTGATGTTGGGCTGTGATATATAATCCTAAATTCTAACTGCCCCTCTAGCTGTACCTGGAATTCTTAGTAGTCTAGTTGATAAGACACGTATGCTCTAGAATTGCAAAGATCATAGGTTTGAATCCCAACAGAGTAATATGCCAGTGAGTTTTTTCACTGGATTCGGGAAAGTACTGAGTATACAGTGCTAACACACATTGGTGTAAAATGTATGTATATGGGTAAAACCAAACTTAATTCTGGTTCTGAGAATTCATCACTACAATAACCTATCTTTCTGAAAGTGTGTATATACTCAGCACCTTGAGTACCTTGTTGGTAGATACGTGCGCTATGTAAGACTTCGTTATTTTTATAGTTTTTTGTCTTGTTCTGTCCCATTTATCTTTGCCAGTTTTCGGGAAACATCGACGCGATCTCTCCACAGACCAATATGTTGAAAGAGATGGAACGTGCACGCTTTGTACGTATCATTCCTATATCGTGGCATGGACAAACACGCTTGCAGTTTGAGGTCATTGGATGTAAACGTGAGTGTAAACATAAACTTGAATTATTGGTTGTTTTTTATTTATTTTACACTCAACAGCAGAAATAGGGACAATAACTGGATGGCAAGGAAACGGGAAGAGTTGTCATGGATGTGATTTCTCTGTTTTTGTTTACCGGAAATAATTTTTCTTTTTTAAATTATATTTTATAACTTGGATCAAAGTCATAAGAAAATGAAGACAAAACCATATTGAACCCCACACATTGCAGAGTAGGGCTTTCAGAACAAAAGATAAATGTATATTTGGTTTGCGGTAACACCATGTGTGTATCTACTTGCCAGGTAGAGTTGTTCTTAGGGAACTGTCTTGCTTTATTCAACTACCGTCTCGATCCTGACGGTGACTAGAGCAAGCTAGTCGAAACATTGAGACCAATTTCAGAACTGACTCCACGGCAGTACAGTTAATTACGATCCTATAAGCTAAAGTAGTAGTCCAGTCTAATTTCTATACCATCCGCCCTGGTAATAGTTAAAAAGCAGGACAGTTCTTTTCAGACTTGAGAAGTCTCCCGAACTTCCGATTATCTACTCCACGGCAGTAGAATAAAGCAAGACAGTTCCCTAAGAACAACTCTACCTGGCAAGTAGATACACACATGGTGTTACCGCAAACCAAATATACATTGATACCTCACCATGCAATGCCTCAAATCCTATAAAAGATAACTGAATGTACATGTATGCAGGCTTCATACCCACAAGCTTTCACGCGCGCAAGCTTTCATGATTTGTGCTCGCAAGCTTTCACAGTTTTTTTCAACAGCCTATCACATCCCTGAGTTGTTTAGTTTTAGATTTGTGAGTAAAACCTCATGCAATCAGTTAGTGACTGAAAACCCAATCTACTTGCAAGGCTTCCGGACTGAGGCGGGATGCGAACCGGGGACTACAGAGGTGATAGGCAGGGATAGAATACACTGGACCAAAACCTGATACGCCCCCGTTGATAGAAGTAAAATTTAAGTTTTAATAAGTGGAAATTTGTACGGTGATAAGCAACCTGGCAATCTCAGTGGTCTAGTTGGTAAGACACTGCTCTAGCATGCAAAGGTCGTGGGTTCAAATCCCGTCTGAGTAATATGCTCTGTTTTTTACAGAGCTCAGGAAAGTTAATATAACAAGTATAAGTTCTTCGGACTATTACTGTTATATCTATCTGGTAATGAAACCTAGGGACTCTCAATTTGTTTGTGTCTTTTTTTCCATGAAGAGCAATGTGATTCAGAGGTCGGTGGTTTCCCGGTCAACCGCCACATCTCATCCGACAACTGGTTCGTCGTCAACAGCGCAGAAACCATCACTGCGTGGGCGTGGTCAAGTCCTGGAAGGTAATCCGCGCTCGAAATGAGCCCTTCGAGGCATGGGTGCTCCGCCCCGAGAAGTCGGACCCGAAAAAATTCCTTCTCGTAGGGAGCACTCACATCCCCGCCGGTCCGGTCGACGAGGAAGTGGAATTTGAACTGGATGAAAACCAGCGCATACCCGTTAAGACAGGAGATGTTGTTGGGTTTTTTGTACGAGCACAATCCTCTGTACTCCAGCGAAGAAGGCGAAGATGGACAGTGGATTCTTGTGGGTGAACATCCGGGACCATACCAAGTATTGAGATGATGCGGCCCGGGGCGCATATCAAGTTTACTGGGGGCCGGCCCGTCGTGCCTTTTTCAGCTGTTGCCGTATTGGAGCGTGAGTAGAAAGTCCGAAAAATGATGGTGATCTTTTTCCTTGACTTTAAAAGTTTAACCATCAATGAGGACAGGTGTTTCTCTTGCTCTGTTATTGTTCTCAATTGTCTTAAAGGCACTGGACACTATTGGTAATTACTCAAATAATTACTAGCATCAAACATTACTGGTAACAGAGTAATGGGAAAGTTAATTGAAAACCATGTGAGAATGGCTCCCTCTGAAGTAACATAGTTTTCCAGAAAGAAGTAATTTTCCACCGAATTTGAATTTTGAGACCTCCGAATTAGAATTTGAGGTCTCAAGCAATCTGAAAGCACACAGCTTCGTG